>NC_091988.1:65560532-65896871 GCF_044704955.1 Pristiophorus japonicus
GCTGCGGTGCAGAGGGACCTGGGGGTCCTTGTGCATGAATCCCAAAAAGTTAGCTTGCAGGTGCAGCAGGTAATCAGGAAGACGAATGGAATGTTGGCCTTCATTGCGAGAGGGATGGAGTACAAAAGTAGGGAGGTCCTTCTGCAACTGTATCGGGTATTGGTGAGGCTGCACCTGGAGTATTGCGGGCAGTTTTGGTCACCTTACTTAAGGAAGAATATACTAGCTTTGGAGTGGGTACAGAGACAATTCACTAGGCTGATTCCGGAGATGAGGGGGGTTACCTTATGATGATAGATTGAGTACACTGGGTCTTTACTTGTTGGAGTTCAGAAGGATGTTATAGAAACATTTAAAATAATGAAAGGGATAGACAAGATAGAGGCAGAGAGGTTGTTTCCACTGGTCGGGGAGACTAGAACTAGGGGGCACAGCCTCAAAATAAGGGGGAGCCAATTTAAAACCGAGTTGAGAAGGAATTTCTTCTCCCAGAGGGTTGTGAATCTGTGGAATTCTCTGCCCAAGGAAGCAGTTGAGGCTAGCTCATTGAATGTATTCAAGTCACAGATAGATAGATTTTTAACCAATAAGGGAATTAAGGGTTATGGGGAGCGGGCAGGTAAGTGGAGCAGAGTCCACAGCCAGATCAGCCATGATCTTGTTGAGTGGCGGAGCAGGTTCGAGGGGCTCGATGGCCTACTCCTGTTCCTAATTCTTATGTTCTTATGTTCACCTCGATGCTAGTTGACTATGCTCTCTCCAGAGCCTCAAGGTTTGACACCCGGTCTTGCCAGCTTATGTGGCGTCTTGATCTGAGACTGCGCATGTGGAAAGCTTCCAACTTTTTGGTGTGTCGTCTGTAGGGTGTCCAGGTCTCACATCCATAAAAGGAGAGATGAGACAACGACTGCTCTATACACCAACAGTTTAGTTGACAGTCGGATGTGGTGGTGACTCAACACCTTGGTGCGCAAGCGACCAAGTGCCTGGCTGGCTTTACAGATCCTTGCATCAATCTCCTTGTCCAAGGACCCATCACTTGATATGGTGCTGCCAAGGTACTTGAATCTGTCCACTGACTTTAGTTGTCTACTGCCGGTGGAGACTGTGGGAGCAGGTGCTGTGGTGCCAGGGGCAGGCTGAGAGAACCTCGGTTTTACTAAGGCTGATGGTTCGGCCAAACAGTTCTGTTGCCTCAGCAAATTTGCTGCGCATGAATTGTAGGTCACTCTCCTTGTGTGCCATGAGGGCGCAGACGTCAGCAAAGAGTGCCTCTAGGATGAGTCGTTTCCGTACTTTGGTCTTTGTAGCAAGGCGGCGGAGGTCGAACAGCGAACCATCTAATCGATATTTCAGATAGACCCCAAACTCCAAGTTTTTCATGGCATAGTTCAAGACGCAGGTAAATAGGTTGAACAGAACTGGAGCGAGTACACAACCTTGTTTTACTCCATTTGAGATGGCAAATGGAGCCGTGGTTGTGCCGTCTGAGAGCACTTCACCTGTCATGTTGTCATGAAACAGCTCGATGATGTGGACAAACTCCCTTGGACACCCAAGTTTCGTCAAGATTGATGTCCTCCGTCTTGGCGTCAGTGGGTCTGATGCCGTCTGCTGCAATTCTCCTTCCCAAAAACCTCGACATCTTGTGCCAGGAAAACACACTTCGAGCGTTTCAACCTGAGCCCCACATGATCCAACCGACTAAGAACCTCCTCCAGATTCTTCAAGTGCTCCATGACCCGACCTGTAACCAATATGTCGTCCTGGAAGACCACTGTGCAAGGAACCTATTGTGTTCTTAAGACAGATGAGGCTGCACACAGGGAGGTTAAAGTAACAGTGACCTCAGTCTTTAATAAGACACTCCAGAGTGAGGAACAGGCCTTAGGGGCCAGCTTATATGCAGTGCTCCCAAAGGATGCTGGGATCCCTTGGGACTTCAGATCAATTTCCCATGACACAGTGGCGCGACCATCGTTTACATTTTGTTGCTGCCGCCTGCTCTCTACCTGATCATGCAGGTTGGGGTGAATCAGCGAGAGTCTGGTTTTAAGTGTCCTTTTCATGAGTAGCTCAGCCGGGGGCACCCCTGTGAGCGAGTGGGGTCTCGTGCAGTAGCTGAGCAGTACTCGGGACAGGCAGGTTTGGAGTGAGCCTTCTGTGACTCGTTTAAGGCTCTGTTTGATGGTTTGTACTGCCCGCTCTGCCTGCCCATTGGAGGCTGGTTTAAACAGGGTCAAGGTGACATGTTTGATCCCATTGCGGGACATGAATTCTTTAAATTCGGCACTGGTGAAACATGGTCCATTGTCACTGACCAGTATTTCAAGCAAGTCGTGGGTGGCAAACATGGCGCTCAGGGTTTCAATGGTGGCAGTGGCGGTGCTTCCAGACATTAGTTCACATTCAATCCATTTTGAAAAAGCATCCACCACCACCAGGAACATTTTACCGAGAAACGGGCCCGTATAGTCGACATGGATCCTCGATCATGGTCTGGAGGGCCAGGACCACAAACTTAGTGGTGCCTCTCTGGGCGTGTTGCTCAAGTGAGCACATACGCTGCATTGCCGTACACAGGACTCTGTCAGAGTTGATACCGGCCACCATACGTGGGATCTGGCTATTGCTTTCATCATTACTATACCCGGGTGTGTGCTGTGGAGATCCGAGATGAACGTCTCCCTGCCCTTTTTGGGTAGCACTACGCGGTTACCCCACAACAGACAGTCTGCCTGAATGGACAGCTCGTCCTTTAGCCGCTGGAACGGCTTGATTGGCTCTTGCATTTCAGCAGGAATGCTGGCCCAGCTCCCATGCAGTACACAGTTTTTTTAAAAACTGGGGACAGCAGAGGATCTTGGCTGGTCCAAGTCCTAATCTGGCAGGCCACGACAGGTGATTTATCATTTTCAAACGCTTCCATGACAACCAACAAGTCTGCGAGCTGCGCCACCATCAACAAGTTTGCAGGTTGCGCTATTTCCATCCCCGTGGTGGGCAATAGTAGCTGAAAGAGCATCCGCACAGTTCTCGGTGCCTGGCCTGTGACGGATGGTATAGTTATACACTGATAGCGCGAGTGCCCACCTTTGTATGCGGGCTGAGGCATTAGTATTTATCCCCTTGTTTTCAGCGAACAGGGATGTGAGGGGCTTGTGATCGGTTTCCAGCTCAAATTTGAGGCCAAACAGGTACTGATGCATTTTCTTTACCCCAAACACACACGCTAATGCCTCTCTCAATCATGCTGTCGGCCGTCTCGGCCTTAAACAAGCTCCTGGAAGCATAGGCGACAGGTTGCAAAACTTCCCCGCAACGTTAGCTTATTGTAATACATACCCGACTCCGCACGACGACGCGTCACATGTTAGCACAAGTCTTTTACACGGGTTATACAATACAAGCAGTTTGTTGGAGCATAAAATGTTTCTGGCTTTCTCAAAAGCAACTACTTGGTTTTTTTTCCCCATACCCAGTTCTCACCTTTGCGCAATGATACATATAGGGGCTCTAAAAGGGTGTTTAACCTCCATTCTGTGGCCTGGTCGTGTTCCTGATGGCCCACAGACGCCAAGACAGAGGCTGAATGCCGTCCGCTGCGATCTTTCTCCCCAAAAACTCCACTTCTGTTGCCATGAAGATGCATTTCGACCTCTTCAGCCGCAGCCCGAAGCGATCCAGTCGCTGGAGGACCTCCTCCAGGTTTTGTAGGTGTTCGGCAGTGTCCCGGCCCGTGACCAATGTCGTCCTGAAAGACCACCGTGTGTGGTACCGACTTGAGTAGCCTCTCCATGTTTCTCTGGAAGATCGCTGTATCCGACCAAATTCCAAACGGGCATCAGTTGTAGATGAACAGTCCCTTGTGCATGTTGATGCAGGTGAGGCCCTTCGAAGACTCCTCCAGCTCGTGCGTCATGTCGGCCGAAGTCAGGTCGAGCTTGGTGAACATCTTGCCTCCTGCGAGCGTCACAAATAGGTCATCTGCCTTAGGTAGTGGGTATTGGTCCTGTAGCGAGAAACGATTAATAGTTACTTTATAATCACCGCAAATCCTGACCGTGCCATCACTTTTGAGTACTGAAACAATCGGGCTGGCCCACTCGCTGAATTCCACTGGGGAGATGATGCCCTCGCGTTGCAGCCGGTCCAGCTCGATTTCCACTCTCTTCCCTCATCATGTGGGGTACCACTCGCGCCTTGTGGTGAATGGGTCGTGCCTCTGGGACCAAAGTGGATCCGCACCTTCGCCCCGGAAAAGGTTTCCAATGCCTGGCTCAAAAAGGGAAGGACATTTGTTAAGAACCTGGGTGCATGAGGCCTCATCGACATGTGATAGCGCTCGGATGTCATCCCAGTTCCAGCGGATTTTGCCCAGCCAGCTCCTTCCAAGCAGTGTGGAGCCATCGCCCGGGACAATCCAGAGTGGCAGCTCGTGTATCGTGCCCTCATAGGTGACCTTGACCATGGCGCTGCCCAGGACAGTGATAAGCTCTTTGGTGTACATTCTCAGTTTCGTGTGGATGGGGCTCTGAATGCCTTGTTGCACCACAGTCTCGCAAACATTTTTTTTTTAAACTCGTGATGGATTGGCTAGCACCAGTGTCCAGTTCCATGGCTACAGGTAAGCCATTCAATTTTACGTTTAGCATTATCGGTGGACATTTGGTCGAAAATGTGCGCACCCAGTGTACTTCAGCATCTGCCACCTCTCTCTCAGGCTTGAAATTGCTTTGATCCACCATGGACCAATCTTCCTCTGCCACGTGGTGGTTAGCAGGTTTTGCAGAGCTTGCAGCTCGTTTGCAAGCTTGTTGGAGGTGCCCCATTGTTCCACAGCTCTTGCAAACATACCCTTTGAAGCGGCATGAATAGGCTGAATGGAAGCCTCCACAACACCAAGGTGTGAATTGCCTTGCATTCATCCTTTGTTGGGGACTCGGGAGTCATCTGGGTCACCTGAGCCCAGCTGGCAGTTGCAGACTCTTGGTTTCTGCCCTGTACATTTCTGCTCGCAAACACACTTCCAGTTAATTTATGAACATTGCTGGCACTTGTGTGCTGAGAGATTTGTTTGGTGTTATCACTCGTGGACATAAATGCCTGTGCTATCGCAATGGCCTTACTGAGGGTCAGTGTCTCTACAGTCAAAAGTTTTCGTAGGATGGTCTCATGGCCAATGCCCAGTACAAAAAAGTCTGAGCATTTGCTCCAGGTAGCCATCAAACTCACATTGTCCTGCAAGTCGCCTTAGCTTGGCGACGTAGCTCGCCACTTCCTGGCCTTCAGATCGCTGACACATGAAGAACTGATACTTCACCATCAGCACGCTCTCCCTTGGGTTAATATGCTCCCGAACCAGTGTACACAGCTCCTCATAAGACTTATCTGTGGGTTTCACCGGAGCCAAAAGATTCTTCATGAGGCTGTAGGTCGGTGCCCCGCAGACTGTGAGGAGGACCGCTCTCCTTTTTGCAGCGCTTCCTTCTCCGTCCAGCTCGTTGACTACAAAGTACTGGTCTAGCCGTTCGACATAGGCTTCCCAGTCCTCACCCTCCGAGAACTTCTCCAGGATGCCCACAGTTTGCTGCATCTTTGCGTTGGATTCGTATTCTCGTCGCCAGTTATTGTGTTCTTAAGACAGATGAGGCTGCACACAGGGAGGTTCAAGTAACAGTGACCTCAGTCTTTAATAAGACACTCCAGAGTGAGGAACAGGCCTCAGGGGCCTGTTTATAAACATTGCTTCTAAGGGATGCTGGGATCCCTTGGGACTTCAGGGGGATGAGCTCCCTGGTGGCGGAACATGGGAGTGAATGCTTTACAGATACACAACAGAACCGACTTTAGCAGGCTCTCCATGTTCCGCTGGAAGATCGCCGCCGCAGACTGAATCCCGAACGGGCACCAGTTGTAGATAAACAGACCTTTATGCGTGTTGATGCAGGTGAGGCCTTTCGAAGACTCCTCCAGCTCCTGTGTCATGTAGGCCGAGGTCAGGTCCAGCTTGGTGAACGCCTTCCCTCCAGCCAGGGTCGCAAATAGGTCATCTGCCTTGGGTAACGAGTATTGGTCCTGCAGCGAAAAACGGTTAATCGTTACTTTATAATCCCCACAAATTCTAACAATGCCGTCCACCTTGAGTACCGGGACAATGGGACTGCCCCAGTCGTTGAATTCCACCGGCACCATGACGCCTTCACGTTGCAGCCTGTCCAGCTCAATTTCTACTTTTTCACGCATCATGTACGGTACCGCCCGAGCCTTGTGGTGGATGGGTCGCGTATCAGGAATCAAATGGATCTGCACTTTCGTCCCCAAGAAGCTTCCAATGCCTGGCTCGAACAATGATGGGAACTTGCTCAGAACCTGGGTAAGAGGTGCCGTCGATGGACGAAAGCACTCGGATGTCGTCCCAGTTCCAGCGGATTTTTCCCAGCCAGCTTCTGTCAAACAACGTGGGGCCATCCCCTGGCACAATCCACAGCGGGAGTTCGTGTACTGCTCTGTCATGCGAGACTCTGACTTCTGCACTGCCAATTACAGGGATTAGTTCCTTGGTGTAAGTCCTTAGTTTGGTGTGAATGGGGCTGAGCTTGAGACTTTGTGCCTTTTTGCCCCACAGCCTGTTGAAGGCCTTTTTACTCATTATGGACTGACTTGCCCGTGTCCAGCTCCATAGATACTGGAATAACGTTCAGTTCAACATTATTGCTGGGCATTTACTAGTGAATGTGTACACCCCATATACTTCTGCCTCCTCAGTACGAGTCTCCAATTCAGCCTGATGCACAGTAAATCGAACTTCATCTGCAACGTGACCGTTTGCAGAGTTTGCAGCTCACCTGAACATTCGTTGGAGGTGTCCCATTGTTCTGCAACCATTGCACGCATGGTGCTTAAAGCAGCACTGATGGAGCCGATGATCACCTCCGCAGCGCCAACAGGGCGTTAACTGCCTCGCATTAACAACTGATGGCGGACTCTGGGTTATCTGAGGTCGTGCAGCAGCAGCCAGCGGTGTACGTTCTGCCATGTACATTTCTGCTCGAGACCGATGTTACTTTATGCACATTACTGGCCGAAACTTCTTTATTCTGTGAAATCTGCTTGGTGTTGTCGCTGGTGGACATAAATGCCTGGGCTATCGTTATGGCTTTACTTAGATTCGGAGTTTCTACAGTCAACAGTTTGCGAAGGATTGTTTCATGTCCAATGCCTAGTACAAAAAAGTCTCTGAGCATTGTTCTAGGAATCCCCCAAATTCACAATGTCCTGCGAGGCACCTTAGTTCGGCGACGTAGCTCGCCACTTCCTGGCCCTCCGATTGCTGACACGTGTAGAACCGATATCTCGCCATCAAAATGCTTTCCTTAGGATTTAGGTGCTCCCGGACGAGCATACATAATTCTTCGTAGGATTTCTCTGTTGGTTTTGCCAGGGCCAGGAGATTCTTCAAGAAGCCATAGATTGTTGCCCCACAGACAGTTAGGAGGAACGCCCTTAATTTGGTCGAGTTCTCGTCGACATCCAGCTCGTTGGCCACGAAGTATTGGTCGAGTCTCTCCACAAAGGCCTCCCAATCGTCCCCTTCTGAGAACTTCGCCAGAATGCCGACTGCTCTTTGCATTCTCACGCGATTGTTCGTTACCTCGTCGCCAATTGGTACACTCATAATAAAGGTGGAAACTGAGTACTGTGTACAATGAGCAAGTGTGACCTTAGCTCCTTTAATAAAATTCCAGAGTGCCGGTACCTCGTGGATGGCCTGCTTATATACTGTGCTCCCAAGGGATGCTGGGATCCCTTGGGACTCCAACAAGTGGGCCCTCTGGTGGTCAGGTGTCATGCAGGTTACAAAGGGTTAAATACATAACACCCATCACCTACCGCATTATTACAAAAGCAAAATACTGCTTTTCTACTTACTGGAGTTCTGACGAAGGGTCATCGAGCTGAAACATTAACTTTTTTTCTCTCCACAGATGCTGCCTGACCCGTTGAGATTTCCAGCATTTTCTGTTTTTATTATCGACTGCATTATTCTTTCCAACATCAAATTCAGATTTAATTCAGGATTTATCATTTCCAACAATACTCGATCTCGTGTATAAAGCGGACAAATAATCTTGTCCCATAAAATATGTTCCTAACTTGCTTCTGTTTGATAATTCATACAGAACCCCCAACCCTCAGGCAAAAATCTAACAGCACAAATAACCTGTTGTTGCTCAATCACCAACAACCTGTCTGAAAATTTCACAGAAAGCGAAGAGATATAATTTACAATACTATTTGCAGCAGGTTCAATGGGCCCAAGTTTCGAGCCGCGCCTAGAACGGCGCAGTCCCGACTTGGACGCCCGTTTTTCGCGCCACAAAGTGCGCCTAAAAAAATCTCCAGATTCTCCACCTCCCTGCAGGTCCTCTGGCCCTCGGCGCAGCGCAGCAGGAGCTGTAGGGGGCGGAGCCAGGTCCCTGCGCTGAAAACCGTGCCGGGACCTCTGCACATGCGCGCTACAGTGGGCACGCAAGTGCAGTAGCTCCAGGCGCCCGAAACTGTGTGGGAGGGGCCCGAAGCATGCAGCCCCGAGCCCTGGCCGAATGGCCTCACTGGGACTGCGTGAATAAGGCTCCTCCCACGGCCAGTTCCTGCTTCCTCCCGACCAGACTCGTCTTCCGCTTCCCGCCTCCGGACCGGAACCACCCCCCCTCCCCCCAGACCCGACACCCGCTCCCCCCCCCGCACCCGACACCCACTCACCCCCCGCCCGGACCCGACACCCGCTCTCCTCCCCCACCCGCCCCACCGGACCCAACTCCCGCTCCCCAACCCCGCTTCCGCCTGCCCCCCCGCGACAGGATCCGACCTGACCTCCCTCCCCCCGACCCGAACCGCCCTCCCTCCACTACCTGTAAATCTGGTGCTGGGGACGGGCCCGGCCCATTCAGCATCCCTCCCCTTTCTCCTACCCCCCCCCCCCCCCCAGTCTCCTTACCCCCCACCTCCTTTCCCCCGTCTCTCTCTCTCTCTGAAACACAGAGAGAGATAGAGACACTGACAGAGACACACTGAGGGAGGCATCCCAGCACGCTGTTGGAGGGCTCCCGGTGCTGCAGTCGGTAAGTAGAAAATGTTTTATTTATTGATTTAAAAATTTTTTTATTTCTTATTAATTTTTTTTGGTTGATTTATTGATGTATTTATCATTTATTATTGATGATGGCGCTTTATTTGTAAAACTGAAGTGTTTAATGTTTGTAAACTTCCCTTTAAACAACCCCCCCCCCCCCCCAACCATTCCCTACGCCTGATTTTCTAAAGTGTAGACAAGGTTTTTGAGAGTGTACAAAAATCTTCACTTACTCCATTCTAAGTTAGTTTGGAGTAAGTTTTCACTGACGAAACTTTGAAAACAGGCGTAAGTGGCCGGACACGCCCCCTTTTGAAAAAAAAATTCTGTTCCAAAGTGAAACTGTTCTATCTGACTAGAACTGGAGCAAACTAAATGACGAGAATTCCAATTTCTAAGATACTCCGTTCTACACCAGTTGCTCCCAAAAATCAGGAGCAAATCATGTGGAAACTTGGGGCCAATAAAGCTACTTCTTGGCAGAGTTTCAACTTATTTTAGTTAAAAGTTACACTTAAAATGAGTGGTGCAAGTTGATGTAGCAGGATAGTCCAATAGAGCACCAACATGTGTTGCCATAGAAATGGAAAGGCACAGATTCATTTCTTTGTCCTGCAGAGTTCTAAATCTCAGCAGCATCACTGTGAAGGCACTGAGTGGAGTGGAGATAGCCACTTCCTCACGGTAAACAAAAATCAGCAGGACAGTCACCTCCCAGCCGTCAGCTCAAAACACCAGCGCATCAGTAACACCGCTGAATCGGGACTGTACAAGCTTGCGGGCGAGTTTCAATCTTGTTCTCGCTACAAAGACTTTTTGAGCAGCATTCTTAAATTTTAAAATTTCTCAAGTCTATAATTGCTATTCCAAAGTCATCTTTTTGGAATTACAGGAGTTTGAGGATGAAGGAGGTATAACAACTGCTTGGTTTTTAAAAAATTAACAAATGCACTTCTTAGCCAGAGGAATTAAAATGATAATCCATGAACCACTAATATACAATGAGATGCTAATCACTCATTAAAAAATGCAGGAGAAAAAAAACAAGTTATCACGTGCCAGACCAAATCTCTCTTTAATGTGCAATTAGATTTGTGGAAACCATAATAAAATCATCATCATAGGCAGTCCCTAGAAATCGAGGAAGACTTGCTTCCACTCTAAAAATGAGTTCTCGGGTAACTGTAGAGTCCAATACGGGAATTACAGTCTCTAACAGGTGGGAAACAGTGGTTGAAGGAAATGGTGGGTGGGGTGTCTGGTTGCTGCACGCTCCTTCCACTGTCTGTGCTCGATTTCTGCATGCTCCCAGTGACGAGATTCTAGGTGCTCAATGTCCTCCCAGATGCTCTTCCTCCACTTTGGGTGGTCTTGGACCAGGGATTCCCAGGTGTCGGTGGGAAGGTTGCACTTTATCAAGGAGACTTTGAGGGTGTCCTTGAAATGTTTCCTCTGCCCACATGGGGTTCGCTTGCCGTGGAGGAGTTCCTAGTAGAGCGCTTGCTTAGGAGTCTCATGTCGGGCATGCGATGTGGCCCGCCCAACGGAACTAGTCAAGTGTGGTCATTGCTTCGATGCTGAAGATGTTGGCCTGAGCGAGAACACTGACGTTGGTGCGTCTATCCTCCCAGGGGATTTGCAGGATCTTGCGGGGGCAACGCTGGTGGTACTTCTCCAGCGCTTTGAGGCGTCTACTGTATATGGTCCACGTCTGAGCCAAATAGGAGGGCGGGTATCACTACCTCCCTGTCGACCATAAGCTTGGTGCCACAGTTGAAGTCTTGGTCTTCAAACACTCTCTTGGTCCCTTAGAAGATGAAAAGGGGGATTTAATAATGGGAAATGTGGAAATGGCTGAGACCTTAAACAATTATTTTGCTTCGGTCTTCACAGCGGAAGACACAAAAACCATGCCAAAAATTGCTGGTCACGGGAATGTGGGAAGGGAGGACCTTGAGATAATCACTATCACTAGGGGGGTAGTGCTGGATAGGCTAATGGGACTCAAGGTAGACAAGTCCCCTAGTCCGGATAAAATGCATCCAGCGTATTAAAAGAGATGGCGGAAGTTATAGCAGATGCATTCGTTATAATCTACCAAAATTCTCTGGACTCTGGGGAGGTACCAGTAGATTGGAAAGCAGCTAATGCAACGCCTCTGTTTAAAAAAGGGGTCAGACAAAAGGCAGGTAACTATAGGCCAGTTCGTTTAACATCTGTAGTGGGGAAAATGCTTGAAGCTATCATTCAGGAAGAAATAGCGGGACATCTAGATAGGAATAGTACAATCAAGCAGACGCAATATGGATTCATGAAGGGGAAATCATGTTTAACTAATTTATTGGAATTCTTTGAGGATATAACGAGCATGATGGATAGAGGTGTACCGATGGATGTGGTGTATTTAGATTTCCAAAAGGCATTCGATAAGGTGCCACACAAAAGGTTACTGCAGAAGAGAGAGGTACTCGGAGTCAGAGGAAATGTATTAGCATGGATCGAGAATTGGCTGGCTAACAGAAAGCAGAGAGTCGGGATAAATGGGTCCTTTTCGGGTTGGAAATCAGTGGTTAGTGGTGTGCAACAGGGGTCGGTGCTGGGACCACAACTGTTTACAATATACATAGATGACCTGGAAGAGGGGACAGAGTGTAGTGTAACAAAATTTGCAGGTGACACAAAGATTAGTGGGAAAGCGGGTTGTGTCGAGGACACAGAGAGGCTGCAAAGAGATTTAGATAGGTTAAGCGAATGGGCTAAGGTTTGGCAGATAGAATACAATGTCAGAAAATGTGAGGTCATCCACCTTTGGAAAAAAAAACGTAAAAGAGAATATTATTTGAATGGGGAGAAATTACAACATGCTGCAGTGCAGAGGGACTGGGGGTCCCAAAAAGTTAGTTTGCAGGTGCAGCAGGTAATCAGGAAGGCAAATGGAATGTTGGCCTTCATTGCGAGAGGGGTGGAGTACAAAAGCAGGGAGGTCCTGCTGCAACTGAAAAGGGTATTAGTGAGGCCGCACCTGGAGTACTGCGTGCAGTTTTGGTCACCTTACTTAAGGAAGGATATACTAGCTTTGGAGGGGGTACAGAGACGATTCACTGGGCTGATTCCGGAGATTATGGGGTCACCTTATGATGATAGATTGAGTAGACTGGGTCTTTACTCGTTGGAGTTCAGAAGGATGAGGGGTGATCTTATAGAAACATTTAAAATAATGAAAGGGATAGACAAGATAGAGGCAGAGAGGTTGTTTCCACTGGTCGGGGAGACTAGAACTAGGGGGTACAGCCTCAAAATATGGGGGAGCCAATTTAAACCGAGTTGAGAAGGAATTTCTTCTCCCAGAGGGTTGTGTATCTGTGGAATTCTCTGCCAAAGGAAGCAGTTGAGGCTAGCTCATTGAATGTATTCAAATCACAGATAGATAGATTTTTAACTAATAAGGGAATTAAGGGTTATGGGGAGCGGGCGGGTAAGTGGAGCTGAGTCCACGGCCAGATCAGCCATGATCTTGTTGAATGGCGGAGCAGGCTCGAGGGGCTAGATGGCCTACTCCTGTTCCTAATTCTTATGTTCTTATGTATGTTCTCCCTCAGGCGACCGAAGGTTGCGTTGGCACACCGGAGGCGGTGTTGGACCTCGTCATCGATGTCTGCGTTTGCTGTGATAGTAGGTTCCCGAGGTATGGAAAATAATCCACGTTGTCCAAGGCCACGCCATGGATTTTGATGACCGGGAGGGGGGGTGGGGGGACAGTGCTGTGTGGCGGGGTAATGTTGGTTGAGGACCTTTGTCTTACGGATGTTTAGTGTAAGGCCCATGTTTTCGCATGACTCAGTGAAGATGTTGACGATGGCTTGGAGTTCAGCCTCTGAATGTGCGCAGACCCAAGCGGCGTCCGTGGATTGTAGTTCAATGACAGAGGATGGGACGACCTTGGATCTAGCCTGGAAGCGACAAAAGTTGAACGGGTTCCCATTGGTTCTATATTTTAGTTCCACTCCAGCGGGGAGCTTGTTGCGAGTGAGATGGAGCATTGCAGCAAGGAAGATTGAGAAGAGCGTTGGTGCGATGATGCAGCCCTGCTTGACCCCGGTCCGGGCGTGGATTGGCTCTGTGATGGATCCGTTGATCAGGATCACGGCTTGCATTTCATCATGGAGCAGGCAGAATATAATAAATTAGAAACACATCTACAATAAAATTGAAAATCTTGGATCTCCACACACCTCCTGCCTACAAAATGTAACTTCCTGTATCTCGCACTTTTGGTTCAACCTTCCCTGCCACCATCACCACCACCCACCCCATCATCAATTCCCACATCCACGCTTATAATCAAAAACAGCCTATGTAAACTTGTCACGCTGTATTAACACCCTCCCACCAATGGTGGCACTGTAGCACCTCAGTTTTGTATCTCCCAGTTTTTGCAAACTTTACACACAGGAAATCAAATAGAAAAGTGACTGGGTTATTTGGAGTACTCATTGCACAGTTTTAAAAGGTAATTTTTTTTTTTAAAAAGAGAGATTTTAAAGACCTGCTAAAGTAGGTCAGGAGAAATGTTCTTTTTTATGCAGCGAGTTAGGATCTGAAATGGTGGTGGAAGCAGATTCAAGAGTAACTTTCAAAAGGGATTTGGATAAATACTTGCAAAGGAGAAATCTGCAGAGCTATGGCGAAAAAGCAACGGATTGGGACTAATTGGAGAGCTCTTTCAAAGGCACGATGAGCCAAATGGTCTCCTTCTGCACTGTATGATTCGAATCCTCTTAATACGCATCTTGGGAGCAGTAAAGAAACAGTCCTGGGTGCAAAAAGTTTCAATATACCAGTACAGACCCGATGAGTGCAAAAACAATTAAAAATGTATTGTTTTTTTTAATAAACAAGATAAATATCCAAAAGACACTTCACAGAATAAGTGTAAGAAAAATAAAACACTGAGCCAGGAAAGGAGAGATTCAAAAGGCTGATCAAAACCTTGGTCAAAAGGATGGTTTTTGGGTAGGTTTTGAAAGGAGGAAAAAGGTAGAGAGGTTTAGGCAGGGAACTCCAGAGCGTAGGATCTAGACGTCTGGTTCCACCACGGTGGTGAGGCAAAGGGAGTGGAGGATGCACAAGAGGCACAAGCAAGAGGGACAAAATATTTGGGGAAAATACAGGACCACAGGAGGTTGTGGAGGGTAGTGGGGATGAGGTCATGAAGGAATGAGGGAGAAAATTTTAATTTTCAAGCATTGGGGTGACAGGGAGCCAATGAAAATCATCAAGGAAGGGGTGATGGGCAAGCAGCACGATGCAGTACGGGATATGTTGAGCAGAGTTTTACCCAGGTATCGTTCTTCCCTCGCTTCCGCATCACCTTGTTATAATGGCTGCCAACAGCAACCGTCAGAGCATTTGTTGGAACTCCAACTAATTATCCCATTTTTATTCCCGATGATTTCTTGTACCAATTTGTAATCTGCTTTCTCTGTCAACAAACTGCTTTTGGTTTCACCTAACCATGCCCGTGGTAACAAAAGATAGTCAGTTCCTGGAGAAGGGGGCAATGAAGTTCCCCATTACAACTTGCTTTATAAATCACCACGGAGGGATATACATTATTCCCCACGTACACTGATTAATTGCAACGCAACAAAGCAAATTCAAGGCATTATGAATAATCCATGGCCAGGGATACAATAGTGGTGCCTGTACCCCCGAGTCATTCTTAACATTATTAACCCAAGACTAATCAGGCATTCCTGATAAACCTATAAAGGCAGAGCATATGCAAATTAATGTCTGATTTTCCAATTGGCTGAGTTGATTATCGAGTAACCCCCCCTCACCGAGCAATGAGAAGCAGTGGCTGTTAAGCATCACAAGTGACAGGTAACATTCAGGGCTGCAGGCAAATAATCGGCACAGGTAGATTAAAAGCGGGAGCGTCACAGTTTGAGATTCTCTGGCCATTTTACCCCACAGTAAAAACTTGGGACATAAAGTGGTTTGTGATATATATTCTGAGCAAAAAGATGCCTGAAAAGGGTTAATCTTTCAGGACAGCCCCTCGCTGACTGGTGAATGCATTAGCTGATGAGCATTTAAATTGTGCCATGGGCAGTTGTTTTGCACAGATCCCAAACCACAGCAACGACTGGCCATTCAGGAAGACATCGAGCACCTTGGTGTAGACAAACTCTTGTATACTACAGGAACCAGTCATCCACCACCGTAAACATCCACTCCCTCCAAACAGGCGCACCGTGGCTGAATGTGTACTATCTACAGGTTGCTCTGCAGCAACTCGCCAAGGCTGCTTTGGCAGCACCTCCCAAACCCGTGACCTCCACCACCTAGAAGGTCAAAGGCAGCAGAGTAGGTTGGGCCTATACTCATTGGAGTTCAGAAGAATGAGAGGTGATCTTATTGAAACTTATAAGATAATGAGGGGGTTCGACAAGATAGATGCAGAGAGGATGTTTCCCCTCAAGGGGGAATCTAGAACTAGGTGGCATAGTTTCAGAATAAGGGGTTGCCCATTTAAAACTAAGATGAGGAGGAATTTCTTCTCTCAGAGTTGTAAATCTGTGGAATTCTCTGCCCCAGATAGCTGTGGAAGCTGGGTCATTGAATATATTTAAAACGGAAATAGACAGATTTTTGAGCGATAAGGGAGTAAAGGGTTATGGAAAGCGGGCAGGGAAGTGGAGCCAAGCCATGATCTTATTGAATGACGGAGAAGGCTCGAGGGGCCAAATGGCCTACTCCTGCTCCTATTTCTTATGTTCTTATATAGGTACACGAGAACACCATCACCTCCAAGTTCCCCGCCAGGTCACACAACATCCCGACTGAGGTATATATCGCCATTCCTTCATCATCACTGGGTCAATATCCTGGAACTACCTATGCAACAGCATTGTGGAAAAACTGCAATGGTTCAAGAAGGAGGCTCATCATCATCTTCTCAAGGGCAACTAAGGATGGACAATAAATGCTGCCCTTGCTCGTGATGCCCACATCCCAAGAACAAATATTAAAGAAGGACTTATAAAAACTTTAGGTTACAAAAAGCAGACAGCAGCAGACTGCAAGGGGAAACCTCTGTCCTGTGCTTTTAAGTAAAGGGCCCAAAATGGGCTCATATTCACCTGTTCTTTATTCATTTTTCAAATAGCACGCAAACGGAAGTTATACTGATGGCACCAAGTGTCTCTCATCATGCTTACATTCTGCATGGTTTATCTATTGTGAAATGAAGTAGATCACCAATTGAACAAAATGTTAGCTCACCTTGTGTTAACTCGGTCTGTCTCTGGACAGACTGAAGGAGTACACATGCGCAAGACACAAAAATCCTGTCTAGAACTTAAAAGGAGTTTTGTTATTACACTCCCGGGTCCAGTTACTGTGCAGTAGATATAGGGCAGTGGGAATCAACTTCCCCAAGAAGCAAGCAACCAGACCACTTAAAGGAGAGGCTGACACAACGAGCCGTTGTGGATATCTGCAGGAAACCAGAGTTCCTCGTGCAGGAAAATACCAGGTGTATGCGGTTATGGTGCTGCGCGCTGAAGCACCAATGTGTAGTGGACAAGAGCAACAGAATATTCCCGCCAATCTCAGCTACCTTGGGAGATTATATAGGAAAGGGAAGGGTCTAGAGTATAGAAAGAAAGAAAGACTTGCATTTATATAGTGCCTTTCACGACCACCGGACGTCTCAAAACGTGTTACAGCCAATGAGGAATTTTTGGAATGTAGTCACTGTTGCACTGCGAGAAACATGGCAGTCAACTTGTGCACAGCAAGTTCCCACAAACAACAATGTGATAATGACCAGATAATCGTTTTTTGCTGTGTTGATTGAGGGATAAATATTGGTGAGGACACTGGAAATAACTCCCCTGCTCTTCTTCAAAATAGTGCCATGGGATCTTTAACATCCACCTGAGAGAGCAGATGGGGCCTCAGTTTAACGTCTCACCCGAAAAACAGCACCTCTAACGTACAGCGCTCCCTCAGCACTGCACTGGAGTGTCAGCTTAGATTTACGTGCTCAAGTCCCTGAAAGCTAGGAAGGAACTTCACATGGCCTGGATGACAGGCTGCGCAATCGCTCATTTCAACTGAAGATGATGCACAGCACAGGAAATCCAACTGAGAAAGCAAAGGGACAGAATCACCTTCAAGAGAAAAAAAAACACCAATTGGAGAGAGAGAAAGTCACTCCAGTCCTCCCTCTCAGGCACATCCCCAGTCAAAGTTCTGTTTGGCAAAGGAATTCTGGGTGTCTCAGCGGCAGAGAGAAGGGAAGGGAAGAGAAAAGTGTGTTGAGGAAGGGTACCCGCGCTAAATCGTAACCTGTTTTTTCTCTCTGTAGATGCTGACTGACCCAAACCATTTGCTCAGCGCCTACAAAGATGCCAAAAAGAACCTCCCTATCCAACGGCACAGTGGGAACACCTTCACAACATGGACTGCAGTGGTTCAAGAAACCTCACCACCATCTTCTCAAGAGCAATTAAGGATGGGCAATAAATGCTGGTTTGGCCAACAACACCCACATCCAGAGAAATAATTATTTTTTTTTTGTTTTAAGAGAAAATTTTATTTAAAATAATGAAATAAAAAATATATAAATATGAGGCATCAAAGAAACTTGATGATGGGGAATTAAGACAGTGGGAAGAGAGCTGAGACAGTTATCCAATTGAGCAGATCTGATTAGGTCAGGCGATGTGATTGCCAAACCACAGATTGAATTTCTGCCTTAATCTCACAGCCAAACAGGCTGCTTATTATCACACTAGTTTTCCTTGTGTGTTCTCTTGCAACTGTTACAACCAGTGCACCCGCTGTGCAGTTGGAAGTGGCCTCCTGCAAATTAATGGGTTCACAAAGATCAAGGTGACACAGCAACAGGTGTTACGTGGCAGCACCTGACCTCAATTCAAATAGTAACCCCAAAGTTTTCTTCTCAACTCGAACAAAGGCAAATTTACTCGAGGCAGAACATCAATCAAGGTGGAAAAATTGGATGCGATCGCAGAATGTGATCCCAAAACACTGGGAGAAATACCATATAATGAATCTAGTATTTGACTTATTCCGTCATCGTAAAACAGCGACCATAATTCTAAGGATTGGGACACAATCCCTGAAACGCCAGCAAAACTCCAGGAATCCCATGTAATAAATGCTGAATCTTATTTATTCAGTCCCTGTGAAGTGTTAGCCCTCTATATAATATCCGGTACTATACTATACACAATACAACTTTGCATGTACAGTGTGTATTTTTATTGAAAAGGAGCTTTGCAAGTTATCAGTGGAAATCTATCCATTCTCCACTGAGTACAACCTGTAACACTCTGCATTATCTCTGCTCACACATCCTTTATTAATACTTAATGACAACACTACACCAGATTTGATTTCTAAACATTCTGTGGCACAAAATATGCTACAAGATTACAACTTGCATTATCATAGTAATTACAGTGTTATGGTCCTCACTGATTTGTTTTTACTAATTTCATTCGCGTAAAAAAACAGCAGTGCTTAATTAATTTTAGTTTGCTTTCGCATCCTTTTTTATTAACCTGCTTGTACGTTATGAAAAAAACAAATGAAATTATTTTGCTCCTTAAAATAGAATATTGATCTATTATTTATTTAAAGGCGCACTGTCAACCTTGCTGTGTAAACTGAATCCCTAGTTACCAGGGTTTTATTGCCTGGCACAACGATGGTGCAAACATTTGTATCGCAGCCCCAACTGCTACCCCAGCCAAGATGAGCTAGCTCAGCACAGAATTTGGGACCTATTGTTCCAAGTGGTGCCATATTAAAATGGACGCCACTTTTACTCATTAAACCATCAAGAAGTCATTACCAAGTTTGTATACAGAAGAGAATAATGACAATTACATTAATCACGTTACCCATTATACCCAACACAAAAGCCATTCCACTGTGCTTAAAAAATTAACTGAACCAGCCCCAAATGTCTGTGAGGGTAAATACACCACGTGGCCCATAACAATCTGGAATATTCCGGGTTTAATCCTCGATCTGTGTCAAATTAGCCGATCCCAGCCAGGATGGCAAAACATTGGGCTCAATTTTGCCCAAGCCTGTTTTCTGGCTGAAAAAACGATGCCGCACCTTCTGCGCATACACAAAAAAAAGGGCCATTTTTTACGTTATTTCAATGGATGCGCGTGCGCGGTACAGCTCCAGGTTGGCAATCGGCCATTTTTAAAGAGCCAGTTGTTCGTGTGAGGAGGAGTGCTGTGTGAGAGCATTGGAAAAATCGGATCTGCAGCAATACAAGATGCAACGCGGTGCAAAGACTAAGAATTTCTTACAGGATGAAGTGGAGGCACTAGTTACTGTGATTGAGACCAGATGGCAGGAGCTGGACACTAGCAGAGATCACATAAAAGTTCCACCCAAAGAAATGAAGAATTCTGGAACCAAGTTGCAGAAGATTACTGCACAATGATTACCAACACGAGATCTGGAGGCCAGTGTAAAAAGAAGTGGCAGAACCTTGGTTAAGTAGTTGGTGTAAGTAATATTTTCATTTATTCAATGGAATTACAATTGTAAATGTGACCAGCTGTATATGTCCCACCCAGCAGAAACACACTCTCTCTAAAAAGTTGCATTTTCATCTTTGCAGAGGAAGGTGGCACATAATAAAAGGGAAAGAACTCGAACAGGAGGAGGCCCAGCAAATGTGCACCCACTGACATCCTTGGAAGAGAGGGTCATTGCTTTGATTGGTCCTGCCTGGAGAAAAGCAACCACCACTGCACAAGCTGGGCCCACACTCGAAGGAGAGGGCAAGTCCTGCAAATTCCACATTCTGGCTTTGCTAAATGTTTAGTACTGCGCGGGCTAGCCATGCTTCGGTTCCTGGGGATGTCTCCGTCAGCTACGCTTCGGTTGATGAAATGTGCTATCATTCATCATTATCCTTCAAATCAGCCTGCTCCTTGCGCTGTGTGAGCCTATTCATGCCACCCACCCTGCCCCCTCTTCTGCTGCTAACCATTTATCTGTTCTGTTATATTTTGCAGAACTTGAGGCCAACCCCGACAATGCAGAAGATTATTCAGACGAGGACGAGCCTGAAGAGGAGAACATCTTCCAATCGCAGCCTCCAGACCAAGAGCACGGGGGTGAGGGTGAGGGGATGCAGATGGATGAAGCCCCCATTTGTTTTGCTGACTTTGGTGGAGGTGCAGGTGCCGTCCATTGAGGTGCCAGCCCCTTCCGTGACTGGTGGTTTGAGTGTTAGTGGGACATTCCACACCCTTGGGGGGGGGGGGGGTAGCAGGGGGGAGGAGGGAAAGAAGAGCTCGACCACACCCTCCTGAGGTGCAGGATCCAACATATGTGGTTCAGATGATGGCAATGAGTGGGGAGAGCACTGACCTTATGCAATCACTCCTGGACACCATCAGTGGGGTGGGTGATGAGGTAGCGGGACTGTCAGGAGAAGTAACAGCAATCTCACGAGAAATGGGAACGATGTCAGCGACCATGAGGGAGGGAATGTCACAGGTAGCTGATGCGCTGTCAGTGAACATCAGGGAGGGATTGTCAGAGATGGTGCAAATACTATCACTGAACATGAGGGACGGAATGTCACAGGTAGTTAGCCGGTTTTGCTCAACATGAAGGAGGGAATGTTGCAGGTCGCTGAGACACTGTCAGGGCGCACGAGGGACAGCACGTTGGAGTTAGGTGCTGCAATAAGGGAACATGCCCAGACCCCGCGCCCATTGACGAATCAACTGCCACTCCCACTCTAATCCCCACCCCAGCCCAGCCTCTGAAGAGCCCCAAGCTGGGCTCTCCACATTGCCGTCTGCCGTGTCCCCTCCGCCCCTCAACAGATGCGTACTACCTGAGATCTTAGAAAGAATAAGCTTGGTACCAACCCCAGAAACACTGCGCCACCGCCTGCAGGCAAGGGTGGTTGAGTCATCAAGAACAAGCGTGGCGGGCGGTCTTAGAATAAGATAGAGGAGAGATGGGTGCAGCTTTTCTTTGCTGCTACTGCTGTTGTTGTTATTACTGTTGTAACTGTTGTTCTCAAATTAAAAGATTTTTGTAAGTTATATAAATTTACAAGTTTAAAAGTTAGTAAGTGATCTTAAAGTTTTTAAGTGATCTTAGAGTTTGTAAGTGACCATTAACGTTTGGTAAAAGAATAATTTTATTAATGTTAAGTTAAGTACAAACTGTTTGTTAAACTTTTGAATAAAATATATTTTACATTAAATCTGAATCATTTTCATTATTTGTTCCATTATTAACACAGCAGGCAGGACAGTTCTTTGTTCTCTCTCCCCAAGGTCTGAATGGATGGACTTCTCTCCGCCCACCCAACTCATTGCAGTCTTGTGATTGCTCCCCTTCTATCCCCCTCCCCCAAACTCATTGCAGTCTTGTGCCGAGTGCAGCAGCCTTCAGTCCGGCACCTCCCTCCCCGGGCTCAGTGCAGAAGCCTTCCGATCGCCATCTCCCTCCCCAGGCTCAATCGACACCTCTCCCCACCCCGGGCTTGTTTTCCAGCCGAGCCCCAAGCCACTGTGTCCGCGCACGGAGCCGATTCTGACGGCCGATGCTACGAACCTCCAGCCCTGCTTGAAGACATTCGGCGGTGGTGTCCGAATTTAAAAAAACTTCAGAAATCCAAGAAACTTCCATGTACTCCGTTGAAAGGTAAAAAAAAAATTGAACTTTATTATGGATACTTCAAGTGTTATGGAGACTCTCTCCAAAAACTTTGATGAAAAATAATGGCATCTTTCAGCACCGATTTTTCAATCCGCATGGCTTTCTGTGAACTCAAGAATGATTTCGGGAGTGGCCAGAAACACCGACCTAGGATAAAAAAATTTGGGGCAAACTGCGAAAAATGCTGAAAACTGGCGCGAACATGACGTCAAAAAACCTAACCTAGAAAAATCGTAACTAAAGCAGTTACGCTGGCGCTGATTCCAGGGGGAAACTTTGAATGAACTAGTTACGCCAGAAAAAACGGCACGTGCCAAAAAAAGGGCGCAGATGACCCGGGAAAATTGAGCCCCTCGGGAGGGAAAATGGCTGCTGTCGTTCCCATTTCTTCATCAGAGCAAGGCCAGGGTGATGCCTTCTACAGTTGAAGAGTCCACAAAGACTCAGATCAAGGCACCCGCATGTGGGATGGTCACGTGGATGAAAATGGCCATTTTGGGCATGGGCAGCTGACTCCCATGTAACCATATCCCAGCTTAAGCCACTGCCTTCGGGATGGGCATGGAGTTGGAGAAAGGGAAAACATACAACTAGACTTCATGATTCTGGAGTAGGCTAATCTAGGTATGAAGTCTGCCCAAACCACTATTCAAACCACCAAAGTATCTATGTAACTTGAACCCACATAAACTTGAGATCATCGAAAACTCGGCTGCCCGTGCCTAACTCGCACCAAGTCCCGCTCACCCATCAGCCCTGTGTTCGCTGACCTACATTGGCTCCCGGTTAAGCAATGCCTCGATTTCAAAATTCTCACCCTTGTTTTCAAATCCCTCCATGGCCTCGCCGCTCTCCATCTCTGTAATTTCCTCCAGGTCCTCCACTCCCCAAGATGTCCGCACTCCTCTAATTCTGCCCTCTTGAGCATCCCCGATTATAAAAATCGCTCAACCATTGGTGGCCGTGCCTTCTGTTGCCTAGGCCCCAAGCTCTGGAATTCCCTCCCTAAACCTCTCCACCCTCCTTTAAGACACTCCTTTAAACCTATCTCTTTGACCAAGCTTTTGGTCATCTGCTCTAATTTCTCCTTATGTGGCTCGGTGTGAAATCTTGACTATTACACTCCTGTGAAGCGCCTTGGACCTTTAAAGGTGCTATATAAATACAAATAAAGTTAAAGGTGCTGTTGTAGCTTTAAGCTAGAAAAGAAGTACCCAAAGCGCTTCAGTGGCATGGAGGAGGAAAAAATGGATGACAGGCCAAATGAGGAAATATTAGAAGAGGTGACCAAAGAAGTAGGTTTTCAGAATTTTATGAGGAAGGAAGTAGAGAGGCAGAGGGGTTCAGGGAGAGAATTCCAGAGTATGGGACCTAGGCCGCTGAAGGCATAGCCGCCAATGGAGGGACGAAGGGAGTAGAGAATGCACAAGTGGGCCACAATCAGAGCGAGCTCTTGGGGTGAGGAAGAGGCGAGTTGTAATACCCGAGAAGGTTACAAAGACAGGGATGGGCGAGGCCATGGAGGGATTTAAATAAGGATAAGGATTTTAAATTTGAAGCACTGGGCGAGCGGGAGTCAATGTAGGCCCAAAGGATAGGGGCAAGCAGGATTTGGTGTGGGATGGAAAAGCTACAACAGGAACAATAACTTGTATTTATATGGTGTGGGATTAAATTGGAAATTTCATAACAGACGCACAAC
The DNA here is from genome assembly GCF_044704955.1 of Pristiophorus japonicus. Lineage (NCBI taxonomy): Eukaryota > Metazoa > Chordata > Chondrichthyes > Pristiophoridae > Pristiophorus > Pristiophorus japonicus. Next base: position 65,584,127 of record NC_091988.1, read on the forward strand.
TCACGTTTCACAATATTTTATTCACTGATCCATGATTCACAGTCGTAAGTAAAATAAATATCCTGTGGAATTATTTCTCAACTACTTTTTAAATTATAATCCCACTTTCTCCAATGTTAGTGCCTTTGTTGATTCCTGCTACTGGCTTATAAATTTTAAAAATAGGAGCTTACATAACACACTAGGGAAAGAAAATTCTATGAATTGCATTAAACTAAAGTATTCATTTTCAAAATATTTCCACATTTAAAAATCACGCTATAGCACTGATCACGACAGGGGCAAGAAGAGAATAATTTAGGATTTTCAAGTTCTGTTTAGTGAAGAAAAATATCAAATGGAGCTGACTGTGTAATGAGTTTCTTAAATATTTTATTAACTTGAATGGTATTTTGCACAATTCACAGCAATTTTCCTAGTTTTGATATACCATTAATTCACAGCAATATTTCTGGCTTCGATATACCATTCTAACCCAATTTAGAAACACAGTTTGTGATTAAAAAACAGAAAATACTAGAAACACACATCAGACCAAGCAGCATCTGTTTTTTTTCCTGCCCCACCAATAATTTTAAACTTTACAATTGGATTCCGAAAAGCTAAAATCATTACAAGATTCATGTAACAATCAATAGTTCTAATCACACACACATATTATATATAAATACAAATACATAAATAAATATAATACACACATATGTATATAAATATACATATAAAAAACATACATATATATAAAAAACATACGTATATATAAAGAAATATAACACAAACAAATAAATACACACATAAATACAATACATACATATATACATTTATATGTGAATATATTATACATATAACATACACACATATTATATATATATAAAAAACATTTCTGCAATTTTCTTGTGCTGTTTTCTGCAAGTCAGATAATATGCATGAGGTTAGTCGACAAGACATTGCAATTCTCCTTCCATCTCCTCCACCCACCCCTATCAAATATTAATACAAGAGGCTGATTTTAATTATTGACAGAAGCTCACCTTCAATCCAGTGCCCAGGACAATCACATCATATTCTTCATCCATAGTTGCTGTTACTGTATTACAGCGATGTTTCTGTTTATTTGTTGGTAAAAACACTGTTGTTTATTGAGGGAAGCTGGGCTGAGCCTCTCCCCAGGTTGGAGCTTAACAGCAGAGACCGCAGCACTCCCTCGCCTAGGCTATATCAATACGCCATGGCAAAACAGTGCGCTCTTAAAAAAACTACAGGATACAATTTCCCCAGATCTCAAAATAAAGCACACTGCCTCACAATATCCCCTGAAACATTAGGCAATGGCTTGCAACGGTCGAGATCCAAACAAAGCGAGTGGCCCAGGAATACCTCCCTCCACCTGTGCACTGGATAAAGTAGTGCCGGCATGTCCTCCATCAACTGCCAAAAGGCGGCCGGGAGCTCGCATTGCGCATGCTCGAGACGCGCGAGATTTCTGGGAGTTGTAGTTCGTCGAGGGCTCTGATTCTGCGCACTGGGCTTTGCCCCGCAATGCAGCACGGGAGATGTAGTCCCAACTACTCTACAACATCAACTTGTATTTATATAGCGCCTTTAACGTACTGAAGCGTCCCAAGGCGCTTGATAGGTGTGTTATGAGACAAAACAAATAAATTTGACACCGAGCCACATAAGAAATTAGCGCAGGTGACCAAAAGCTTGGGCAAAGAGGTAGGTTTTCAGGAGCATCTTGAAGGAGGAAAGAGGTAGAGAGGCGGAGAGGTTTAGGCAGGAAGTTCCAGAGCTTGGGGCCTAGGCAACAGAAAGCACGGCCACCGATGGTTGAGCGATTATAATCAGGGATGCTCAGGAGGGCAGTATTTGAGGAGCGTTGACATCTTGGGGGGTTGTGGGGCTGAAGGAGATTACAGAGATAGGGAGGGGCGAGGCCATGGAGTGATTTGTAAACAAGGATGAGGATTTTGAAATCGAGGCGTTGCTTAAACGGGAGCACAGGGGTGATGGGTGAGCTGGACTTGGTGTGAGTTAAGACACGGGCTGCTGAGTTTTGGATGACCTCAAGTTTACGTAGGGTAGATTGTGGGAGGCCAGCCAGGAGTGCATTGGAGGAGTCAAGTCTAGAGATAACAAATTTGAAAGTCTGTCAATCCTGGCATTAAGAAAGAAAGACTTGCATTTAAATAGCGCCTTTCACAAACTCAGGACGTCCCAAAGCCCTTTACAGCCAATGAAATACTTTTTTTGGAAATGTGTTCATGGTTGTAATGTAGAAAATGCAGCAGCCAATTTGCGCACAGCAAGCTCCCACAAACAGTAAAACGATAATGACCAGATAATCTATTTTAGTGATGGTGGTTGAGGAATAAATAATGGCCAGGACACCGGGGATAACTTGGTCTTCTTCAAAATAGTGCCGTAGGATCGTCCCATCTGAAAAACGGCACCACCGACAATGCAGCACTCCCTCAGTACTGGCACTGGGAGTGTCAGCCTAGATTTTTCTGCTCAACTGTCTGGAGCACAACCTTCTGACTCAGAGTCAAGGGACTTACCAACTGAGCCACTGGCTGACACTCTGGTTTATTTACAATGGTAATGCAAGGTACAGTGTAAAATATTTGGCAGAAGGATTAGAGGGGAGTTTAGGAGAACTTGTTACACCCAGAAGGTGGTGGGGGTCTGCAACTCACTGCCTGAAGGGTGGTAGAGGCAGAAACCCGCATCACATTTAAAACGTACTTGGATATGGACTTGAAGAGTCTGTAAGTGTCTATGATTCTATGTTTAAGAGGTGTGGTTACCGGGCAATGTATTGCAATTCTCCTCTCCCTCTCACGCCCCGCCACACCCGCTTCTTTTCTCCCCACCACCACCCTCCTCTCCCCGACTCCCTCCCCAAGTGCTGCTCCTGGCTTCTCCTTCCTCTCCATCCCCAAATGCAGCTTCTGTCATTTCCTCCTGCTCACCACTTCCAAAGACAACGAGAGAGTATTTTTCAATAAAAATGATTAAAAATCTTTTTCTTTTAGATTTATTACATTGTAGATTTCAAAACATGAGAAAGTGCCCCAAATAAATTGACAAAAATCAACATTTTCCGGGCAGGCCTCCGGACCATCCCTGAAGGTAAAACCTTTAGCATTTCTATTTCCCCTTTGGGCTTTCAGGTATTTAAAAGTGATACATAGAAACATAGGAAATAGGTGCAGGAGTAGGCCATTCGGCCCTTCGAGCCTGCACCACCATTCAAGAAGATCATGGCTGATCATTCCCTCAGTACCCCTTTCCTGCTTTCTCTCCATACCCCTTGATCCCCTTAGCCGTAAGGGCCAAAAATCTTTGCAAGTATCAATGCCTAACTTTTAAACCTATGTCCCACTGAATGTTCAGTGCAAATATTTGCTGTCATATATGTCTTTTACTCAGGCTTTCATTCAGGGCCACTTAAAAATGGTCAGCTTTTTGGAGTCTGTGTCAATTTTTTTTTTAAGCTGTTGGTCAGGTTTTGCTAGTTTAACACTCTCCTGGCCGGAGATGAGCGAACTGAACATAGATCAAACATGGGACTTTCCTGTCCGGATAGTTTGGTGTCATTAGGGGAGCCTCTGTCTGTAACAAGGCACATAAGGCCAGTACCAGTCTCTTCCAATCCACCCTCTTTGCTGTGATGCCAGCTGCTGTGAGGCCTTGCTTTGTAGTTCTTTACCAGGTTATTTGGTCTTCTATACTTCTCTTTTCTATTCAGTGACTATTTCAGTGACTGTTATGGCCATCTGGAGTCTTACATTCTTAGCACATGACCAAGCCAACCGAGAAACTTTAACCTTGTAAATTGGATTAATGGCAGTTGTTTCGTTCTTTAACTGGTCTTTACCAAGTCTACCCTTTATGACATTTGCTGTTGAAAGTCTCAAAGTTCTCAATAGCCTCTGCCTGTTTATACAGCCACGTAGTGGGGTAGATAAGAAAGTGCCAATAAGAGGTCTGAACTTTGTTTTGTGGCAGAGTTCAATATTTCTCCAATTATTTAACACACTTGTTAAAATTGCCAACTCTTACCAATAAGTCTCTTTCCCTCAAGCATGTTATGGTTCTGTTATGTATATAATGACTCAAAAGACTTGTTGCTGTAAACTCACTCAGGTATAAACCTGGTCCACTTTATTCGTGCCCAAAGTGACTACAAGACATGGTACCAGCACTTAAATACCAGGCCCCACACACACGCGCATACAGCCCGAATACCTCCGACAGTAGCGCCCCCTGGTGCCTAGTGACCCCAAGCATCAACACATGACAACATCCCCCTTCAAGATCTTAGTATCAGTTTCTTTATAAATTAAGACAGTCTGGGGCTTTCTGCTCACGAGTTGATCGTCTCAGTTCAACTCCAGTTCTGGGCGAGTGTTCTGAGTCAGTTATGTCTGGAGGCTGAGTAATCGATCTGATGGAAGTGGTAATGACCATGTCAGAGACTGAAAGTCCAGGTTCGGTAATGACAGCAAAGTCCTCTGATGAATGACCATTGGTTGGTTGGTCACTGACGGCATCTTCCTCAAGCGGTTCCAGTTCATCCGTGTGCTGCAGTTTCACTTGATCAACATGTTTCCTGCATGTTTTCCCATTCTTGAGCATGACAATGAACACTCTGTTACCCTCCTTGGCTGTGACAGTACCGGCGATCCACTTTGGACCTTGACCTTGTTCAATACAAAAACCGGATCATTGACAGAAATATCACGTGACACAGCAGCACGATCACAATTCAATTGCTGACTTTGACGTCTGTTTTCAACACGATTATTAAAATCAGGATGAACAAGCGAGAGCTTGGTCTTGAGACTTCTCTTCATCAGTAGTTCATCAGGGGAGACCCCGGTGAGCATGTGAGGTCTTGTCCTGTAACGAAGCAATATGCGTGATAAACGAGTCTGCAGTGAACCCTGAGTTACAAGTTTCATGCTCTACATGATCGTTTGAACAGCACACTCAGCGTGACCATTAGAAGCAGGTTTGAATGCAGCTGACCTCACATGTTTAATACCATTGAGTTTCATGAACTCTTGAAACTTCAGACTTGTGAAGCAAGATCCGTTGTCACTCACAACTTTGTCAGGCAAACCATGAGCAGCAAACAGGACACGAAGGCTCTCAATGGTAGCTGTGGATGTACTGGATAACATAATAATACACTCTATCCACTTTGAATATGCATCCATCACAACAAAAAACATCTTTCCCAGGAAAGTGCCCGCAAAATCGATGTGTATCCTTCACCATGGTTTAGATGGCCACGACCAAAGACTCAGCGGAGATTCCACTGGTACTTTACTTAGCTGTATGCAAGTATTGCACTGATGCACACATGATTCCAAATCAGAGTCAATTCCAGACCACCAAACATGAGCCCTGGCAATGGCTTTCATCATGACAATGCCAGGATGAGTGCTATGTGTTGTGTATCTTCAAAGCATGCACTCCCATGTTCCGCCACCAGGGAGTGCATCCCCTGAAGTCCCAAGAGATCCCAGCATCCCTTGGGAGCACTGTATATAAGCCGGCCCCTAAGACCTGTTACTCACTCTGAAGTGTCTTAATAAAGACTGAGGCCACTGTTACTTTAACCTCCCTATGTGCAGTCTCATCTGTATGAGGAACACAACAACTGGTGACGAGAATACAAATCCAACGCAAAGATGCAGCAAACTGTAGGCATCCTGGAGAAGTTCTCGGAGGGTGAGGACTGGGAAGCTGGTGTCGAACGGTTAGACCAGTACTTTGTAGCCAACGAGATGGACGGAGAAGGAAGCGCTGCAAAAAGGAGAGTGGTCCTCCTCACAGTCTGCGGGGCACCGACCTACAGCTTCATGAAGAATCTTCTGGCTCCGGTGAAACCCACAGATAAGTTGTATGAGGAGCTGTGTACACTGGTTCGGGAGCAGCTTAACCCAAGGGAGAGCGTGCTGATGGCGAGGTATCGGTTCTATACATACCAGCGATCTGAAGGTCAGGAAGTGGCGAGCTACAACGCCAAGCTAAGGCGACTTGCAGGATAATGTGAGTTTGATGGCTACCTGGAGCAAATGCTCAGAGACTTTTTTGTACTGGGCATTGGCCACGAGACAGTTCTACGAAAACTTTTGACTGTAGAGACACCGGCCCTCAGTAAGGCCATTGCGATAGCACAGGCATTTATGCCCACCAGTGAGAACACCAAACAAATCTCTCAGCACACAAGTGCTAGCAATGTTCATAAATTAACTGGAACTGTGTTTGCGAGCAGAAATGAACAGGGCAGAAACCACGAGTCTGCAACTGCCAGCAGGCCTCAGGTGACCCAGATGACTCAGAGTTTGCAACAAAGAATGAATGCAAGGCAATTCACACCTTGTTGGCGTTCTGGAGGCTTCCATTCAGTCTATTCATGCCGCTTCAAAGGGTATGTTTGCAAGAGCTGTGGAACAATGGGGCATCTCCAACGAGCTTGCAGACGAGCTGCAAGCTCTGCAAAACCTGCTAACCACCACGTGGCAGAGGAAGATCAGCCCATGGTGGACCAAAGCAATTTCGAGCCTCAGAGAGAGGAGGCAGATGCTGAAGTACACGGGGTGCACACAATTTCGACGAATTGTCCACCTATAATGCTAAACATAAAATTGAATGGCTTACCCATAGCCATGGAATTGGACACTGACGATAGCCAATCCATCATGAGTAAAAAGATGTTAGAGAGACTGTGGTACAACAGGCACTCAGACCAGCCCTGAGCCCCATCCACACGAAACTGAGAACGTATACCAAAGAGCTTATCACTGTCCTGGGCAGCGCCATGGTCAAGGTCACCCACGATAGCACGGTGCACGAACTGCCACTCTGGATTGTCCCGGGCGATGGCCCCACACTGCTTGGAAGGAGCTGGCTGGGCAAAATCTGCTGGAACTGGGATGACATCCGAGCGCTATCACAAGTCGATGAGGCCTCATGTACCCAGGTTCTGAACAAATTTCCTTCCCTTTTTGAGCCAGGCATTGGAAACTTTTCCGGGCGAAGGTGCGGATCCACTTGGTCCCAGAGGCACGACCCATTCACCACAAGGCGCGAGCGGTACCTCACATGATGAGGGAGAGAGGGGAAATCGAGCTGGACAGGCTGCAATGCGAGGGCATCATCTCCCCAGTGGAATTCAACGAGTGCGCCAGCCCGATTGTTCCAGAACTCAAAAGTGTTGGCACGGTCAGGATTTGCGGCGATTATAAAGTAACTATTAATTGTTTCTCACTACAGGACCAATACCCACTACCTAAGGCAGGCGACCTATTTGCGACACTGGCAGGAGGCAAGACGTTCACCAAGCTCGACCTGACTCCGGCCTACATGACGCAGGAGCTGGAGGAGTCTTCGAAGGGCCTCACCTGCATCAACACGCACAAGGGACTGTTCATCTACAACAGATGCCCGTTTGGAATTCGGTCGGCTGCAGCGATCTTCCAGAGAAACATGGAGAGCCGACTCAAGTCAGTACCACGCATGGTGGTTTTTCAGGACGACATATTGGTCACGGGTTGGGACACCGTCGAGCATTTACAAAACCTGGAGGAGGTACTCCAGCGACTGGATCGCATAGGGCTGCAGCTGATGAGGTCGAAATGCGTCTTCATGGCAACAGAAGTGGAGTTTGTGGGGAGAAAGATTGCGGCGGACGGCATTCGTCCCACAGATGCCAAGACAGAGGCTATCAGGAACGTGCCCAGGCCACAGAACGTCACAGAGCTGCGGTCGTTCCTAGGACTCCTCAACTATTTTGGTAACTTCCTACCGGGGTTAAGCACCCTCTTAGAGCCCCTTCATGTGTTATTGCGTAAAGGTAAGAACTCGGTATGGGGAAAAAACCAAGTAATTTCTTTTGAGAAAGCCAGAAACGTTCTATGCTCCAACAAGCTGCTTATATTGTACAACCCGTGTAAAAGACTCGTGCTAGCATGTGAAGCGTCGTCGTACGGAGTCGGGTATGTATTACAACAAGCTAATGTTGCGGGGAAGTTGCAACCTGTCGCCTATGCTTCCAGGAGCTTGTCTAAAGCTGAGAGGGCCTACAGCATGATTGAGAAAGAGGCATTAGCGTGTGTGTTCGGGGTAAAGAAATTGCATCAGTACCTGTTTGGCCTCAAATTTGAGCTGGAAACTGATCACAAGCCCCTCATATCCCTGTTCGCTGAAAACAAGGGGATAAATACTAATGCCTCAGCCCGCATACAAAGGTGGGCACTCGAGCTATCAGCATATAACTAACTATACCATCCGCCACAGGCCAGGCACCGAGAACTGTGCGGATGCTCCCAGTCAGTTACTATTGCCCACCACGGCGGTGGAAATGGCGCAGCCTGCAAACTTTGATGGTGGCGCAGCCCGCAGACTTGTTGATGGTCATGGAAAGCGTTTGAAAATGATAAATCACCTGTCACGGCCCACCAGATTAGGACTTGGACCAGCCAAGATCCTCTGCTGTCCCTAGTCAAAAACTGTGTACTGCATGGGAACTTGGCCAGCATCCCCGTTGAAATGCAGGAGCCAATCAAGCCGTTCCAGCGGTGAAAGGATGAGCTGTCCATTCAGGCAGACTGCCTGTTGTGGGGTAACCACGTAGTGCTACCCAAATAGGGCAGGGAGATGTTCATCTCAGATCTCCACAGCACACTCCCGGGTATAGTAATAAATAAAGCGATAGCCAGATCCCACGTGTGGTGGCCCGGTATCGACTCTGACTTCGAGTCCTGTGTGTGGCAATGCAGCGTGTGTGCTCAGTTGAGCAACGCGCCCATAGAGGCACCACTAAGTTTGTGGTCCTGGCTCTCCAGACCATGATCAAGGATCCATGTCAACTATGCGGACCCGCTTCTCGGTAAAATGTTCCTGGTGGTGATGGATGCTTTTTCAAAATGGATTGAATGTGAACTAATGTCAGGAAGCACCACCACCGCCACGTTAAAAGCCTGAGGGCCATGTTTGCCACCCACGGCCTGCCTGACATACTGGTCAGTGACAACGAGCCATATTTCACCAGTGCCGAATTTAAAGAATTCATGACCCGCAATGGGATCAAACATGTCACCTTGGCCCCGTTTAAACCAGCCTCAAATGGGCAGGCATAGCGGGCAGTACAAACAATCAAACAGAGCCTCAAACGAGTCACAGAAGGCTCACTCCAAACCCGCCTATCCCGAGTACTGCTCAGCTACCGCACGAGACCCCACTCGCTCACAGGAGTGCCCCCGGCTGAGCTACACATGAAAAGGACACTAAAAACCAGACTCTCGCTGGTTCACCCCAACCTGCATGATCAGGTAGAGAGCAGGCGGCAGCAATAAAATGTAAACGATGGTCGCGCCACTGTGTTACGGGAAATTGATCTGAATGACCCGTGTATGTACTAAACTATGGACTTGGTCCCAAGTGGATCGCGGGCACGGTGATAGCTAAAGAGGGAGTAGGGTGTTTGTAGTCAAACTAGACAATGGACAAATTTGCACAAAGCACCTGGACCAAATGAGGCTGTGGTTCACAGACTGCCCTGAACAACCCACAGCAGACACCACCTTTTTTGAGCCCACAACACACACATAAGGATCAACGACACCACGCCACACCAGGAAATCAAACCCATCGCGCCCAACAGCCCAGCAAGGCCAGGCTCACCCAGCAGCCCTGCAGGGCCAACACACGCCAGCCCAGCGAGGGCACAGCCAACACACAAGAATAGACATTTGTACCGAGGCAGTCCACCAGGGAAACAAAGGCTCCCGACCGCCTCACCTTGTAAATAGTTTTCACTTTGACTTTGGAGAGGAGTGATGTTGTGTATCTGTAAAGCATGCACTCCCATGTTCTGCCACCAGGAGTGCAACCCCTGAAGTCCCAAGGGAGCACTGTATATAAGCCGGCCCCTAAGGCCTGTTACTCACTCTGGAGTGTCTTAATAAAGACTGAGGTCACTGTTACTTTAACCTCCCTGTGTGCAGTCTCATCTGTGTTAGGAACACAACAGTAACATCAACATTTCTGATTGGGTAGCGGGAGGGTATTAACAGCTCAATCTGATCCTCAACAGACATGCAGGAGTTAATGGATAGCAATCGAGAGCAGGAACCTTGGCCGATTTTCCGCTCTCTACCCCTGGATTGTGGCGGCCAACCTAAAACAAAGGCCTGGGATAATCCTGAAGCTGAAGCCAAGAAAATCTTTCTGAAATTATTCCTAATTTCATAACAACCACAACACAATACGGTACTTACAAACATAGTTGTAAAAGCAGGATATATAGTCCTCGCTTTGTGAGCGTTGCACATTTCCCTTCACAGTTCTATCAGAGAAGAGTATTTGGCTCAGTTGAAATGATAATTGCAGTTAGTCCTTACCGCATTGGCGGGGAAAGCTCGAAGCATGACAGCTGTGAAGCCTTTGTACAGAGAGCCAATACCCTCATCCCTGACCAGCTCTCGAAGAACATCTCGGAATCCATTGGGATATAGCCCTTCAGGAGCTAGGAGTTGAGGGAAGTAAGGAAAGTGATTTCTATGTAATTCCAGTAAGTATTTACAGCAGAGAAACAGGCCATTCCACCCCGATGTGTTTATTTTCCACATGAGCCTCCTCCCACCTTACTTCATCTCACCCTATCTGCATATTTTTCCAGTCTATCCTGGATCCCAATAAAGAACACAAAACAATCGAAAGGCTTCTTATTTCCTACTTTTTCTGCCCCAATCTGAATCATGTACAGTTTCACAGCTCCCAACAATCCTTTAGCGTTTTCTTCAAAGGACCATCCCTCATGTGCGAGCCCAGGCAATGAGTAGCAACGTGCGGTGTGACCACGCATTGCCAAGACCAATCCTGCCCTGCCCTGAAGTCCACACACACACACACATTCCAGCATGAGTCACTGCATTGTGATCAGGAACAGGAGCAATGGCTGATTACCCCTGCTACCCCTTCACCTAAATATACTCGGGGCAAATATTATAGCCCCTGCTGAGAACTGATAAGGTGGTAGAATAGCGATCTAATCTGGGACCGTCTGGTCTACATGTTTACTGCTCCTGCAGGCCGTCAGGCTGTGCCACGTCCCCAAACTAGGTCATCGGAGAGATTAGAAAGGAACTTCAGAAGAGTAAACTGACCCGTCTGGAATCTGGACTTCAGCACATCTGGAGGAATTGCAACTGCCCAGTTGAAGATTCCGGCCATTCCACCAGCAAACAGGATTCGAGGAACACTCAGATCACTCGCACTGAAACAAAGGCAAAAACAAAAGTGATTCACGGAACTAAATTCCTGTAACCACTCCCTCGCCTCTATTTCCATTTCCTCCCTTCCTTTCATACGATACACAGGCACCAGCCCATTCATAAACTAGAGCTGATGCAAACCTCGGCTGCCTGTGTCCTAACTCGCACCAAATCCCGCTCACTCATCACCCCGTGCTCGCTGGCCTACATTGACTCCCAGTTAAGCAACGCCTCGATTTCAAAATTCTCACCCATATTTTCAAATCCCTCCATGGCCTCGCCCCTCCCAATCTCTGTAATCTCCTCCAGCCCCACAACCCCCCACCCCACCCAGAGATGTCTGCGCTCCTCTAATGTGCCCTCCTGAGCATCCCTGATTATAATCGCTCAACCATTGGTGGCCATGCCTTCTGTTGCCTCGGCCCTAAGCTCCGGAACTCCCTGCCTAAACCTCTCCACCTGCCCTAATTTCTACTTATGCGGCTCGGTGTCAAATTTATTATTGCATAATACTCCTGAGAAGCGCCTTGGGACATCAAAGAAAGACTTGCATTTAAATAGTGCCTTTCACGACCTCAGGACATCCCAAAGTGCTTTACAGCTAATAGAGATTTTTTTTGAAGTGTAATCACTGTTGCAATGTAGGAAAAGCACTGGAGAGGGAGTGAAATACCCCTGTACACTCCTTGACCCCACTGCAATAGGCCAGCAGGGACCAGTAACTCATCATATGGAGGAAACTCATGCGTACACAGACGTGCCGTCACACTGTGGCGTAATGTGGTGCTGCACTCATCATTATGACCCTTCTCTCTCGGTTCCTCAGGAACATTAAAAACACCGAATATTGCATAGCCGCTTCCAATCCAAATAATGAAGCAGAGCAAGAATATCCCCAGGTACTTTCTTGAACTGGGAATCTAGAGGTAGGATCGCTGCACGCCAACAACTCACCCCGGCCTAGAATACACATATATTACAGAGCTACTGACCTCTGGCCCTCAGGAGTAAGTGAATACTTCAGCCACTCATAAGTCATGAAGTACATTCCACTTGCAGGGACATCTAACAAACAAAAGGAATAGTTGAAAATTTAAAAGCGAAACATTCATACAGCTAAAATAGCAAGACGAGGGTTCATCACCCTTAATATTTTAACAATCCAGCTCACATTTTTACCTTTCAAATTCTCTCTCTCTGCCCATCACTACTGATCGTACTAGTATGGTCATTGCTCCTTTCAATTTTCCTTTCCACAGGGAAGGTTGAGGGGAGATTTGATAGAGGTGTTCAAAATCATGAGAAATCTGAACAGAGCAGAGAGAGAGAAACTGTTCCCCTTGACAGAAGTGTCGAGAACCAAAGGGCACAGATTTAATGTGATTGACAGAAGATCCAAAGGCGACATGAGGAAACATTTTTTTTAAACGTGCATTTGGAAAGAGGTGACATGATAGGTCCAAGTCAGCATGGATTTGTGAAAGGGAAATCATGCTTGACAAATCTTCTGGAATTTTTTGAGGATGTTTCCAGTAGAGTGGATAAGGGAGAACCAGTTGATGTGGTATATTTGGACTTTCAGAAGGCGTTCGACAAGGTCCCACACAAGAGATTGATGTGCAAAGTTAGAGCACATGGGATTGGGGGTAGTGTACTGACATGGATTGAGAACTGGTTGTCAGACAGGAAGCAAAGAGTAGGAGTAAATGGGTACTTTTCAGAATGGCAGGCAGTGACTAGTGGGGTACCGCAAGGTTCTGTGCTGGGGCCCCAGCTGTTTACACTGTACATTAATGATTTAGATGAGGGGATTAAATGTAGTATCTCCAAATTTGCGGATGACACTAAGTTGGGTGGCAGTGTGAGCTGCGAGGAGGATGCTGTGAGGCTGCAGAGCGACTTGGATAGGTTAGGTGAGTGGGCAAATGCATGGCAGATGAAGTATAATGTGGATAAATGTGAGGTTATCCACTTTGGTGGTAAAAACAGAGAGACAGACTATTATCTGAATGGTGACAGATTAGGAAAAGGGGAGGTGCAAAGAGACCTGGGTGTCATGGTACATCAGTCATTGAAGGTTGGCATGCAGGTGCAGCAGGCGGTTAAGAAAGCAAATGGCATGTTGGCCTTCATAGCAAGGGGATTTGAGTACAGGGGCAGGGAGGTGTTGCTACAGTTGTACAGGGCATTGGTGAGGCCACACCTGGAGTATTGTGTACAGTTTTGGTCTCCTAACCTGAGGAAGGACATTCTTGCTATTGAGGGAGTGCAGCGAAGGTTCACCAGACTGATTCCCGGGATGGCGGGACTGACCTATCAAGAAAGACTGGACCAACTGGGCTTGTATTCACTGGAGTTCAGAAGAATGAGAGGGGACCTCATAGAAACATATAAAATTCTGACGGGGTTAGACAGGTTAGATGCAGGAAGAATGTTCCCAATGTTGGGGAAGTCCAGAACCAGGGGTCACAGTCTAAGGATAAGGGGTAAGCCATTTAGGACCGAGATGCGGAGGAACTTCTTCACCCAGAGAGTGGTGAACCTGTGGAATTCTCTACCACAGAAAGTTGTTGAGGCCAATTCACTAAATATATTCAAAAAGGAGTTAGATGAGGTCCTTACTGCTAGGGGGATCAAGGGGTATGGCGAGAAAGCAGGAATGGGGTACTGAAGTTGAATGTTCAGCCATGAACTCATTGAATGGCGGTGCAGGCTAGAAGGGCCGAATGGCCTACTCCTGCACCTATTTTCTATGTTTTCTATGTTTTCTATGTTACACAGCCAACCCCATATGATGAAGCATCACAGGCCAATACAAGACGCTTACACGGATCATAGTGAACCAGCAGCTTGTTTGAGCAGAGTAGATTCTTAGCTTTCTCAAAAGTTCTATCTTGAAATACACCCCAGATCGAGTTGTTGTCTTTTCTGAGCAGCATGTGCAGTGGCTCTAGTAAAGTGCTCAATCCGGGTAAAACATTTCCAAAATAGTTGAGTAGCCCAAGGAATGAAAGCAGCTCCGTCACATTCTGAGGCCTGGGTGATTTTTGATGGCCTTGGTTTTTGAATTCCTAGGCCTGACCAGAATGTCATCTTGAAACACGACAGTTCTAGGGACGGACTTTAGTAGACTTTCCATATTCTGAAATATGGCCGCAGCTGAACGAATTCCAAAAGGACACCTGTTGTAGACAAACAGTTCTTTATGGGTGTTGATGCAGGTAAGTTTCTTCGAAGTGTCGACAAACTCCTGTGTCATATAGGCCGACGTCAGATCCAGTTTAGTGAACGACTTTCCACCAGCTAGCATGGCGAACAGGTCATCAAGCTCTCGGTAACGGATACTGATCCTGTTTCGAAAATCAGTTAATCGTAACCTTGTAATCTCCACAAATCCTGACAGTGCCATCACTCTTCAACACAGGAACAATGGAACATTCGTGAAATTCAACCGGTGATATGACCCCTTCACATTGGAGTCTGTCAAGCTCAATTTCAAACTTCTCATTAGGGAACAGACCGAACTTTATGATAGACAGGCCTTGATGAGAATCCAGATGAATCTGCACCTTGGCTCCCGTAAAATTTCCAATGCCCAGTTCAAACAAAGAAGGAAACTTCTTCAACACTTGAGCACACGAAGTGTCATCCACCAATAACAACGCTTTGATATCGTTCCAATTCCACTTGATTTTCTCGAACCAATTCCTGCCGAACAGCGTTGGACCATTGCCTGGGACGATCCATAACGGAAGATCATGAACCACACCATCATATGACACCTTGACTACTGCACTGCCAATCACCCGTATGAGTTCCTTAGTGTAAGTACGCAACTTGGCATTGACTGGACTCAGCTTCGGCTTCACCGCCTCAGTGTCCCACAGCTTGACGAATGTCGTTTGGCTCATTATCGACTGACTCACACCCGTGTCCAGCTCTATTGACACCGGCACGCCATTCAGTTTCACATTAACCATTATCGGCTGGCCCTTTTCCAAGAACGAATACAGACCATACACTTCCTCCTCAGGTTGTGAATCTGGGCCAGCACTAGACTGGTCATCATCACCAATGTGATGAGTGTCAGAATGCTTGCTCAGTTGTGGGCACATTCTCTGAAGGTGCCCCACTTTGGAACAGCCGTTACAGATGTACTGCCTAAACCGATACTGATGAGGCCGATGATTGCCCCCACAACGCCAACAGGGTGAAATAGGATTCGTACCAGTTGGCGGACTCTGAGCAGCTACAGGTTTCACATAAGCAGTCGAGTAGGCCCTGCCATAAGCAGCTCTGCCAGACGACGACACAATCTTGTTTACAGTACTTGCCGTGGAGCTCCGACTTTTCGATGATACCTGCCTCAAATTATCATTAGTCGTCATGCATGCCTGGGCAATCGCGATGGCCTTGCTCAAATCCAGCATCTCTACAGCCAATAACTTCTGGAGAATCACATCATAGTTGATGCCTTTCACGAAGAAATCTCGCAGCATGTCTTCCAACACGGTTCCGAACTTACACAGCTCAGCAAGATGTCGCAGGTCGGCAACGAATCCCGACACATCCTAGCCCTCAGCACGAACATGTGTGTAGAAGCGATAGCATGATATGATGATCTCCTCGTTTGGCTTGAGATGGTCATGTACCAAAGCACACAAATCCTTGTATTCTTTGTCCATTGGACATGCAGGCGAGAGCTGATTCTTCATGAGGCCATATATTCTTGAACCACAAACAGTGAGGAAAACCGCCCGGCGCCTAACTGCATCATTGTCTCCCGCCATGTTGTTGGCAACAAAATACTGATCCAGGTGGTTGATAAAATTCGCCCAATCCTCGCCATTCACAAATCTCTCCAGAATTCCAATAGTGCCCATTGTTCATGCGAAGGTTCTTAAGTTACCTCGTCGCCAAATGTTATGTATATAATGACTCAAAAGACTTGTTGCTGTAAACTCACTCAGGTGTAAATCTGGTCCACTTTATTCGCGCCCAAAATGACTACAAGACTTGGTACCAGCAGTTATATACCACGTCCCACACACACGCGCGTACAACCTGATGACCTCCGCCAGTGGCGCCCCGTGGTGCCTAGTGACCCCAAGCATCAATATATGACAGGTTCCAAGATAGATTGATAAATATTTGTCAACATGAAAAAAAGAAAAGACAATAGTTTAGAGCAGAGGTGAAAACCACAGCTATGGTCCAAATCTTTCCAAACTTTCCTTTTGGATCTCCAATACATTAAAATAAAGCTTGGTACATAAAAACATCGAAGTGAACTAATTAATTATGAACTGTTCTTAACATGACTAACAATTGCAGTGTGAAAGAGGAGGTAGTTGAGATATTGGATGGGATAAACATTGATAAGGAAGAAGTACTAGAAGATGTACTTAAAAGTAGATAAGTCACCAGGACTGGATGGAATGCATCCTATGATGCTGAGGGAAGTAAAGGTGGAAATTGCAGAGGTACTGGCCATAATCTTACAATCCTCCTTGGATACAGGGGTGATGCCAGAAGACTGGAGGATTGCAAATATTACACCCTTGTTCAAAAAAAGTTGTAAGGATAAACGCAGCAACAACAGGCCAGTCAGCTTAACCTCAGTGGTGGGGAAGCTTTTAGAAATGATAATCCAGGACAAAGTTAACAGCCACTTAGACAAGTGTGGATTAATTAGTGGAAGCCAGCACGGATTTGTTAAAGGCAAATAGTGTTTGACCAACTTATTTGAATTTTTTGATAAGGTAACAGAGAAGGTTGATAAGGGCAATGCGGTTGATGTGGTGTACATGGACTTCCAAAAGACATTTGATAAAGTTCCACATAATAGGCTTGTCAGCAAAGTTGAAGCCCATGGAATAAAAGGGACAGTGGCAGCATGGATACAAAATAGGCTGAGTGACAGGAAACAGAGAGTAGTGGTGAACAGATATTTTTCGGACTGGAGGAAAGTATACGAACATATGAACAATGATGGACAGGTAAAGACCATCTGGTTCATCGAGCCTGTCCCACACAATTGTGATACCTTGTGTATCACAATATATACACTACACCGTACCCGAAACCATGTGATCTCCTGGGAGAGGCAAAGATTTAAAAACCCAGGCCAATTTGGGAAAAAAATCTGAGAAATTCCTCTCCAACCCATCTAGGCGATCGGAACTAGTCCAGAAGATCACACTGACCATAAATTTCACTGCAGTACCTACCTTCTGTAAGAGTTAATCTCCGCCGCAGCCAGAAACAAATCCAGCTTTTGCTTGAAGGAATTCAGTGAGTCTGCATCCACCACATGAAACAGCAGCTTGTTCCAGAGCTCGACTATTCTCTGAGAAAAGAACCACCTCCTGACATCTAACCTAGATCTAACCTTATACAACTTAAATTTGTGCCCCCTGGTCCTGCTTAACCTATTAAATTGAAACAAATGATCAGCTGGAACACTGTCTATTCCCTTCATTATCTTATAAACCTCAATCATATCCCCCCCACATCTACCCTGCTCTAAGATAAAGAGTCCCTACTCTTTTAACCTATCTTGATAACTAAGATGCTTTAGACTTGGAATTAGTCTAGTGGCCCTCTTCTGCACCCTTTCCAGAGCCTCAGTATCACACACCATGTGACACAGTATTCCAAGTGCGACCTGACTAAGGTCTTGTACAAGGACAAAACAGTACGCCTCATCTTAGACTCAATTGTCCTATAGATACACCCAACACCCTATTTGCCCTAGCTGTCACTGCATGGCATTGCTCGTGTACCTTTAACGATGTATGCACTAGAATACAGTGTTCCCCAGGAATTGGTACTCGGACCACTGCTTTTCTTGATATATATTAATGATTTGGACTTAGATGAAGGGCACTATTTCAAAATTTGCAGACGACACAAAACTTGAATAGTGAACAGTAAGAAGGATAGAGATATACTTCAAGAGGACATATATAGGCTGGTGGAATAGAAACAAAGAAAATAGGTGCAGGAGTAGGCCATTCGGCCCTTCGAGCCTGCATCACCATTCAACAAGATCATGGCTGATCATTCACCTCTGTAATCCTTTCCTGCTTTCTCTCCATACCCCCTGATCCCTTTAGCTGTAAGGGCCATATCTAACTCCCTCTTGAATATATCTAATGAACTGGCATCAACAACTCTCTGCGGTAGGGAATTCCACAGGTTAACAATTCTCTGAGTGAAGAAGTTTCTCCTCATCTCAGTCCTAAATGGCTTACCACTTATCCTTAGACTATGTCCCCTGGTTCTGGACTTCCCCAACATCGGGAACATTCTTCCTGCATGTAACCTGTCCAGTCCTGTCAGAATTTTATATGTTTCTATGAGATCCCCTCTCATCCTTCTAAACGCTAGTGAATACAGGCCCAGTCGATCCAGTCTCTCCTCATATGTCAGTCCTGCCATCCCGGGAATTAGTCTGGTGAACCTTCGCTGCACTCCCTCAATAGTAAGAACATCCTTCCTCAGATTAGGAGACCAAAACTGAACACAATATTCCAGGTGAGGCCTCACCAAGGCCCTGTACAACTGCATTAATCCTCCCTGCTCCTATACTCAAATTCCCTAACTATGAAGGCCAACATACCATTTGCCTTCTTCACCGCCTGCTGCACCTGCATGCCAACTTTCAATGACTGATGTACCATGACACCCAGGTCTCGTTGCATCTCCCCTTTTCCTAATCTGCCACCATTCAGATAAAATTCTGCCTTTTTGTTTTTGCCACCAAAGTGGATAACCTCACATTTATCCACATTATACTGTATCTGCTACGTGTTTACCCACTCACCTAACCTGTCCAAGTCCACCTGCTGCCTTTTAGCGTCCTCCTCACAGCTCACACCACCACCCAGCTTAGTGTCATCTGCAAACTTGGAGATATTACACTCAATTCCCTCATCCAAATCATTAATGGGCGGACACATGGCAGATGAAGGTTCATGCTGAAAAGTGCGGTGATACATTTTGGTAGGAAGAATAAGGAGGCAATATAAACTATAGGATACAATTCTAAAAGGGGTGGATGATCACAGAGGCCTGGGGGTATATGTGCACAAATCGTTGAGGGTGGCAGGGCAGGTTGAGAAAGCGGTTAAAAAAGCTTACGGGATCTTGGGCTTTATAAATAGAAACATAGATTACAAAAGCAAGGAAGTTATGATGAACCTTTATAAAACACTAATTTAGCCACAGCTGGAGTATTGTGTCCAATTCTGGGCACTGCACTTTAGGAAGGATGTGAAGGCTTTTAGAGAGAGTGCAGAGAAGATTTACAAGAACGGTTATAGGGATGAGGGACTTCAGTTACCTGTATATATTGAAGCCGAGATTGTTATCTTTAGAGCAGAGAAGATTGCGAGGAGATTTGATAGAGGTGTTCAAAATTATGAGGGGGCTAGACAGAGAGAAACTGTTCACATTGGTGGAAAGGTCGAGATCCAGAGGACACAGATTTAAGGTGATTAGTAAAAGGTTCAAAGGCGACATGAGGAAAAACTTTCGTAGGTAGCGAGTGGTGAGGATCTGGAATGCACTGCCTGAAAGGGTGGTGGAGGCAGATGCAATCGTGGCTTTCAAAAGGGAATTGGATAATTACCTGAAGGAAAAAAATTGCAGTGCTACGGGGAAAGGGCAGGGAAGTGGGACTAGCAGAAGTGCTCTTGAAGGGAGCTGGCACAGGCTTGATAGGCCGAATGTCCTCCTTCTGTGCTGTAACCATTCTATGATTTCATTTATGGAATTACTAAGAGATATCAATGTAACATAATCAGAGCACTCTATCAAAACCCCCTCATAATTAGCTGTTCATCATTAAAACTAAATGTCGGCTGTTGCTCAGCCCGCAATTTGGCTGCCACGTTTCCCACATTACAACAGTGACTACACTTTTTTTTAAAGTAATTCATTGCTGTAAAGTGCTTTAGGACATCCTGTGGTTGTGAAAAGCGCTATATAAATGCAAGTCTTCCTTTCTTTATATAAATGCAAGTCTTTTTAGGAGGCAGATGCAATTTTGTTTTACTGGGGCAATCCAGTGTTATCTTTATGGATCATTTTTAAAAAAAAAGACAACGTCAATGAGTAACTTGCTCAGAAGCCTGAAATCCGCCGCTCGGGGGCGGTATTTGGTGGGTGCCCCCCGCGTCGGTTTGACGTGGCTGAGGCGGGCGTGTCCCTCACCCAAAGCGGTCCGCGGAGCTCCTCCCTCCCCCACTGTAGGGCAAAGGGCGAGCTCAGTTGCCAGGGCTTCAGCTCACTGTCTCTCTCCTGAAGAGGTGTGAAAATGTCGGCGGAGAAGAAGGAGATCAGCAGGCCGCCGCCGCAGCAGGCCGTCAGCCCGGTCAAGAATTTCTTCGCCGGCGGCTTCGGCGGGATGTGTTTGGTGTTCGCCGGACACCCGCTGGACACCATCAAAGTAAGGAGTCGGGGCGGTGCGGCCCTGGGCCCGGGGATGGGGCTGTCATAAGAACCCTCTTTCCCCAGCAGGGCAAGTTTGCACCTGGCCAGTGACAACCTGAGGGCGATACTGTCCGAGCTTACATTAACTGATGCAACTTACATTATACTAAATTAACTAACGCAGTTTAAATTATATTAAATTAACTAACAGTTTAAATTATACTAAATTAACTAATGCAGCTTAAATTATACTAAATTAACTAATGCAGCTTAAATTATACTAAATATCAATTAACTATGCAGTTTAATCTATAAATTAACTAACAGTTTAAATTATACTAAATTAACTAATGCAGCTTAAATTATACTAAATTAACTAACGCAGTTTAAATTATACTAAACTAATGCAGCTTAAATTATACTAAATTAACTAATGCAGCTTAAATTATACTAAATATCAATTAACTATGCAGTTTAATCTATAAATTAACTAACAGTTTAAATTATACTAAATTAACTAATGCAGCTTAAATTATACTAAATTAACTAATGCAGCTTAAATTATACTAAATTAACTCATTGGAGAATCTCATGGGGGAATCTAGAACTAGGGGGCATAATTTCAGAATAAGAGGTCGCACATTTAAAACTGAGATGAGGAGGAATTTCTTCTCTGAGGGTTGTAAATCTGTGGAATTCTCTGCCCCAGAGAACTGGAGGATGGGTCATTGAATATATTTAAGGTCGGAGATGGACAGATTTTTGAGTGTTAAGGAATAAAGGGTTATGGGGAGTGGGCAGGGAGAAGAGCTGAACCCATGATCAGATCAACCATGATCTTATTGAATGGCAGAGCAGGTTCAAAGGGCCAAATGGCCTACTACTACTCCTATTTCTTATGTATATTAACAAATGCAGCTTAAATTATACTGAATTAACAAATTATACTAAATGTTAGCTGTGGCTCAATGGTCAGCACTCTCTCCTCTGAGTCAGAAGGTTGTGGGTTCAAGACCCACTCCAGGGACTTGAGCACAAAAATCTAGGCAGGCACTCCCAGTGCATTGCTGAGGGAGTACTGCACTGTTGGAAATGCCGTCTAATTGAATGAGACATTAAACCGAGGCCCTGTCTGCTCTCTCGGGTGGATGTAAAAGATCCCACGGCACTATTTTGAAGAAGAGCAGGGGAGTTACCCTGAGTGTTCTGGGCCAATGTTTATCCCTCAATCAATGTCACTAAAAACAGATTGTCTGGTCATTATCACATTGTTGTTTGTGGGAGCCTGCTGTGCACAAATTGGCTGTCACATTTCCTACATTACAGCAGTGACTACACTTAAAAAAAAATGCTTAATTGGCTGTAAAGCGCTTTGAGACATCTGATGGCCATGAAAGGCGCTGGCAGCGCCTTTCTTAAATTAACTAATATAGCCTTAATTATACTAAATTAACTAATGCAGCTTAAATTGCACTAGAAAGACAGACCTGCATTTATATAGCGCCTTTCACGACCACCGGACGTCCCCAAGCACTTTACAGCCAATGAAGTACTTTTTTGAAGTGTAGTCACTGTTGTAATATACACGGCAGCCAATTTGTGCACAGCAAGCTCCCACAAACAACAATGTGATAATGACTAGATCAACTGTTTTAGTGATGTTGGTTAGGGATAAATATTGGCCAGGACATCGGAGAGAACTCCCCTGCTCTTCTTTAAAATAGTGCCATGGGATCTTTTATGTCCACCTGAGGGCGAAGACGGGTTGTCGGTTTAACATATCATCCAAAAAGACGGCACCTCCGACAATGCAGTATTCTCTCAGTACTGCACTGGCGTGTCTGTCTCGATTTTTGTGCTCCAGTCCCTGGAGTAGGTCTTGAACCCTCAACCTTCTGACTCCGAGGTGAGGGTGCCACCCACTGAGCCATGGCTGACACAATCAACATAACAAAAACAGATTACTAAATTAACAAATACAATTTAAAAATTGTAATGTTTACATTTCATTGTTTTTACATTTTGCACATTATATTTTATGACTAATATATACTCTACTGTATATTTCTGTTTATCTTTATTTATTTGTTTGTTTGTTTGTTTTATTTATTTGCGTGTATTTTTTTCCCGTCTTTCAAATGAGATGTTAAACCAAGACCTCATCTGCTCACAGGGGGCATAAAAGACCCCGTGGCACTATTTTGAAGAAGAGCAGGGGATTTATCCCTGGTGTCCTGGGCCAATATTTATACCCTCAGTCAACATCACTAAAAACAGATTGTCTGGCCATTATCATATTGCTGTTTTTGGGAGCTTGCTGTGCGCAAATTGACTGCTGCATTTCCTACATTACCACAGTGACTACACTCCAAAAAGTATTTAATTGGCTGTAAAGGGCTTTAGGATGTTGCGTTGGATGTGGAAAGTGCTATAGAAATGCAAGTCTTTCTTTAAAATGTTCTTGCGTAATTTTACCATCTGTTTTATTGCAGGGGAGTGTGGTATTTTTACTGGGGGGAGTTGCATTCCTCAGATTCTTATAAAAATCACAAACCACTGAGTTTGATTATTTCATATTACATTACATAGAATTTACAGCATAGAAACGTCCCCAACTGGTCCACACCAGTGTTTATGCTCCACACGAGCCTCCAACCATGTCCGCGTAGCCTTCTATGCCTTTCTCCCTCCTGTGTTGATCTAGTTTTCCCCTTCAATATATTTACTCCCCACCCCTTTTTTTTTTAAGGTCCTGCTGTCCGTATCTTAACTTGCACCAATTCCTGGTCTGGCATCACCTCCATTGTAAAGTTCTCAACCTTGTTTTCAAATCCCTCCATGGCCTAGCCCCCCCCCTCCCCATCCCCATATCACGGTAACTAACAACCCTTCGAGATCTCTGCGCTCCTCCAATTCTAGGCTCTTGTGCATCCCTGATTTTAATTGCCCACCTAAGGAAGTTGGGCATGCACATGAGGCAAAAATTGATGGAATACAAAGTTCTTGGAGGGTTGTGGGGCTGGAGGAGTTTACAGTATTAGGATAATGCAAGGCCATAAAGAAAGAAAGAACTTACATTTATATAGCGTCTTTCATGACCTCAGGATGTATCAAAGCGTTTTACAGCCAGTGAAGTACCTTTTGAAGTATAGTCACTATTGTAATGTGGGAAACGCAGCAGCCAATTTGCGCACATCAAGCTCCCACAAACAGCAATGTGATAATGACCAGACAATCTCTTTTTTTTTTGTGATTTTGGATGGGGGATCAATATCGGGTCCAGGACACCAGGGAAAACTCCCCTTGCTCTTCTTCGAAATAGTGGCCCTGGGATCTGTTTATATTCCACCTGAGCAGGAATCCTCTCGCTCCCGTACACCAATCCCTTTAAGGGCTGAGTGCGAGATTTGCTCACGCACTGGGTGAGTCACCCCTCTGCTCCGGAGGGCACATACTGAAATCAGCACACTCGAGCCAGCTATTCGACCGTGGAAGTCATCGCCTGGCCTCCACTTTCCAGTAAGGTGGGTCATTGGAATGCATTGAAAGAGAGGGATTTGAACACCATGATGAGAATTTTAAATTTGAGGCATTGATGGATCAGGAGTCAATGTTGAGAGTAAGTTTTTCTAGATGTTGGGGGAATTGGCTATTGATTGAACACTGAGAGATTCTGAAGCTGATACTGCAACCTTAGGTTCTGAAACCTATGGTTTTATCACTACACAGATCTTTTGTTGCTCGGCTGTGCATAATTTTGTCACACCAAGGCAATTATAATGGGTACAATTATTTTTAAAAGTTCCTCTCCTCTTCCCCGCCCCCTCCTTTTAAAAATAGATACATTTTTGGCTCGGCGATTTTTGTGTCCTTCAAGGTGAAGGACATTACTGATGGAGAATGCAAGCCGATTCCTATTTCAGTATCAGCATCGAGCTGTCTTGTATCAAGTACAGCAAAAGTTAGATGAGTGCCAACCCCCTCCCTCTTCAGCCCCAAATTCAGAAGAACACCCTTGCTGTCTTCACAACACTTTTCCATTTGCCACATTGGCCTGTTTGAGAATTGCCGATTTAGTACCAAATTAAGGGCAGTTTTGTCAGAGCTTAATTGAAATTATTTTACTGTTTCTCCCCCTCCCCCTCAATGACATCTTCAATGACAGTGTGTTTGTCAGAGCAGGAAGAAACTACTAAAAATGAATTTTCTCAGTTTGATGTTGAATAGTGATGACTGCAGCCAATTAGCTGCAGCACTTTTTTCAAGAAGGCTCACCACCACCATCTCCAGGGCAATTAGGAATGGGAAATAAATGCCGGCTTTGCCAGCGATGCCCACATCCCATGCAAGAATTTTTTTTAAACTTATTGTTTTGGAGCTTTTGCCTCTTCTCTGATTTGTTGATGAACTACTGCTTTGTAAGATCACCTAAAGCTGTCTTTGAGGTGAAACTTAATCGCTTCCTTCTCGTGGTGCTCCCTGTTTAGGTGCGGTTACAGACACAACCAAAGCCCTTACCTGGCCAATCTCCCATGTTCAAAGGGACCTTTGACTGCTTCCGCAAGACGCTGGTTGGAGAGGTAACACGCGCACTGCTTGTTTTTAAAAAAAAAGAGAATTTCACAACTAAAAACTGAAAGTGCTGGCAATACTCAGCAGCACTTGCGGAGAGAGAAACAGTGTTAATGTTTCAGGTCGATGACCTTTTGTCAGAACTGGCAAAAGTTAGAGATGTAACAGGTTTTAAACAAGTACTGAGGCAGGGAAAGCGAGGGAGGAAACATAGAAACATAGAAACATAGAAAATAGGTGCAGGAGTAGGCCATTCGGCCCTTCTAGCCTGCACCGCCATTCAATGAGTTCATGGCTGAACATTCAACTTCAGTACCCCATTCCTGCTTTCGCGCCATAGCCGTTGATCCCCCTAGTAGTAAGGACCTCATCTAACTCCTTTTTGAATATATTTAGTGAATTGGCCACAACAACTTTCTGTGGTAGAGAATTCCACAGGTTCACCACTCTCTGGGTGAAGAAGTTCCTCCGCATCTCGGTCCTAAATGGCTTACCCCTTATCCTTAGACTGTGACCTCTGGTTCTGGACTTCCCCAACATTGGGAACATTCTTCCTGCATCTAACCTGTCTAACCCCGTCAGAATTTTAAATGTTTCTATGAGGTCCCCTCTCATTCTTCTGAACTCCAGTGAATACAAGCCCAGTTGATCCAGTCTTTCTTGATAGGTCAGTCCCGCCATCCCGGGAATCAGTCTGGTGAACCTTCGCTGCACTCCCTCAATAGCAAGAATGTCCTTCCTCAGGTTAGGAGACCAAAACTGTACACAATACTCCAGGTGTGGCCTCACCAATGCCCCGTACAACTGTAGCAACACCTCCCTGCCCCTGTACTCAAATCCCCTTGCTATGAAGGCCAACATGCCATTTGCTTTCTTAACCGCCTGCTGCACCTGCATGCCAACCTTCAATGACTGATGTACCATGACACCCAGGTCTCTTTGCACCTCCCCTTTTCCTAATCTGTCACCATTCAGATAATAGTCTGTCTCTCTGTTTTTACCACCAAAGTGGATAACCTCACATTTATCCACATTATACTTCATCTGCCATGCATTTGCCCACTCACCTAACCTATCCAAGTCGCTCTGCAGCCTCACAGCATCCTCCTCGCAGCTCACACTGCCACCCAACTTAGTGTCATCCGCAAATTTGGAGATACTACATTTAATCCCCTCATCTAAATCATTAATGTACAGTGTAAACAGCTGGGGCCCCAGCACAGAACCTTGCGGTACCCCACTAGTCACTGCCTGCCATTCTGAAAAGTACCCATTTACTCCTACTCTTTGCTTCCTGTCTGACAACCAGTTCTCAATCCATGTCAGTACACTACCCCCAATCCCATGTGCTCTAACTTTGCACATCAATCTCTTGTGTGGGACCTTGTCGAACGCCTTCTGAAAGTCCAAATATACCACATCAACTGGTTCTCCCTTATCCACTCTACTGGAAACATCCTCAAAAAATTCCAGAAGATTTGTCAAGCATGATTTCCCTTTCACAAATCCATGCTGACTTGGACCTATCATGTCACCTCTTTCCAAATGCACTGCTATGACATCCTTAATAATTGATTCCATCATTTTACCCACTACCGATGTCAGGCTGACCGGTCTATAATTCCCTGTTTTCTCTCTCCCTCCTTTTTTAAAAAGTGGGGTTACATTGGCTACCCTCCACTCCATAGGAACTGATCTAGAGTCAATGGAATGTTGGAAAATGACTGTCAACGCATCCACTATTTCCAAGGCCACCTCCTTAAGTACTCGGGGATGCAGTCCATCAGGCCCTGGGGATTTATCGGCCTTCAATCCCATCAATTTCCCCAACACAATTTCCCGGCTAATAAGGATTTCCCTCAGTTCCTCCTCCTTACTAGACCCCCCGACCCCTTTTATAACCGGAAGGTTGTTCGTGCCCTCCTTCGTGAATACCGAACCAAAGTACTTGTTCAATTGGTCCGCCATTTCTTTGTTCCCCGTTATGACTTCCCCTGATTCTGACTGCAGGGGACCTACGCTTGTCTTTACTAACCTTTTTCTCTTTACATATCTATAGAAACTTTTGCAATCCGTCTTAATGTTCCCTGCAAGCTTCTTCTCATACTCCATTTTCCCTGCCCTAATCAAACCCTTTGTCCTCCTCTGCTGAGTTCTAAATTTCTCCCAGTCCCCAGGTTCGCTGCTATTTCTGGCCAATTTGTATGCCACTTCCTTGGCTTTAATACTATCCCTGATTTCCCTTGATAGCCACGGTTGAGCCACTTTCCCTTTTTTATTTTTATGCCAGACAGGAATGTACAATTGTTGTAGTTCATCCATGCGGTCTCTAAATGTCTGCCATTGCCCATCCACAGTCAACCCCTTAAGTATCATTCGCCAATCCATCCCAGCCAATTCACGCCTCATACCTTCAAAGTTAGCCTTCTTTAAGTTCTGGACCATGGTCTCTGAATTAACTGTTTCATTCTCCATCCCAATGCAGAATTCCACCATATTATGGTCACTCTTCCCCAAGGGGCCTCGCACAATGAGATTGCTAATTAATCCTCTCTCATTACATAACGCCCAGTCTAAGATGGCCTCCCCCCTAGTTGGTTCCTCGACATATTGGTCTAAAAAACCATCCCTTATGCACTCCAGGAAATCCTCCTCCACCGTATTGCTTCCAGTTTGGTTAGCCCAATCTATGTGCATATTAAAGTCACCCATTATAACTGCTGCACCTTTATTGCACGCACCCCTAATTTCATGTTTGATGCCCTCCCCAACATCACTACTACTGTTTGGAGGTCTGTACACAACTCCCACTAACGTTTTTTGCCCTTTGGTGTTCTGCAGCTCTACCCATATAGATTCCACATCATCCAAGCTAATGTCCTTCCTAACTATTGCCTTAATCTCCTCCTTAACCAGCAATGCTACCCCACCTCCTTTTCCTTTTATTCTATCCTTCCTGAATGTTGAATACCCCTGAATATTGAGTTCCCAGCCCTGATCATCCTGGAGCCACGTCTCCGTAATCCCAATCACATCATATTTGTTAACATCTATTTGCACAGTTAATTCATCCACCTTATTGCGGATACTCCTTGCATTAAGACACAAAGCCTTTAGGCTTGTTTTTTTAACACCCTCTGTCCTTTTAGAACAAAGGGAAGGCCTGTGATGGGGTGGAAGGCGGGAAAGATTAAATGACAAAAGGTGCAAGGCAAAAGAGGGACAAGAAACAAAAGATAGGTCTAGAGAAGTTGTAAATTGGGCAATAGTGGAATCATTACTGTGAAGTCCTGACCCTGCAGTACAGACTGACATGAGGCACATGCTGAAGTCAAGGTCACTCTGGACCTGCACCTTTATTTCACAGCTCTCGAGTGCCACACTTGCCTGAGACCTGCCTTTATATACCTGTGTGGAACAGGTATGCAGTGTTTCCTGCAAGTGCACCCCTGGTGGTAAAGTACATTTGTGGTTACAGGTCATATCTAGTTACAGTCATGTATAGCATGGTAAGATAGTTATATACAGTAGTGTGAGATACATGACAATTACTAGCACCTGCTGTCTGAAAAATTGGAGCACTGGTCATAATCTTAAATTGTTTGAACTCTATGTTGAGTCGGGAAGGCTAATTGAAAGATGAGGTGCTGTTACTCGAGCTTTCCTTGAGCTTTATTAGAAGAGTGCAGGAGGCCGAGGTCAGAGCGGGACAGAGAATTAAAGGGACAAGTGACTGGAAGCTCAGGGTCATGCTGACAGATTGAATGGAGGTATTCATAATGCTCACCCAATCTGCATTTGGTTCCACACAATTTCACAAAAGTTGTTTTAGTTAGTGGATGTGTCTTTTTGTAGCCCTTTACTTAAAATAAGGCATCTTTAATACCTTCTAAATGACACAACAAATGATGCAACTGGAAATAAAAATACTGCAGCTGATGGAAATCTCTGAAAGAAAACCAGAAAATGCTGGAAGCGCTCAGCAGGTCAGGCAGTATCTATAAAGAATGGAAAAATGGTGACATTTCAGACACATCCCTTCATCAAAACTGGAGGATATCACAGATGAATAGAGCGAGGGTGGGAGAGAACATATGCATAAGAAATGGGAAAGAATGAGCTGTAAAGTGAAGTTAGGGAATAGGAGATGGTTAAATGACAGAAGTGATGACAGCACAAAACAAAAGGAGGCATGATGAGAGAAGTAGAAGGCACATACGAGACTGAGTGAGTGTGTGGGTAGTTAAAACAGCTTAGTTAAGTTGGAGAGGAAGGAACGTGAAAACCAGACTGCAGTGGTTCAGGAGTCTGGTGGAAGAAGGTGGCCGGACAACATAGAGCAGCTGCAATTTGTTGAGCTACAGAATGCTATAAATTGGGCCCACGTCAACAATCCGAGCTATGCTGCAACCATCAGCTGGTGCTCAGAGTCCAGGCCGCGGAACAAACCCAGAACGGACTATTCTCTCACCACATCTCGTGTGCACATTGGCAGAGATAGGGGGGCGGGGGGGACAGGCCTGAAGTCCATACTTTTGACAAGAGGAAGACTTGCGCCTCTTTGGAGACTACGGCTAACATTGCGTATCTTGTCATCTGTGTTCTGAATAGTGATTTTTTAATAAGTGTCAGCGGGCAGGGCTGCATTCATTGTCTATTCCTCAGTCAGTTCAGAGGGATGTTGGGCTTCCTTCCTCGAAGGACATTAGTGAACCACTTGGGTTGTTTTCCATAATTTGCCATGGTGGTTTTTGAACCCTGTGAACTTTGGGTCACTCATCCAGTCCCAGTATGTGGTTGACTTAGTTCCCTCGGGCAACTTGGGATGGGCAGTAACTGCGGCCTTGCTAATGTCACCTACATCACAAAAGCAATAATAAAAAAAACACTAACCTTCTGTACCCCATTAAGATGATTGCTGATCAGTGCCATGGCTTCTCTGGTGTGTTATTTGCCAGGTTTCCCAGTGTTGTCCCTCGGAGGGTTTTTGGATTAAGGATGGAAGCATTAAATGGACGCAGAACGCAGATCTGATTCCTACCTTTCAGCTTAGTTCTCAATTTGAGCTTTAAAGAGCTGGGAGAAGTCGAGCTGAGGCTTAGGCGGGGTCGGAATTAGACATGTCCTGTCCAGGTGGTACCTTGTGCCTCCTAGTCAGTGACCAGCATTTGTAGAAATCTGCCCTCTTGGCTACAGAGCCACAAATCCATGTCCGATCGAGGAAGAAAAATGAGGGCTTGATTTAATGGGGAAAATTCTTTTTTTTAAGTTTTTAAAATGGCAACATTTGACCGCAAGAATTAGAAATCTAATTCGCAAGCAATTTCAGATTTTAAAGGGTGGGAGGGGGAAAAAAGGGAGACTCGTAAAATTGAAGTGACTGTCACCACTTTTGAGCTGTGATCTTTTGTAACTCTCTGGCCCTAGTGTGTTCTAGTGTAAATATTCTGCAGTGGTTGCTGCCTTGCATGAGATGATGCAAAAGTAAACAAACTGGAATGTAGGTGAGAGGTTAAACATTGTTCAGCCAGAATGGCATGTTTGTGCTGAATCCATGGATTTCAGGAATTAACTGTGGAGACAGCATTTATCAAGGAGTGTAATTGGAGAGAGAGGTTTATTTTGCGCAATATGATTGTTGAACAATGAAAATAGAAAATAACCAGTAAGAGAAATACAGATCATTGACCAATGAGAAAAGAAAAATAATGATCTTGATGGTCATTGGAATGTAAAAACACAGGAGTAGGCTATTCAGCCCTTCAATGAGATCATGACTGATCTTTACCTCAACTCCATTTTACCCGCCTTTCACAGCAGAGTATGTCAAGAATGATTTTGCACTGTTAAAATGACATAAGAATGAAGAATGAAGAACCCAGCATTGAACCAAATAGACTAAAATAGCTTCATCTGGATGCAACTCCATTGACACTACAGTTGTATACTCACATTAGATACAACAAGCAACAACTTGCATGTGGATTCCACCCACTAAGAGGCACAACGGATATGATTGTCACTGTGTAACAAATTGAAGAAAAATGTAGGGAGCGGCATCAACCTCTGTATGTGGCATTTTTTGACCTCACAAAGGCCCTTCAACTGTCAACTTAGAGGGATTATCGAGTATCCTTCTCAAATTCAGCTGTCCCAAAAATTTGTCACCATCCTCCGCCTGCTTCGTGACGACATTCAAGCCGTGATCCTTACCAACGGATCCACCGCAAACCCAATACAAGTGCAGACCGGGGTCAAGCAGGCTGTGTCGTCACACCCATGCTCTTCTCAATCTTTCTCGCTGGAATACTTCATCTCACCTTTAACAAGCTCCCCGCTGGAGTGGAGAGAACCTACAGGTCGAACGGGAAATTGTTCAACCTCCATCGCCTCCAGTCCCGAACCAAGGTTGTTCCAACCTCTGTCGCTGAATTACAGTATCCAGACGACGCCTGCGTTTGTGCACACTGGGAGGCCGAACTCCAAACCATCATTGACACCTTCACTGAAGCGTACAAGAGACGGCCTCTGCATCATTGTCTCTGGTGTCCTCCCAAGGATCCATCCTTTGCCCCCTCCTATTTCTCATCTACATGTTGCACCTTGGCGACATCATCCAAAAATACAGCCTCAGTTTCCACATGTCTGCGGATGACACCCAGCTCTACCTCACTACCACTTCTCTCGACCCCTCCATGGTCTCTAAATTGTCAGACTGCTTGTCTGTCATCCAGTTCTGGATGAGCAGAAATTTTCTCCAATTGAATATTGGGAAGACCGAAGCCATTGATTTTGATCCCTGCCACAAACTCTCTTCCCTAGCCACTGACTCCATCCCCCTCCCCACCTCCTGTCTGAGGCTGAACCAGACTGTTAGCAATCTTGGTGTCATATTTGACCCTGAAATGAGCTTTCGACCACATATCCGCAGCATAACGAAAGCCACCAATTTCCACCTCGGTACATTGCCCGTCTCCGCCCTTGCCTCGGCTCATCTGTTGCTGATGCCCTCATCCATATCTTTGTCACCTGTATAGTTGGCTATTCCAACGCATTCCTGGCTGGCCTCCCACATACCCTGCGTAAACTAGAGATGATCCAAAATTTGGCTGCTGTCGAAATCTCGACCTCCGAAAAGAATGACTCTGACACTTACAGCTCCGGCAGAAGTTTCTTTAATTCACTTGCTATCAAGGGGCAGGTCACACTCAGTCAAGGGCTAAGTGAACACCTCCGCAATGGTACAGTTTCACAAGATATTTATGCAGTAAAACCTAAGTTATGGCCTCTCCCTGTGTATTGCTCTGTCTCACAGTCAGTGAATACAGATAAAGAGTTAATTACTATATCCTGGTCCTGACATGGTTTACAGATATTTCCTTTTGTCAGGGTTATCAGTTGGCCAGCCGGCCATTACTCCATGAGTCATAGGGAATGGGCTATCACCTGTCTTGTATTGTGTCAGGATTGTTCAATTTCCTGGTCAGTTTATCGTTTCCATCAAAAGGATGAGGTCTCTACAAGAGATAGTGGCTGGTGGTTTGAGTACATAGAAAAGGGTGGGGTGACATGGAACTCTTGTCGTGTAGACAATAGGAGAGCACCATGGGGGGTACTTGTCTCAGCATGACTTGTCTCCTAGCTGTCTGATGGCCATCAGCCATCTCAAACCAGGTTTAGCTGTTTATGCAAGCTGACTGCTAAAATGCAGAAAGTTCTGGAAAGACCAGGACTCCATTTTGATATATATATATATATATTGCAAAGGGCACACAAATACCGTATGGTATCAGCTTAGATAAAAATACATTTCCACACTGCTCATGTCCTAACTCGCACCAAGTCCCGCCCACCCATCATCCCTGTGCTCGCTGACCTATATTGGCTTCTGGTTAAGCAATGCCTCGATTTCAAAATTCTCGCCCTTATTTTCAAATCCCTCTATGGCCCCACTCCTCCCTATCTCTATCATCTCCTCCAGCCCCACAACCCCCCCCCCCCCCCCGAGATGTCTGCGCTCCTCTAATCCTGCCCTTGAGCATCCCTGATCCCTGATTGGTGGCCATGCCTTCCGTTGCCTGGGCCCCAAGCTCTGGTACTCCCTATCTAAACCCCTGTACCTCCCTTCCTCCTTGAAGGCGCTCCTTAAAACATACCTCTTGACTGAGCTTTTGGTCATCTGCGCTAATTTCTACTTACGCGGCTCGGAGTCAAATTTTTATCTCCTAATACTCCTGTGAAGCGCTTTGGGACGTTTCACTATGTTTAAGGCACTATATAAATACAAGTTGTTGTTACATTAAACATCCATAAAACAAAGGTTCTCTCCAACCTGCCCCCACCGCACAGTTCTTCCCCCTGATTATCAAGATCCATGACGAGACCTTGGACAGCGTGGACCACTTTCCATACCTTGGGAGCATTCTATCAGCAACGGCAGACATCGATGTTGAAATCCAACATCGCCTTCAGTGTGCCAGTGCAGCCTTCAGTCGGCTGAGGAAGAGTGTGTTTGAAGACCAAGATCTCAAACTTGGCACCAAACTCATGGTCTACAGAGCAGCAATTATACCTGCCCTCCTATTTGCTTCAGAGGCATGGCCAATGTACAATCTGCACCTCAAAGCACTGAAGAAGTACCACCGATGCTGCCTCTGCAAAATCCTGCAAATTCACCGGCAGGATAGGTGCACCAACGTCGGAGTTCTCGCTCAGGCCAACAATCCCAGCAGCGAGGCATTGATCACGCGCAATCATCTCCAATGGATGGGCCACATTGTCCGCATGCTTGATACAAGACTCCTGAAACAAGCACTCCGAGCTCCGTCATGGCAAGCAAGTCCCAGGAGGGCAGAGAAAACTCATCAAGGACTCCCTCAAAGCCTCCTTGAAAAATTGTAACATCTTCACCAACTCTTGGGAATCCCTGGCCTAAGGCCGCTCAAAGTGGAGGAGAAGCATTTGAGAAGGCACCGAACACTGAGTTTCTTTGTCGGGAGCACGCGGAAGCCAAGTACCAACAACGGAAGGAGCGTATGACAAACCAAGCACCCCACCCACCCGTCCCTTCAACCACCACCTGTCCCACCTGTGACAGATCCTACAGGGTCTGTAGATCCCACATAGGACTCATTAGTCACCTTCAAACTCATACCAGTGTGGAAGCAAGTCATCCTCGACTCCGGGGGACTGCCTAAGAAGGAAGACGTGTATATAGCGTTACTCATGTAGATAAATGTTTCGGGACACGTTGCAAGGGGAAGAACTGAGCACCAAGAGAAGGAACTGGGGGCCAAGAGGAGGTGAAATAAGACCAAATGCAGAGTTAGGGTGATAAATTTTTAGTAGACTTTTTTTTAAAGTTAGGGAAGAGAAATGACGAGGCAAAGTAATTGTGGAAGAGAATTCCAGAACGCAAGTACTGAATGATCAGACACCAACGGTAGAGTGGAGAAGCAGAGAATGAGCAGCAATCAAATCAAGTGTGACAGTCACGGGACTGGAGAAGATTTCCTGGATCAGTTAGCACAAGGGTGTGGAGGGATTTGAAGATGGCGGTCTTGAAACAGATTTGCTTGGATACAAAGGACCAGTGCAGCTTGGTGAGATTCAGGATGTTTGGTGCATGGTTTTATAAACGGTGAAGGTAGGAATGCCGTCAATGGTATTTGCCAAATCAATCAGGAGGTAAAGACATGACCAATGATTTCAGCATTGTTGCGGGTGAGGCAGTTGATTCTGGATTTGTTGCACTTGCGTGCTGTGCATTGCTATTCGTATACCTGAAGTGTATCCCACTTTGCATTACAGTAATGAATTGTCGTAATATACAGGTGCAAAGTCCCGAAGTCGGAAGTCTGAAAACCGAAATTGTCCAAAAACCGGCTATTTTGCGCATAGCTGATGGAGTCGTCCGGAATTATTGTCTGAAAACAGGACATTTTTGAGGCAAAACCTGAAATCCGGCACTGATTTGGTCGAGGTTTCGGATTTCAGACTATTGATTTTCTTGTCTGAAATCCGGAAAAACCCCAAAACCGGCACAGATTCGGTCCCAAGGATTCCGGATTTCGGACATTGTACCTGAACAGGAATTCCTATTTAGGAAAACTGAGAAATCAGGAGGGAAAGGAGAGGGGTAAGAGTTTGGAAGAGTGGCGTTGACAATAAAATTGATTTCAAGACTAGCATGTGAAACTTTCCTACCTTGTCCACTTGAACTGGGGGAAAGTGAGCTGACCTTCGAACCTGGGCTGTTCCTGAAGAGCGCATTTCAAACTTTGTAACACTAGGTTGAAGCACTGGTCGTTGCAGATTTGTCACTGGTGATGGCAGCATGGAACCAGTTTGTAGTGACGGATACGAGTCTTCTACAACATTGACGTGTACTCGCTTAAGTGTGATTTTTCTCCCCTTGATTTTATAATATTTGTATGAATATTCTAAATAGAGTTAGTTGACGAATATATTTTTATATATAAGGAACTTTAGAAGCTCAATCCACAATGCCCAATGCTGACCAGAGCCTGCAGTTGCATTGTTACAGGCAGCTGTTTACATACATGATTTTCATTATAAATGCTTACATAGTTTCAATGTTAAACCTTGTTAAAAAAGTGACCAGAAATAATCTATCTTGTACATATTGTGAGATATGCCTGTTGACAACTATGCAAATCCTCCTTTGGGGAAAAAATGTCAATTATTTTGAGTGGAAATTTTTCAGCTTCAATTGAAATTGCCGCAGTCTGTTAATTGAATCCTGTGATGTTCTCCTTTAGGGTGTCCGAGGTTTATACAAGGGAATGGCTGCCCCAATTATTGGCGTGACACCTATGTTTGCTGTCTGTTTCTTTGGCTTTGGCTTGGGCAAAAAACTTCAGCAGAAGAAGCCCGACGATATCCTTACGTGAGTAATCTTGGAGATTGAAGCAGAAGGTTTTTTTTTAATTGTTTGTAGCTTTCTGCAATTTATTTGTTATTGTTGATGTAACAAATTAACAGAAATGGGTGAAATTCAACTCCAGGGAGGAAACCAGAAATAATGTTAACCTATCCGCAGGGTATGCACAATCAGTGGAGCAGCAGATTCTGAGGTCCACTAGGAAATGGGGTGTTCCATCAGGTTAGAAGACATTTTGATAGTGTCTGCCGTGGCTCAGTGGGTAGCACCCTCACCTCCTGAGTCAGAAGGCTTTGGGTTCAAGTCCCAGTCCAGAGACTTGAGCCCAAAAATTTAGGCTGACACTCCAGTGCAGTGCTGAGGGACGCTGCACTGTCGGAGATGTCGTCTTTTGGATGAGACGTTAAACTGAGGTCCCGTCTGCTCTCTCAGGTGGATGTAAAATATCCAATGGCACGATTTCGAATAGCGGGGAGGTTCTCCCTGGTGTCTTGGCTAATATTTATCTCTTAATCAACATAACAAAAACAGATTATCTGACCATTATCACACTGCTGTTTGTGGGGCCTTGCTGTGTGCAAATTGGCTGCCGCGTTTCCCATATTACAACAGTGACCACACTTCCAAAAGTACTTCATTGGCTGCAAAGGTGGTCATGAAAGGTGCTATATAAATGCAAGTCTGTCTTCTGTTGTGCTGCCCAACACACACGTAAAGAAGTAGGTGGGCACAGAGGAGTATTACATTTTTTTTTTAATTTGTGGGTCTTCCCAAACCAAGACCACCTGTATCCATGTGTCTGCCAGTGTTGCCTTTGAGCTGCCTTTAGTGAAGGGTATAGGCATTTTAACACCTAAGTCCAGGTTTTGAGAGATTGAGGCTTAACCAGCCTTTTGTGCATCACTCTAGAGTATTTATATTGTCTCGATCTTCACCTTCCTGCAAGGCTGTTGCCTCCTGGGGAGAGTTATTATTGAGCATGGTTCCTGTTCTGGTCACGTTGCGTGATGCCTGTGGAGGTGAGGTGAGAACAAGATCAGACTTGGCTGTGATTCCCTTATCAGTTGAATAGCCTCGCATGTGAAGGTCGGACATTTAGGCCAGCTGATGAAGAATTGCCAACGGCTGCAAAAGTACTCCAGAAAGCATCTGTGCTTTCAAGAGGAATTAAGGAAATGTAAAGGCTAACTGTTAGTGGGGTTTCACAGTGTGGTCGGACATAGAATCATAGAAGTTTACGGCACAGAAGGAGGCCATTCAGCCCATCGTGTCCATGCCACCTGAAAAAGAGCTATCCAGCCTAATCCCACTTTCCAGCTCTTGGTCTGTAGCCCTGTAAGTTACGACACTTATGCATATCCAAGTACTTCTTAAATGCGATGAGGGTTTCTGCCTCTACCACCCTTTCAGACAGTGAGTTCCAGACCCCCACCACCCTCTGAGCTCTCCTCAAATCCCCTCTAATCCTTCTACCAATTACTTTAAATCTATGCCCCCTGGTTATTGACCTCCTCGCTGCGAAGGGAAATAGGTCCTTCCTATCCACTCTATCTAGGCCCCTCGTAATTTTATACATCTCAATTAAGTTTCCCCTCAGCCTCAGCACATGGCTTTTGTCTAAGGGTTCCTGAATCATCTTGTGCACAAGAGAAAGAGCGGAGTGGGCACAGGATTTTTCCCATAGTTGACGAGGACAAATTTGCTTATCGTGGGTGATTTTTGCTCACATTTAAACAGCCAAATCAACCAGACCTTTAATACAGAGTTAGAAGTGGGTTATCTCCCTGTCCTTGCTCATGGGCAGGTCAACTGGCCGAGAAAACAATTAACTTCAAAAATGTGGGAGAACACCAGATAAAATAAATCAAAAATGCATCTTGGTTGGAGCTTATAGTGCAAATACAGGAGCATCTTCTGCCTCCTCCCTCCCCATAAAGTAACTATATTACCGATTGAAGAGTTTGCTGACCGACAGGATATATTACTGGGCCTTGGCAATCACAGCAAGTGCTCACTGCAGGTAATTGTTCGCTCAGCAAAAAGCAGCCGAGAGCGCTCACGGGATTCACTCACTAATGTAGAGATGGGGCTAATAAGGTACACCTAAAGTTTGTTACGATTCACTCCGCCTGAGCATTCTGTGAGGGGTGGCTGTCAGTCAGCAAGCTCTTGACGCTTGGTGCTTCTAACTGCGTATATCCTTTTATCCCACTGTGCCGCAAGTGTGGATTTCCAAATAACTAGCAAGCGTTTGCTGATCTGATCCACTGCTAAGCAGCACTGGACTATCGATATATGCATAGAACTATTGTCTGAAAGATTATAAAACAGGGGCTGACACTGAGGTCTCGGTGATCCTTTAATAACCAACAACCCCCCGCCCCCCCACCCACCACGAAAATACTGTGTCCGAATAGTGCTTTACAGACTCCAATATAGTCTTTATACAAATCATTCCTAACATTACGAGAACAACTTAACATTGTGTATAAGAATACATGTTATCTGCAGATATTAACAGGCAAAAGCGTCTGGTTTTCTGCTACATTAGCCAGGTTGGGTTGTACTAGAATCGTAGAATTGTATGGCACAGAAGGAGGCCATTCAGACCATCATGTCTGTGCCGGAAACTAAGCAAGTTTTTTTTTTAATTACTTCCTCTCATTGTTGTCTCTTCCCTCCTGAAGGTGTTGTTTTCTTGCTGGGGCACTCATCAGAGAATGGATGATCTTACAAGTTACTCCTCAAAATGAAAGATTTTGATAGTGTGGATACAGAGAGAATGTTTACACTTGTGGGAAGAGCATAACTAGAGGCCATCAATATAAGATAGTCATCAAGAAATCCAATAGGGAATTCAGAAGAAACTTCTTACCCAGAGAGTGGTGAGAATGTGGAACCCGCTGCCACAGGGAGTGGTTGAAGCGAATAGTATAGATACATTTAAGGGGAGGCTAGATATATGCTGGAGAAGGGAATAGAGGGTTATGCTGATAGATTTAGATGAGGAACGATGGAAGAGGCTCGAGTGGAGCATAAACGCCACCATGGACTAGTTGGGCCGAATGGCTTGTTTCTGTGTCATATATTCTATGTAAAATAATAGGGTTCAAAGCATTTATTGGCTTCCATAGGAATTAAGTGCACAATGATAACTATTGGGACACGACTGCTGCCAACGAACCGGAAACTATGTAGAAGTGTTCTGCGCATGCCTTGCTTCCAGTTCGTTACGATATCACGTGTGTGACGAAAGACTCATTTGTTCCAAACGGCTGCAATGCATGATGGGCCTAGAGAGTGAGGAGAGGAGGAATGAGAAGAGGGAGAATTCGACAGAGCAACATTTGTGCAAAACCTCACCGACATTTGCGTATGCACAAAAGTTTTCAATTGGGTCGCACGCGTGTGACGTAGCAAACCAGAAGCCGCTCATGCACAAAACGCCTCTGCGCAGCTTCCAGTTCGTTGGCAGCAGTCACTCCATAATAATAATGACACACATACTTAAATGCACACTTACGATAATATTTATTGGAGAATTCACAGGTTACAGTTCTCTAGCTCGAGGGAGACGATTGATCAGGCCTTGTCGAGTTCTGAAGAATCTGCTCCAATCACCCACATTTCAAACCTTTCCTTCACTCTGCCTATGGAAGAATCTGCGTGTTTCCACATTACCTCACCCAATTAGTATCAACAGGCTTTTCAACCATGGCAGAGGAATCATGGCCGAACCTGATCCAATCCTTGCCCAAATCCGACACTTGCTTCATGCAACCTGTTCTGGGAGTGCGGGAATGCTCTTCCTCTCTTTCTCCCCCCCCCCCCCCCCCCACACGCACCACCACCCTCCCCAAGTTGAGGGCAATGAGGCCTAATTTAGCACTCTTTCTGCCACCCCAGCTGAAATCAGCTAACCGAACACAGACCAACAATTCAACCTTGGAACATCTGGTTCTTATTCACACACTGAAGCGTCAAGGTTGAGCATGCTCTCTGTCTTTCTTTTTTTCTGGGAATCTCAAATATTGTAACCAAAGTGATTTGGAGTGACTGCGGGTCTCCCCATTTGTGTTTTACTGGACAGGTATCCACAGCTGTTTGGTGCAGGGATGCTGTCTGGGGTTTTCACCACTGCAATAATGACACCAGGAGAAAGGATCAAGTGTCTTCTACAGGTTTGAATTTGTTACTAGTCGAAGGAACACTCCACGGTGAAGGCCTAAAATGATATTATTGAAAGAGTAGCAGAAACCCTCAAAACATTTGCAGTCAAATTAATATCTTTATTGCAACAGTACTTATTTAGACTGTTATCTTCTTCGTCTATATGAATCAAAGTTGATGTCCTCCCCATCTCTCTCCTTTCCCTTCCTCCCCCTCTCTCACTCTCCTTCCCTCCTCCCACCCACTCATTCCCCCTCTCTCTCTCTCTCTCTCTCTCTTTCTCTCTAAAGTGGCTGGTTGAAATGTGATCTTCCTTCATTTAGCACCAGTCTTGAGGATGGCCCCCCCTGCCCCGCAACCCCTTTGCTCCTCAATGAATAGTGGGCGGGCAGGGTGCACACATTAGCCGCGTTAATAAATACTAGGTTTTTATTTAGGTCTGGTGCTGCAAGCAAAAAAAGACACACAACAAAAGTTTTTGCATCTTGGAATACACTCTGGAAAGTGAACCATATAGAAGTAGAAATGCTGAAGTATGCTCCACAGGTGCCAGAGGCCCTCTGGTACCTCACCAAAGTGTCTATGTCTCTAGTTTGTGTTGTGTGTGTTTTAAAAAAAAGGACGCAATGCAGGTAGTTAATATCTTGTGGTCCTTCTTTCCCACTGTCTAGTTTCCTTGGGATTAAGTTCTTCCTTGTTTTATTTTTTAATAATGTTTATAACCGGTTGTACAAATTTTCAGATCCAGGCTGCTACTGGTGATAAGAAGTACGCTGGCCCTTTGGATTGTGCGAAACAGATCTACAACACATCTGGCATTAGGGGCATCTACAAGGGGACTGTCCTCACCCTCATGAGAGGTACAGTAACTGAACGTCATTAGTTCTTTTAAAGCGTATCTTTTGCAACTATTTCCTGTTAGCTGCAGACAAAATGATCAATCTATTGATTCAGGCTGATCACTTGATTGTTACCGTGGAGACAGATTCTGGGAAGTGCAGTCCTGTTGTCTTTGAAACCTCTACTGAGTGACAGTTGGATGATCTGGGTGCAATACCATGCTGGTTTCGTGTTCCCCAAGTCTGAACTTTAAAGGGTATCAAAGGTAAATATTGGGGAACATGGGCCCAATCCAACATTCTTCTAAGGCCATATGGATAGGAGCTGGAGACTCAGTGAAACACCACATTTACATTATATTGTGGATGCTGGTAACATCTACTATTGTGAGCATTAGGGAAGGATTGCATTGGGGTGTAGGTAAACTTTCATATCTGCTTTATTGGCTATTGCTAATGGTATTTTTATTAAATAAAATTGTTCCATAGTTTATGGTTTCAATCGTTGCCTAAAGTCTAAGAGATGATATGAAGGCTTGTGACGTGTCAATTAACCAGGGTTTCCATTCTGGCCCTGGGAAATCCTACATTGCCAGATACTGTGCTTGTAGAATCATAAGAACATAAGAAATAGGAGCAAACGTAGGCCATTTGGCCCCTCGAGCCTGCTCCGTCATTTAATAAGATCATGGCTGATCTGATCATGGACTCGGCTCCACTTCCCTGCCCGCTCCCCTTAAACCTTTATTCCCTTATTTCTCAAAAATCTGTCTATCCGCCTTATATATTCAGTGACGCAGCCTCCACAGCTCTCTGGGGCAGAGAATTCCATAGATTTACGACCCTCTGAGAGAAGAAATTTCTCCTCATCTCAGTTTTAAATGGGCGGCCCCTTATTCTGAGACGATGTCCCCTAGTTTTAGTTTCCCCTATAAGTGGAAATATCCTCTCTGCATCCACCTTGTCGAGCTGCCTCATTATCTTATATGTTTCAATAAGATCTCATCTCATTCTTCTGAACTCCAATGAGTATCGGCCCAACCTACTCAACCTATCTTCATAAGTCAACCCCCTCGTCTCCAGATTCAACCGAGTGAACCTTCTCTGAACAGCCTCCAGTGCAAGTATATCCTTCCTTAAATACGGAGACCAAAACTGTACACAGTACTCTAGGTGTGGCTTCACCAATACCCTGTACAGTTATAGGAGGACTTCTATTTTTATCCCCCTTGCAATCAAGGCCAACATTCCATTTGCCTTCCTGATTACTTGCTGTACCTGCATATTAACTTTTTGTGTTTCATACACAAGGACCCCCAGGTCCCTCTGTACTGCAGCACTTTGCAATTTTTCTCCATTTAAATTATAATTTGCTTTTCTATTTTTTTTTCTGTCAAAATGGATAACCTCATATTTCCCACATTATACTCTATCTGCCAAATTTTTCCTACTCACTTAGCCTGTCTATATTATCCCATTGAAGATTTTTTGTGTCTGCCTCACAATTTGCTTTCCCACCCATCTTTGTATCATAAGCAAACTTGGCTACATTACACTTGGTTCCTTGATCCAAATCATTAATATAGATTGTAAATAGTTGACGCCCCAGCACCGATCCCTGTGGCACCCCACTAGTTACTGTTGGCTGACCGAAAAATGACCCCTTTATCCCAACTCTCTGTTTTCTGTTAGTTAGCCAATCCTCTATCCGTGCTAATATATTACCCCCAACCCCGTGACCTTTTATGTGGCACCTTATCGAATGTCTTCTGAAAATCCAAATACACCACATCCACTGGTTCCCCCTTATCCACCTGCTCGTTACACTGAAGCAAATTTGTCAAACATTATTTCCCTTTCATAAAACCATGCTGACTCTGTTTGATTGAATTATGCTTTTCCAAATGTCCTGTTACTGCTTCCTTAATAATGGACTCCAGCATTTTCCCAACAACAGATGTTGGGCTAACTGGTCTATAGTTTCCTGCTTTCTGTCTGCCTCCTTTTTTTAAATAGGGCCGTTACATTTGCGGCTTTCCAATCTGCTGGGACCACCCCAGAATCCAGGGCATTTTGGTAGATTACAACCAATGCATCCACCATCTCTGCAGCCACTTCTTTTAAGACCCGAGGATGCAAGCCATCAGGTCCAGGGGACTTGTCCAACTTTTAGTCCCATTAATTTACCGAGTACTACTACTTTAGTGATAGCGATTGCATTAAGTTCTTCCCTCCCTATAACCCCTTGATTATCCACTATTGGGATGCTTTTAGTGTCTTCTACAATGAAGACCGATACGAAGAATTTGTTCAACGTCTCTGCCATTTCCCTGTTCTCCATTATTAATTCCCTAGTCACATCCTCTAGGGGACCAACATTTACTTTAGCCAGTCTTTTTTCCTATTTATGTACCTATGGAAAGGCTCTTGCTATCTGTTTTATATTTTGTGCTAGTTTACTTTCATAAATCTATCTTCCCCCTGTTTTATTTTTTTCGTCGTTCTTTGCTGGCTTTTAAAAGTTTGCCAATCCTCTGGCCTCCCACTAGTCTTGGCCACATTGTATGTCCTTGTTTTCAATTTGATACCCTCCCTTATTTCCTTAGTTAGCCACAGATGGTTATCCCTTCTCTTACAGTCTTTCCTTCTCATTTGGATATATTTTTGTTGAGGGTTATGAAATATCTCCTTAAATATGCCACTGTTCATCAACCGTCCCAGACTTTAATCTATTTTCCCAGTCCACTTTAGCCAACTCTGCCCTCATACCTTTGTAGTTTCCTTTATTTAAGCTTAGGACACTGGTTTGAGATCCAACTTTCTCACCCTCCAATTCAACAATGTTATGGTCACTCATTCCTAGAGGATCCTTTACTAGGAGATTGTTTATTAATCCTGTCTCATTACACAGTACCAGATCTAAGAGAGCCTGCTCCCTGGTTGGTTGCACAACATACTGTTGAAGGAAACTATCCCTGATACACTCTATGAACTCTTCCTCAAGGCTGCCTTGGCCAATTTGCTTTGTCAAATCAACGTGAAGGTTAAAATCACCCATGATTATTGCCATTCCTTTTTTTACAAGCCTCCATTATTTCTTGATTTATACTGCGTCCAGCAGTGTAGCTACTGTTAGGGGGCCTATAGACTACGCCCACCATTGACTTTTTCCCCATATTATTCCTTATCTCCACCCAAACTGATTCAACATCTTGATCTTGTGAGCCAATATCGTTTCTCACTAACGCACTGATCTCATTCCTTATTAACAGTGCTACCCCACCTCCTTTTGCTTTCTGTCTGTCCTTCCGAATTGTCAAATACCCCTGAATATTTAGTTCCCAGCCTTGGTCACCTTGTAGCCACGTCTCTGACGTCTCATGGCTATCAGATCATACCCAGTTGTATCTATTTGTGCCATCAGAAACATAGAAACATAGAAAATAGGTGCAGGAGTAGGCCATTCGGCCCTTCAATAAGATCATGCCTGATCATTTCTTCAGTACCCCTTTCCTGCTTTCTCTCCATACACCTTGATCCCCTTAACCGTAAGGGCCATATCTAACTCCCTCTTGAATATATCCAGTGAACTGGCATCAACAACTCTCTGCGGCAGGGAATTCCACATGTTAACAACTCTCTG
The DNA here is from genome assembly GCF_044704955.1 of Pristiophorus japonicus. NCBI lineage: Eukaryota > Metazoa > Chordata > Chondrichthyes > Pristiophoridae > Pristiophorus > Pristiophorus japonicus. Next base: position 65,628,983 of record NC_091988.1, read on the forward strand.
AATGAAGAAGTTTCTCCTCATCTCAGTCCTAAATGGCCTACCCCTTATCCTAAGATTGTGTCCCCTGGTTCTGGACTTCCCAACATCGGGAACATTCTTCCCGCATCTATCCTGTCCAGTCCCGTCAGAATCTTATATGTTTCTATGAGATCCCCTCTCATCCTTCTAAACTCCAGTGAATAAAGGCCCAGTTGATCCAGTCTCTCCTCATATGACAGCCCAGCCATCCCTGGAATCAGTCTGGTGAACCTTCGCTGCACTCCCTCAATAGCAAGAACGTCCTTCCTCAGACTAGGAGACCAAAATTGAACACAATATTCCAGGTGAGGCCTCACCAAGGCCCTGTACAGCTGCATTAAGACCTCCCTGCTTTTATATTCAAATCCCCTAGCTATGAAGGCCAACATACCATTTGCCTTCTTTACCGCCTGCTGCACCTGCACTTTCAGTAACTGATGGACCATGACACCCAGGTCTCGTTGCACCTCCCCTTTTCCTAGGCTGCCGCCATTCAGATAATATTCTGCCTTCATGATTTTGCCCCCAAAACGGATAACCTCATATTTATCCACATTGTACTGCATCTGCCATGTATTTGCCCACTCACCTAACCCTGCAGCCTCTTAGCGTCCTCCTCACAGCTCACACCGCCACCCAGTTTAGTATCATCCGCAAACTTGGAGATATTACACTCTCTTCCTTCATCTAAATCGTTAATGTACATTGTAAAGAGCTGGGGTCCCAGCACTGAGCCCTGCGGCACTCCACTAGTCACTGCCTGCCATTCTGAAAAGGACCCGTTTATCCCGACTCTCTGCTTCCTGTCTGCCAAGCAATTTCCTATCCAAGTCAGTATATTACCCCAATACCATGTGCTTTGATTTTGCACATCAATCTCTTGTGCGGGACCTTGTCAAAAGCCTTTTGAAAGTCCAAATATACCACACCCACTGGTTCTCCCTTGTCCACTCTGCTAGTTACATCCTCAAAAAATTCCAGAAGATTCGTCAAGCATGATTTCCCTTTCATAAATCCATGCTGACTTGGTCCGATCCTGTCACCGCTTTCCAAATACTCTGCTATTTCATCCTTAATGATTGATTCCAACATTTTCCCCACTACTGATGTCAGGCTAACCGGTCTATTATTACCCGTTTTCTCTACCTCCTTTTTTAAAAAGTGGTGTTACATTAGCTACCCTCCAGTCCATAGGAACTGATCCAGAGTCGATAGACTGTTGGAAAATGATCACCAATGCATCCACTATTTCTAAGGCCACTTCCTTGAGTACTCTGGGATGCAGACTATCAGGCCCTAGGAATTTATCGGCCTTCAATCCCATCAATTTCCGAACACAATTTCCCGCCTAATAAGGCTATCCTTCAGTTCCTCCTTCTCACTAGACCCACTGTCTCCTAGTACCTTCGGAAGGTTATTTGTATCTTTCTTCGTGAAGACAGAACTGAAGTATTGGTTCAATTGGTCTGCCATTTCTTTGTTCCCCATTATAAAGTCACCTGAATCCGACTGCAAGGGACCTACGTTTGTCTTTACTAATCTTTTTCTCTTCACATATTTATAGAAACTTTTGCAGTCAGTTTTTATATTCTTTGCAAGCTCCCTCTCATACTCTATTTTCCCCCTCCTAATTAAACCCTCAGTCCTCCTCTATTGAATTCTAAATTTCTCCCAGTCCTCAGGTTTGTTGCTTTTTCTAGCCAATTTATATGCCTCTTCCTTGGCTTTAACACTATCCTTTAATTTCCTTTATTAGCCATGGTTGAGCCACCTTCCCAGTTTTATTTTTACTCCAGACAGGGATGAACAATTGCTGAAGTTCATCCATGTGATCTTTTAAATGTTTGCCATTGCCTATCCACCGTCAACCCTTTAAGTATCCTTTGCCAGTCTATTCTAGCCAATTCATGCCTCATACCGTCGAAGTTACCTTTCCTTAAGTTCAGGACCCTAGTTTCTGAATTAACTTTGTCACTCTCCATCTTAATAAGGAATTCTACCATATTATGGTCACTTTTCCCCAAGGGGCCTTGCACGACAAGATTGCTAATTAGTCCCTTCTCATTATACATCACCCAGTCGAGGATGGCTAGCTCCCTGGTTGGTTCCTCGACATATTGGTCTAGAAAACCATCCCTAATACACTCCAGGAAATCCTCCTCCACCGCATTGCTACCAGTTAGGTTAGCCAAATCAATATGTAGATTAAAGTCGCTCATGATTACTGCTGTACCTTTATTGCACACATCCCTTATTTCTTGTTTGATGCTGTCCCCAACCTCACTACTACTATTTGGTGGTCTATATACAACTCCCACTAGCGTTTTCTGCCCTTTGGAATTCTGCAGCTCCACCCATACCGATTCTACATCATCCAGGCTAATGTCCTTCCTTACAATTGCATTGATTTCCTCTTTAACCAGCAACGCCACCTCGCCTCCTTTTCCTTTCTGTCTATCCTTCCTAAATGCTGAATACCCTTGGATGTTGAGTTTCCAACCTTGGTCACCCTGGAGCCATGTCTCTGTGATGCCAATCACATCGTATCCGTTAACTGCTATCTGCGCAGTTAATTCATCTACCTTATTCCGAATACTCCTTGCACTGAGGCTTGTTTTTTAACACACTTTGCCCCTTTAGAATTTTGCTGTAATGTGGCCCTTTTGTTTTTTGCCTTAGGTTTCTCTGCCCTCCACTTTTACTATTCTCCTTTCTATATTTTGCTTCTGACTCCATTTTATTTCCCTCTGTCTCCCTGCATAGGTTCCCATCCCCCTGCCATATTAATTTAACTCCTCCCCAACAGCACTAGCAAACACTCCCCCTAGGACATTGGTTCCGGTCCTGCCCAGATGCAGACCGTCCGGTTTGTACTGGTCCCACCTCCCCCAGAACCGGTTCCAATGTCCCAGGAATTTGAATCCCTCCCTTCTGCGCCACTCCTCAAGCCACGTATTCATCTGAGTTATCCTGCGATTCCTACTCTGACTAGCACGTGGCACTGGTAGCAATCCTGAGATTACTACTTTTGAGGTCCTACTTTTTAATTTAACTCCTAGCTCCCTAAATTCGTCTCGTAGGACCACATCTCGCTTTTTACCTATGTCATATTTTGTTACGAATGCTGCATTCAGATAAAGAGCTTTTTAAATTGTGTTTTTCCTGCTTTGACCCCACTTTCTGATTCACTTTTATGTTTATACATTCTCTCCCTTCCTGTCATACTCTGATTTATTATTTCCCCAGAGCTACCCTCCTCTATTGCCTTCTCCTTATTCTTTGACTTTTTAAATTTTCGCTCACCTGAACCCTCCTGCCCAAATAATTAGTTTAAAGCCCTCTCTACAGTCCTAGTTATTCGATTTGCCAGGACCCTAATCCCAGCACGGCCTAAGTGGAATCCGTCACAACGGAACAGCTCCCTCTTACCCCAGTACTGATGCCAGTTACCCATCAACCAAAATCTATTTCTCCCACACTAGTCTTTGAGCCACGTGTTTAACTCTCTGATCATATTTACCCTATGCAAATTTTCTCGTGGCTAAGAGATTATTACCTTTGTGGTTCTGCTTTTTAATTTGGCCCCTAGCTGCTCATACTCCCTCAGCAGAACCTCTTTATCCTATCTATATCGTTGGGTACCCAAGTGGACCACGACAACTGGGTCTTCCCTCTCTCACTCCAAGTTCCTCTCTCAGCCCAGAGGAGATGTCCTTAACCCTGGCACCAGGCAGGCAAGACAACCTTCAGGACTCGCGCTCTAGGTTGCAGAGAACCTTATCTATTCCCTAATGATACTGTCCCCTACCACTACAATGTTTCTTTTTTACTCCCGCCACTTGATTGTTCCCCTGTATCATAGTGCTGTATTCAATTTGCTCATCCTTCCTGCAATCCTTGCTCTCGTCCACACAGGGAGTAAGAGCCTCAAACCTGCTGGACAAGGGCTGAGGCTCCTCCATCACTACATCCTGGGTACCTATACCTGCCTCACTTGTTGTCGTACCCTCCTGTCCGTGCGCACGGACAAATTTGAATTAAGTAAACTAAGGGGTGTGACTGCCTCCTGGAACACAGTGTCCAGATAACTCTTCCCCCTCGCTGATGTGTCATGTTGTCTGCAACTCGGACTCCAGCTCATCAACACGGGGCCGAAGTTCCTCGAGCTGCAGACACTTGCTACAGATGTGGTCGACGGGGACCTCAATGGGGTCAACCAGATCCCACACGCAACAGCAGAAACACATCGCCTGTCCTGCCATGTACTTAGTTAATTAGGTTTTCAAGTTTTGTTTTTAATCCCAGCTCTTAATTCAAATGAATGTCCCAGAAAAGAGAGAGAAACTCACCAACCAATGACTTCCCTTCTTTCCTGTGATGTCACACTTTGATTTTGGTTCTTTTTACTTGTCTTCAGGTCAGTTGGTGCTGTTTGGGTTTGTAGGGAGGAGGAGCTCGCTTGTGGAAATGGTTCTTGGCTTGAAACATGAGAGAAATATCTGAGTAAAGCCTGAAAATGTAACGAAGAGTCCTGCGGTCTTGAAATTTAGAGAGGGAGATAATGGGATGAGTCCTTCAACTTCTCTTTCCACTCTTCGCTGCCTTTCTTGTTTCTACAGTCTACAGTCACTGCTGCTCTGAACCTGCCTCTCTTACTCTCAACACAGTGAGGATGTAGGAAAGAAGAACTTTGTGTACGGCAGGCGTGTTTGGAACTTGCAAGGAATATAGAATCCTAGAATGGTTACAGCACAGAGGAGGCCATTCGGCCCGTCGAGCCTGTGCCGGCTCTCTGCAAGAGCACTTCAGCTAGTCCCACACCCCCGCCCTTTCCCCGTAGCCCTGCAAATGTTTTTCCGTCCGGTACTGATCTAATTCCCTTTTGAAAGCCACGATTGAGTCTGCCTCCATCACCATTTCAGGCAGTGTATTCCAGATCCTTTTCCTCATGTCGCCTTTGGATTTTCTGTCAATCACATTAAATCTGTGCCCTCTGGTTCTCGACACTTCTGTCAAGGGGAACAGTTTCTCTCTCTCTCTACTCTGTTCAGATTTCTCATGATCTTGAACACCTCTATCAAATCTCCCCTCAACCTTCTCTGGAAAGGAAAATTGAAAGGAGCAATGACCATACTAGTACGATCAGTAGTGATGGGCAGAGAGAGAGAAATTGAAAGGTAAAAATGTGAGCTGGATTGTTAAAATATTAAGGGTGATGAACCCTCGTCTTGCTATTTTAGCTGTATGAATGTTTCGCTTTTAAATTTTCAACTATTCCTTTTGTTTTGTTAGATGTCCCTGCAAGTGGAATGTACTTCATGACTTATGAGTGGCTGAAGTATTCACTTACTCCTGAGGGCCAGAGGTCAGTAGCTCTGTAATATATGTGTATTCTAGGCCGGGGTGAGTTGTTGGCATGCAGCGATCCTACCTCTAGATTCCCAGTTCAAAAAAGTACCTGGGGATATTCTTGCTCTGCTTCATTATTTGGATTGGAAGCGGCTATGCAATATTCGGTGTTTTTAATGTTCCTGAGGAACCGAGAGAGAAGGGTCATAATGATGAGTGCAGCACCACATTATGTCACAGTGTGACGGCACTTCTGTGTACGCATGAGTTTCCTCCATTTGATGAGCTACTGGTCCCTGCTGGCCTATTGCAGTGGGGTCAAGGAGTGTACAGGGGTATTTCACTCCCTCTCCAGTGCTTTTCTTACATTGCAACAGTGACTACACTTCAAAAAAGATCCCTATTAGCTGTAAAGCACTTTGGGATGTCCTGAGGTCATAAAAGGCGCTATATAAATGCAAGTCTTTCTTTAATGTCCCAAGGCGCTTCTCGGGAGTATTATGCGATAATAAATTTGACACTGAGCTGCATAAGTAGAAATTAGGGCAGGTGGAGAGGTTTAGGCAGGGAGTTCCGGAGCTGAGGGCCGAGGCAACAGAAGGCATGGCCACCAATGGTTGAGCGATTATAATCAGGGATGCTCAGGAGTACAGACATCTCTGGGTGGTGTGGGGGGTTGTGGAGCTGGAGGAGATTACAGAGATTGGGAGGGGCGAGGCCAGAGAGGGATTTGAAAATAAGGGTGAGAATTTTAAAATCGAGGCGTTGCTTAACCGGGAGCCAATGTAGGGAGCACAGGGGTGATGAGTGAGCGGGACTTGGTGCGAGTTAGGACACAGGCAGCCGAGGTTTGCATCAGCTCTAGTTTATGAATGGGCTGGTGCCTGTGTATCGTATTAAAGGAAGGGAGGAAATGGAAATAGAGGTGAGGGAGTGGTTACAGGAATTTAGTCCCGTGAATCACTTTTGTTTTTGTCTTTGTCTTTGCTTCAGTGCGAGTGATCTGAGTGTTCCTCGAATCCTGTTTGCTGGTGGAATGGCCGGAATCTTCAACTGGGCAGTTGCAATTCCTCCAGATGTGCTGAAGTCCAGATTCCAGACGGGTCAGTTTACTCTTCTGAAGTTCCTTTCTAATCTCTCCGATGACCTGGTTTGGGGACGTGGCATAGCCTGACGGCCTGCAGGAGCAGTAAACATGTAGACCAGACGGTCCCAGATTAGATCGCTATTCTACCACCTTGTCAGTTCTCAGCCAGGGCTGTAATATTTGCCCCGAGTATATTTAGGTGAAGGGGTAGCAGGGGTAATCAGCCATTGCTCCTGTTCCTGATCACAATATAGTGACTCATGCTGGAATGTGTGTGTGTGTGTGGACTTCAGGACAGGGCAGGATTGGTCTTGGCAATGCGTGGTCACACCGCACGTTGCTACTCATTGCCTGGGCTCGCACATGAGGGATGGTCCTTTGAAGAAAACGCTAAAAGATTGTTGGGAGCTGTGAAACTGTATATGATTCAGATTGGGGCAGAAAAAGTAGGAAATAAGAAGCCTTTCGATTGTTTTGTGTTCTTTATTGGGATCCAAGATAGACTGGAAAAATATGCAGATAGGGTGAGATGAAGTAAGGTGGGAGGAGGCTCATGTGGAAAATAAACACATCGGGGCCGAATGGCCTGTTTCTCTGCTGTAAATACTTACTGGAATTACATAGAAATCACTTTCCTTACTTCCCTCAACTCCTAGCTCCTGAAGGGCTATATCCCAATGGATTCCGAGATGTTCTTCGAGAGCTGGTCAGGGATGAGGGTATTGGCTCTCTGTACAAAGGTTTCACAGCTGTCATGCTTCGAGCTTTCCCCGCCAATGCGGTAAGGACTAACTGCAATTATCATTTCAACTGAGCCAAATACTCTTCTCTGATAGAACTGTGAAGGGAAATGTGCAACGCTCACAAAGCGGGGACTATATATCCTGCTTAACTGTTTTTACAACCATGTTTGTAAGTACCGTATTGTGTTCTGGTTGTTGTGAAATTAGGAATAATTTCAGAAAGATTTTCTTGGCTTCAGCTTCAGGATTATCCCAGGCCTTTGTTTTAGGTTGGCCTCCACAATCTAGGGGTAGAGAGCGGAAAATCGGCCAAGGTTCCTGCTCTCGATTGCTATCCAATAACTTCTGCTGGAAGTATGCAAATCTGCATGTCTGTTGAGGATCAGATTGAGCTGTTAATATCCTCCCCCTACCCGATCAGAAATGTTGATGTCACCATCAAGGCTCTTTCCTGAAACATGACTACTGGATGAAACGCACCAGCCGGTGGTCGAGGCTTTCAAGGACAGGGAATGAGAGGTGATCTCATTGAAACATCTAAAGTTCTTACAGGGCTTGACAGGGTAGCTGCAGGAAGGATGTTTCCCCTGACTGGGGAGTCTAGAACCAGGGGTCACAGTCTCAGAATAAGGGGTCAGCCATCTAGGACATAGAAACATAGAAAATAGGTGCAGGAGTAGGCCATTTGGCCCTTCAAGCCTGCACCGCCATTCAATAAGATCATGGTTGATCATTCCCTCAGTACCCCTTTCCTGCTTTCTCTCTGAGATGACGAGAAATTTCTTCATTGAGACTGGTGAATCTTTGAAATTCTCTACCCCGGAGAGCTGTGGATGCTCAGGCTTTGAGTATATTCAAGACGGAGATCGATAGATTTTTGGACACTAAGGGAATCAAGGGATATGGGGATAGTACAGGAAAGTGGAGTTGAGGTAGAAGATCAGCCATGATCTTATTAAATGGCGGAGCAGGCTCGAAGGGGCCAAATGGCCTACTCCTGCTTCTATTTATGTTCTTATGGAAGATTAACAATCTTTTTAGGTTAACAAATAATAATTTGATTAAATGGGCTTTGGCTCATGGTCCAACAGAGTAGTAGCACACTAGATTGTGTCTACACTTTGTGAGGCAGTCCGTTCTTATCCTGGACTGTGCTATAAGGAGGCATTGAGGACTGACACATCCCACATGGAGGGATGGACAATCAGAGACAGTCGAACCACCAGCAGCCAGGAAGAAGCAGCACTGACACAGACCTGAAAGCATATCCTTTGGTCAGTGTTGCTGCCTTTGCCTACAGAATAACAGTGACTACCATTTAAACATAATGCCAAGAAACTATTTCCTCTGACGAGGGGACATCATTTTAAAATTAGAGCTAGGCCATTCAGGAGGGAAATTAGAAAGCATTTTTTCCACACAAAGGGCAGTAGAAATCTGGAATGCTCTCCCCCAAAAGGTTGTGGATACTAAGTCATCCTCAACCCCAAGAGACTGCCGATGATGATGATGATGATGATGATGATGATATGGATACTATGGGTCAATTGGGGCTTTCAAGAACTAGATCGCTGGATTTCTATTGGTAAGAGTATCGAGGTATTTAGAGGTAAGGCGGGTAAATGGAGTCGCGATACAGATCAGCATTGATCTAATTGAATAGCAATCTAATTGAATTGAACTGGGGGGGTGCGGGGGCGGGGGCGGGGGCGGTGGAGAGGTCATAGACCACGGATATGTGATGGGATTCTCAGAAACAATATGAAAGGTGTTTGGGATTTTGTTTAATCATTAGACCATGATGAAATTAAACCATATTTCTAAACAAAATGGCAACTTTTTTTTGTTGTGTCCCTCTTCCTGTTTCTGTTTCAGGCCTGTTTCCTTGGCTTTGAGGTTGCCATGAAGTTTCTGAACTGGATTGCACCCGGCATGTGAAATGGATCAAGGTTGAAATCCCGAAGTCACTTACCAGAAGGGCGTGACGTGTTTTTCAACATACAAAATCAGGGTTTCATTATCTAATAGCTGCTGCATTAAAATTTTATCGTAATCTTTTTATAAAGAAATATATTTACATAATTGCCTTAATTATGTTCAGCAGAAATGCTTGTGGGGTTCGGTATTGAGCCCTTGGCATTCAGCTGGCTTTGAGCCATAACTTCTAAAGAACGCAGTATGCACATGAGGAATTATGGATCTAACTTCATCAAAGTGGTTCTTGGTGATAGTCTTCATTATCCCAGGACCGTCCTTTGGTGATCATTGTTAAACCTTCCCCTCTGCAATACAAACCTGCAATTAACAAAAAAAAACAGAAACTGCTGGACGTGCGCAATACCTGAAGGGAAAGGTGGGTTCATATTTTCGGTGCGGCCCTTCAACAATTAAACCTTATTTTGAATGTAATTCTGAGGGATGAAACAAATGGAGTTAACTGGACTTCCTTTGGCACGGCTAGCTTTGCTTTTTTTTTTGGTGATAGGCATTTTTGACAGCAAGGAAGAGATTTGCACTGGAAAGAATGCTCTGCAGTTGCATTGTTGGGCCTGAAAGGAGAGCTGTGCTTCATCCTCTACAGACAGGAAATGAACATTGGCTCCTGTACCACAATTTGTATGGACTTCAGTACCTGTACCGGACACTTCTATTTCAGTATCAGTACCAGACGGCGCTCTCTCTTTCAGTATCTGTACCGGGGGGGCGCTCTACCTTTCAGTGCTGATCCAGCTTGGTCTTGGTCTGAACCTGCAAATTAGAACCTTATTGGAACCTGCACATGTACATTCAGAATTTAACTGCCTCCAATGTTCTCTGGATTTAGACTGATGATCTCAGCAGAAATCAAGGGTGATTTATAATATTGGATAATTGCTATATTTATAATTTTCTGTTCATTTAACGACTTTGTTTAATATGGTGAACAGTCTCGGTGACTAAACATACTTGTGCTCCACATTAACGTAGCTGAATTTTGATTTTAAAATCTTGACACTGGGTCCATTTGGCGCTACGGAATATTGGATTTTAGACAGGGACGAGAATTCCCTGGGATGGGTGTTTAGATCAGGAAGATTTGGGGATAACACCGAGCTGTTCTGTGGAATGATGGGATGTGAAGTCACAATTTGAGCTGTGCCATCGGGCAGTGGGGAATGGAAGCCAGTTGCGTTCTCTCGGGTATGGGGACAATTGGCACCTGGCAGTCCCCCATGATCGCAGTGATCGTACGCCTGTGAATAGGTGCCTTCGAGTGCATGGTAACCGGTCGCTCCACCTGTCCTCTTTGGTCAGGGACAGCGTCAGGAAAAATGGGAGACTGAAAAAGATATTAAAATGGGATGAGAAAGTAGGAAGAAGGCAGAAATGATTTGGTGCACAAGCAGAAAATGTTCCCGCTGGCAGTGGTAGGCGTGTAGGTTTCTCAAACCTCTGATCTCAAGGACTGGCATTACAGTTTTACCTCCTGATCTTTCTTTCTGCAGACAGACTGATACTGCGGCATGGTTAACTGGGTGCCAGCCATCCAACGGTGGCACTGCTATAGGGGGCTAGTCTTGAGTGTCCTTAGACCATTTCAGAAAGCAGCGAATCAGAGCTGAGCTTGATTCTGTGCTGATCTCATGTCCGCCTGCATGCACATCGTCCAGCTCGGGTTACTCAATAGTGACCGGCAACCCTCGGCTGATCATGTCCTCCCAACCCACCAACAAAACGCCCGAGGGGCAGTGAGGCCAGTTGTTCCATCGCTGGCATGGCCGAATTCAGTGAGATCGGTGCTGACCAGAGGTCAATGTGAAACCTTCCCAAGTATGGGCCAGTGCTCCAACAGGTGACTCAAACATAAATAGGAGCAGGCAGCGGCAAGGTTCCCATTCAGCTGTACGGTTATCTGGAGGTCCCACACAAACCCATCACCGGCTTTACAATGGGACATTTTGTGCACGCGCAAAATTTTGAATGGGCCACGCACCTAAAAGAAAATTGGGGGAACATTGGGAGTAGGCTATTCGGCCCCTCGAGCCTGCTCCGCCATTCAATAAGATCATGGCTGATCATCTTCCTCAACTCCACCTTCCCGCCCGATCCCCATATCACTTGATTTCCTTAGTGCCCAAAATTGCTGATGTGTTTCGTTTTAAAATCCCAACGTCCATTTATATGAGGTGGAGGGACGGGGGTTGGTGGAGGGGCTGCAAAAGACAAGGCAATCATAGATAGAGTCAGAACTGGATGTGAGGGGATTTATTTGAAGATACCATTATCTGGCCTTATTTTTACAATGTGCTGTCTTTCTGGTGTAGCTTGTGAAGCTTTACTGCAGGGTTGCTCGTACCTGGTGAATCCCGAATGCTATTTTATAATTTTTTAAAAGCTGCATTCTGTTGGGAAGCGCAGGCCTTAAAGCACTTGGGTTTATGCTCCCCGCTCTGAGATGTAATTCTCTTCAAATGCATTAATGAAACCATTTGGAACTGTGACACTTGAATGTAATTTTGATGGAATGATTTAGGAGCAATATCAACTTTTTAATCTGTGCCTTTTGTTTTAACTCATTTACGATCCTATCAACAGCCCTGTTTCAATGCTTTGCATGGTGGCAGATCAATCGGCATTAATTAGTTTTAAATTCTTAATATTGGATGCTGAGGTTCGAACTACTGGAGGAAATGAGCAAAGGAGAAATAAAGCAGTCAGTGGATTAGGAGTTTCTTTGCTCGGCCACTGATCGATTTAAGTCAGGTTTCTTAAATGGGATTCCAGGCTTTCTGCAGCTGCTTTGGCAATCACGTTCTCCGATTCCATCCATTTGGAAACCAAATATAAAATTTTCCGTGAAATAGCACTGGCCTTGGAAATTACTTGTCTGAATGTTCGCATTGCATATTTAGAAGAGAAATGCAGCTATCAATGCAATTAACTAGACAACATTTGGGAGCCTTTTTGCCTGCACTCCTTCTGTTATTTTTGTTGTGAAGAGGCAGTATTATTTTGATGCCTCTTGTTGGATCTAGCTAACATTACCTCAAAATTGTTCTCAATCACTTGAGAGGAATTGTAACTGTTTACAGCTGCCTGGTGAATATGTTGATGTTATTGCTCCCATCTTTGGAGAGGAGGAAACTGTGTTGTCTCATACCTATGCACTTACACCCCTGACACAGTCTGTGACCCAATGACTTCTGCCCAGGCTATGTGGTTGTACAGCTGGCCACTGTGAGATGCCTGAAAGTGGCCTGAGCACCTTGCCCACTCCCGTCTCCTGCCCAGCTGATGCAGTGCCTGGCCTCTGCCCTATGATGCTGCGGGTATCCTGCTTTGTGAATAGCGAAGCTATATCTAGCCACCAGAAGGTGAAGTGCATTGGTGTGCCTAAACGCACAGAACCATCCAGGTGTGGAATACAATGGGGCTGTTTTGCAGTGGGCGAGACACTGCCCCTTTCACCTCTGATGCCTAGATTCAAATTTAACGCTGGCGAATGGGCTGACCATCCCTTCTCGCTGAACGGATCCTGTGTGAAATGGGTTCAGACGGGCACTTGCATAGAAGAGGCCATAGTACAAAACTACCCTAGATTGGCCATCTGACTCCGGTCTCAGTACCGAGGGAGTGCCACACTGTCAGAGGTGCCGTCACTCAGAAAAGAAGTTAAACCGAAGCCCCATCTGCCTTCTCAGGTGGGCATGAAAGATCCCTTGGCGCTTTCTGAAGAGCAGGGGAGTTCTACCTGGTGTCCAGGCCAGTCTTTATCCCTCAATTACCTGCACTAAAACAGATGGTTTGGTCATGTATCTCATTGCTGTTTTGGAGACTATGCTGTGCGTTTCCTACATTACAACAGTAACTACACTTCAAAAGTACTTCGGGATGTCCTGAGGTCATGAAAGGCGCTATATAAATACAATTTATTTTAACTGACCAGGTACTTATAAATAAATTGATTTTTTTCTGTGGGGATGGGGTGAGATTGTATCATTCATCTGATTTCTTAATTTTTAATGTTTTATAATTGAAGCAATGTGACAGAATTGTGGTATTGTAACAGATTCAATCTTTGACAAGCATTGGATTTAAGTCACCACTGTATAAAAGATTTCCCTGGAATTACTTGTTTTAAAATTAGTGAATTGTGCCAGTGTAAATCTGGGGGATTCTTTTGTACAGAAACCAATTACCTCATCTATAGTGAATTAATAAGTCAATAATCTGTCTTATTTTGTTGTTTAATATCCTGTTTCACACCTAAATAAACCTGGTTTCAGTGTATTTAATGTGTGTGTTGTGGATAACCATTGCCCTGATTTGGCGCCTCCAAGGTAAGTGACTGGAAAAAGCCACCCAGGCAGAGTTTCTGTTTGCTTGTTCTGAAGGGTATCACAATTTCCCCATCGGGACGCATCCCACTTAACCTGCGCATCAGAGAACTTGGACACGTTGGCAAGAGACTGTTCTCGGGTACCCACAAGTGTAGAGAGGTGCGACTGTGGTTTAACCAGCTAAAACCACACAGCTTACCATGTCAGAACAGTGGCAACCTTCTCACCGTTTATCGAGCTGGGACTGCACTGGCTTGTCAGAGTTATCTATTGACAAGTTTGGAAAAAAAAATTAGAGGCCCCACCCCAATGCACAGGAGTATCCCTCCAGAACACATTACTGAGCTGAGCTAGAATTAATCAACAGCATCCTGAAGTACTGCAGACCTGTCTCACTTGGATCATTGGCCCAGTTCCAGGCTCCCGTCACCACGAATGTCATGTTGGAATCAATTAAACATAACCCCAATGAGGATAGTCTTCTATGTCCTCACTCTTGGATAGATATTTTTCATCAGAAGCTCTGCTAGTTATCAACAGTTGTTATTTTGTTTAGATGTGTTAATAAACTGCATTGGTCCAATTGAAAGTAAATCCATTGATTATATGTGAAAGAGGTGAGAGGAAAAGGCCAACTGGTCCCATCTAGACAGGGCATGTTCAACCCCAGCAGTGCAATCTCCTCGGAGAGGCAAAATGACCATAGACCCATTTTGGAGGGAAAAACTGGGAAATTCCTCTCCGATCTTCAAAGGCGATCAAACAAGTTCCAGGAGTAACTGATAGGATTAAACGTGGCAGTCTAGCTACCTTCTGTAACTAGACATCTTGCACTCGCAAGAACTCTTCCAGCTGAAAAGTGTAGCTGAACTGAGAATCATCCCTGAATACAAGTCTATGAATGACGCTAATGCTTTAAGGTGACTGGTAAAAGTCCCATCGAATAAAAATTATTCATTGTGTTGGGGATTGTGTTCCAGGATTCAGATATTTTTCTGTGAAAATCGAAACCAAACAACATAGAATGGTTAAAGCACAGAAGGAGGCCATTTGGCCCATCGAGCTCGTACCAGCTTTCTGCAAGAACACTTCAGCTAGTTCCTTTCTCCGTAGGCCTGCACATTATTTTCCTTCAGGTTCTTATCCAACTCTCTTTTGAAAGCTACGATTGAATCTGCCTCCACCACCCTCTCGGGCAGTGCAATCCAGATCCTAACCACTCGCTGCGTAAAAAAGTTTTCCCCATGTCGCTTTTGGTTCTTCTGCCAATCACCTTAAATCTGTGACCTCCGGTTCTCGACCCTTCTGCCAATGGGAACAGTTTCTCTCTGTCTAGATCCCTCATGATTTTGAACACCTCTATCAAATCTCCTCTCGATCTTCTCTGCTCCAGGGAGAACAATCCCAGCTTCTCCAGTCTATGTAACTTCAGTCCTTACCTATGACATGCAAAATTATGTAGTTACACTGAACATAGGAACAGGAGTCGGCCATTCAGCCTCATGAACCTGTTCTGCCATTCAATGAGATCATGGCTGATCTGCGACCTAACTTCATATACCCACCTTTGGCCTGTATCACAATGCCTTTGGTTAACAAGAATCAGATTTAAAATTAACAATTGACCCAGCATCAATTGCTGTTTGCGGAAGAGAGTTTCAAGCTTCTACCACCCTTTGTGTGAAGAAGTGTTTCCTATATTCACTCCTGAAAGGTCTGGCTCTAATTTTTCGACTCTAGATCAAAGTGAAACATGAGTCTGGAATTAAAGTTGCAGGCATACTCAATCTTCGGTTGTATTGTCGGGAAATTGTGGCAGAATGACGAATTTCTGAAGGGGAAAAGGGATAGTGCATCCTCTTTAGAGGGTGTCTGCAGCATGCCATCCTTCCGCTCCCGAGAATATTGATTTTTGACACTTTGATGCAATTTCCAGCGTTTTGGACTTCTCTGTAATTCTGTTTTTAACGATGATGGTGAGTGGAGCGCACTTGATGCCCAGGTGAGTCCATCAACAGCACAATATCGTGTGGAAAGGAGTGCATTTTAGCAATTCTTAGCACAGACACTCCAAGAGCATCCCTTGCGATTCCATCCATCACATGGGATGGGTGACCGCGGATAAATCTCGCCTGACTCCTCTTTTGAGAGAGAGAGGGATGGGTTCGGTGAGTGTCCTGGAGCTGGACTGCACAAGTCAGCGAAAGTCCAAGATTTGTTTTGATACTCGTGTAGTTTCTAACTTCTTTGTGAGGACTGCAGAAGGCACCAGGATTTGCAATCAAAGCAGTTTGATGGTTTTCCATGAGACTTATGGACATTCTACAGTTTCGTATTAAACTACAACCTACCCTACATACTCCTGGACTGCACAATCCAACCTCTGTAATGTCCAAGATTTATGCTACATCAGGCACCTTAAAAGCTGCCGATGTCACATCGAGTTCAAAAATTTCAGAGCGTAACCACTGCCAATCTTTGGCTCCCTTCCCTCTCTCAGAGCCTGTTTCTTATTTTCTCCTTGTTTCTAATGGCAGTTGGTCATTATCCCACCATTCACACCCTATCTTGACTAATGTTTTTCTAACTCCTGGCATTACCATTTGAACTTGGGCCATGATCCCTTTTGTCTCTCCTATCTTCCAACCTATATCAAACCTCCCCTTTTGTTCTTCCCCTCCCCCTTTCAGTGCTTGTTAAGAATTTGTTCTTTTCGAACACTCTCCAGTTCTGACAAAGGGCCATCGACCCGAAACATTAACTCTGCTTCCTCTCCACAGATGCTGCCTGACCTGAGATTTCCAGCATTTTTTGTTTTTATCACAGGTTCTTTGGTAGGTTTCAAGCTCACAAGAATCTCTTGTCACTAAAAGCCACAACTGCTCAGGAACAATGCGTTATGCATGCCTGCAATAAAAAATTGTATTTACCAGCCTCATAAAAGGCAGCTATTGCGCATGTTCCGACCATTGCCATTCCTTCCCACCCCACCACTACTTAAAGCAGCAGTCAAAAGCTGCCGGATGATTTGAATCACCTCCCTAATTGTGTGCCTTCCATTACTCTATCGGTACATTACACTAGTAACCCAGAGATGGTGATTTCAAATCCCAGCACGACAAGTTGTGAAATGGAATTCAACAAATCTGCTAATTTAAGGGCTGGTTTTAAAAAGTGACCATGAGAGCTGCCAAATTGTAGGAAAACTCCAACTGATACACTGATGTGTTTCATAGAATCTTAGAAACTTACAGCACAGAAGGAGGCCAGTTGTGCTTAGTCCCACGTCCCTGCTTTTTGTCTGTAATCCTGTAAGTTCCTTATCCTCAAGTACCTGTCCAACTCCCTTTTAAAATTATTAATGAATCACTTCCAGGTAGAGCGTTATAGAGCTCGACAACTCTTTGAGTGAAAACATTTCTCCTCATCTCCCCTCTAGATCTTTTGCCAATGATTTTGAATCTAGAACCTCTCGTTATTGCTCCACTCACCAAAGAGAGTAACTTGGGAAAAATATTCTATCAAAACTGCTCATCATCTTGCAAACTTCTATTAGTTCACCTCTTAACCTTCTCTGTTCCAAGGAGAACGGTCGTAACTTTCCCAACCTCTCATAACTGAAGCCCCTCATCCCTGATAACATCCTGGTAAACCCTCTCTGTACCTTTTCTAAGGCCTTTACATCTTTCATCAAGTGTGGTGCCCAGAATTGTGCCCAATACTCCAGCTGAGGCCTAACCAGTGATTTATAAAGTTCTAGCATGATCTCTTCGTTTTTATATTCTATTCCTCTATTTATAAGCCCCAAGTAACCCATATGCTTTTTATAATCATCTTATCAACTTGCCCTGCCAACTTTAAGGATTTGTGTATATGGACACCAAGGTCTCTCTGCTTATCTGCACTTTTCAAAATGGTGCTATTTATAATATACTGTCTTTCCATATTAGTCCTCCAAAAGTACATCATTCCCACTTCTCCACATTAAACTCTATCTGCCATGCTTTGCCCATTTCACCATTCTGTCTATGTCATCCTGAAGCCTAAACTATTCTCACCATGGTCTACCACTTTGCCAAGTTTTGTACCATTTGCAAACTTTATAATGCAGCTCACTACACACGTGTGTAGTAATGGACCCAAATTGACCCTTGGGGAACACCACTTCAAACCTCCCAGTCTGAAAAGCATCCATCCACCACCCTTTGCTTCCGGCCAATTTTGTATCCATGACAGCACTTTCCCCGTAATTCCATGGGCTTCCATCTTCTTAATAAGCCTCCTGTGTTATCATCATCATCATAGGCAGTCCCTTGCTTCCACACTAAAAATGAGCTCATTTTAAATGGTGGAAGACCAGGCTCCACTGCATAGTCCAATAGATACACACAAATGCAAACATACTCCTAATGTCCTTCCTTCCTCCTTCCCACAGGACCTCTATGTGGAATTCATAGTATGCAATGTGAGCCTCACGACCTCACAGCCTCGCTATTGGCCCACACTGCGCCTTCCCTTGGTCTTGTCCTCGCTGCTCCAACTCTGGGCTCTAACCTCTCCACTCCAATGTACCTCATCTGTCCTCTCCTCTCTGCTTCCGATCTCCGGACCTCGCTGGTCTCAACCTCCGCTCCTCGCCAATTCCGACCTCCGCTCCTCGCCAATTCCGACCTCCGCTCCTCGCCAATTCCGACCTCCGCTCCTCGCCAATTCCGACCTCCGCTCCTCACCAATTCCAACCTCCGCTCCTCACCAATTCCAACCTCCGCTCCTCGCCAATTCCAACCTCCGCTCCTCGCCAATTCCAACCTCCGCTCCTCGCCAATTCCAACCTCCGCTCCTCGCCAATTCCAACCTCCGCTCCTCACCAATTCCAACCTCCGCTCCTCGCCAATTCCAACCTCCGCTCCTCACCAATTCCGACCTCCGCTCCTAGCTGCCTCCGACCTCCGCTCCTAGCTGCCTCCGACCTCCGCATTGTTGATTCTGCTGCTGTGGTGGCTAGCTTTTTTTGATTTGCCCACAGCTCCAGCCTCATGTTCCAAACTGCTCCTCCTCCAAAAAGCCTCCTGTGTGGTACTTTGTCGAATGCCTTCAAGTCCATATATGCTTCTACATTACCTTGATCAACCGTCTCTGTTACCTCATCAAAGAATTCAATCAAGTTAGTCAGACACGATTTGCCTTTAACAAATCCATGCTGGCTGTCCTTGAATAACCCAAGCCTTTCGAAATGGAAGTTTACTTTGTCCCTGGTAATGGTTTCCAATAACTTCCCCACCACTGATGTCAGGCTGACTGGCCTGTAGTTTCCTGGTTTATCACTCTTCCCTTTTTTGAATAGTGACATAACATTAGCAACCCTCCAGTACTCCGGCACTACCCTTGTATCAGAGAAGGGAACCAGCCACCCCGTGGTAGTCAGGTCTACACATAGCTCTAATCCCATTCTATGTAGTTGACTCTTAATGCTCTCAGGATAACTTTGCAGCATTGCCCATAGCCCAAAGAACAAATTGAACAAATCTGTGTCCTCTGGTTACCGATCCTCCCGCCAGTGGAGACAATTTCTCCCTATGTACTCGAGCAAAACCCCATATAAAAACTCCCCTTAACCTTCTCTGCACTAAGGAGAACAATCCCATTTTCTCCAGAATCTCCACATAACTGAAGTCCCTCGTCCCTGGTTCCATACCTTCCAATCATCAGCATTTTGCACCGACTCTCATTGCTTCTTGTACTGCAACCGCGTGCCAGTACCTGCGAATCAAAAGGCCTTGTGGGTCACGTTGCCTGGCTCTTGTCAGAATGCTCCAGCAATATTATTATCACATACACAGAACTTCAACAGAACCCAAGCATATGGCTTCCACACTGGTTCATGATAGCACCCGGCAGTGTCCAAGTATTTTCTTTGTTAAGTTGGGTGTTTGAAACAAGAAGTGCCATCTCAAATTACTGAATTCCTGTTAACAGCATCCGGTACTTCAAGGTAGGTGGAACCCATGAACGCAAACTCTCGTGCGCAGGCACAGAGCAGAAGGGCGAGGGATTGTGCTACAACTGCAGAAGGTGGAAGAGACTGGGCTACAGACGCTGAATATTGCCAACAACCGGTGACATTTGGGCATAACTGTAAACAAATCCCATTCAGCCATCTCCCCTGTGCTCGCTGATCTACATTGGCTCCTGGTCCGGCAATGCCTCAATTTTAAAATACTCATCCTTGTTTTCAAATCCCTCCATATCTCTGTAACCTACAACCCTCCGAGAAATCGGAGTTTCTCCAATTCTGGTCTCTTGTGCATCCCTGATTTTAATTGCTCCACCGGTAAGCTCTGGAATTCTCTCCCTAAACCTCTACATAAGAACATAAGAAATAAGAGCAGGAGTCGGCCTGTCGGCCTCTTGAGCCTGCTCTGCCATTTAATAAGACCATGACTGATCTTCTCCCTCAACTTTCCTGCACTATCGCCATATTCTTTGATTCCTTTAATCCCCGCCTCTCTACCTCTCTCCTCCTTTAAGATGCTGCTTATAACTAATAGCTTTTTGGTCACTGATCCTAAATATCTCCTTATATGGTTCAGTGACTGTTATGTATATATGCAAACCTTATCAAAATGTAAGACTTGCCACCAGGGGCACACCTGTGGGAGACCTAAGGGTCACCTGTGCAATCTGGGGCAAGCAGGTATAAAAGGTGATTCACCATGCTGCTTCCTCACTCTGGAGTCTGAATAAAGAGACCAAGATCACAACAGTTTGAGCTTGTGATATAATCCTGTGGATTTATTCTGAACATAACAAATTGGCGGATCATGAACTTTCATGCGGTAATGGCTGCCGTTGGTATTCTTGAGAGATTTGTTGAGGGTGATGATTGGGAAGCCTTTGTTGAGCATCTCGACCAGTACTTTGTGGCCAATGAATTGGACAAGGCTGAAACGGGGATCAAGCGCAGGGTGATTCTCCTCACTGTATGTGGGTCATCGATATATGGCCTCCTTAAATATTTTCTGGCACCGGTCAAACTAACGGACAAATCTTACTCAGAGCTGTGTACGCTGGCTAAGGAACACCTCAAGCCAAAGGAGAGCATCCTGATGGCCAGATACCACTTTTGTACGCTCCGTCGCTCTGAGGGCCAGAACGTGACGAGTTTTGTCACCGACCTAAGACGCCTTGCGGGGCAGTGCGAATTTGCAGGATCCTTGGAGGAAATATTGCGGGACATTTTCGTGCTTGGAATTGACCACGAGGTCATTCTTCGCAAACTGCTGTCTGCTGAATCCCGAGATCTGAGCAAGGCCATCACGATAGCCCAGGCCTTCATATCCACGAGCGATAACACGAAACAGATATCTTCACAGAATCGAAGCTCACCAGCAAGCACCGTGCACAAAATAATGTTTTCAGCAGGCAGAACGGCACAGGGCAGGGCCCACATGATTGCAGAGGCCAGACCTAGGCCTAGAGTGACTCAAAGTCCGCCATGGGGCGTGAATGCATATCCATTAGCACCATGTTGGCACTGCGGGGGAAGCCATAGAGCTCATCAATGTCGATTCAAGCCCGATGTATGCAAGGGCTGTGGAACAATGGTGCAGCTCCAGCGAATGTTCAAACGATCTCTGACTCACCACGTGGCAGAGTCAGGAGAGGGTGACCGATCCAGCGAGGATCACGATGAATGAGCAGGAGAGGCAAATGAACCTGAGGATGAAGAGGAAGTATATGGGATGCACACCTTCACCACCAAAAGCCCTCCGATAATGTTATAAGTTGAACTTAACGGCACTCCCGTCTCCATGGAACTAGACACGGGGGAAAGTCAATCAGTTATGAGCCAGAAGGCTTTTGAGAGGCTGTGGAACGACGAAGCACAGCGACCCGAGCTGATCCCGATTCAGGCAAAGCTGTGCACCTACACTAAGGAACTGATACCAGTTATTGGGATTGTGGACAAAGGAGTATTCCATGAGGGAGCAGTGCACGATTTACCACTGTGGATTGTTTCAGGTGATGGGCCAACATTGCTTGGCAGGAGATGGATGGGGAAGATGGTCCCCAGTGACCCACTAACACGATCAACTTCGCCGTCAATCACGTGGATGAACCCACCACATCAGGACTTCAACCCAGGCGATTGACCCGGGGACGCAGGGCGCCAGATTGCCTCAAGTTGCAAATAACTTGCACATGAGACTTTGGGGGGGAGTGATGTTATGTATGTATGTAAACCTTACCAAAATGTAAGACTTGCTACCAAGGGGCACACCTGTGGGAGACCTAAGGGTCACATGTGCACCTGGGGCAAGCAGGTATAAAAGGTGATTCACCATGCTGCTTCCCCACTCTGGAGTCTGAATAAAGAGACCAAGGTCACAACAGTTTGAGCTTACAATATAGTCCTGTGAATTTATTCTGAACGCAACAGTGACAAATTCTGTTAACGCTCCTGTGAAGTCACTTGGATGTATTACTACTTTATCATCATCATAGGCAGTCCCTCGGAATTGAGGAAGACTTGCTTCCACTCTTAAAAATGAGTTCTTAGGTGGTTGAACATCCAATACGAGAACCACAGTCCCTGTCACAGGTGGGACAAATAGGGTAGGTGGGACAGGTTTGTTGCACGCTCTTTCTGTTGCCTGCGCTTAATTTCTGCATGCTCTCGGCCATGAGACTCGATGTGCTCGGCACCCACCGGATGCACTTCCTCCACTTAGGGTGCTCTTTGGCCAGGGACTCCCAGGTGTCAGTGGGGATGTTGCATTTTTTCAGGGAGGCTTTCAAGGTGTCCCTGTAACGTTTCCTCTGCCCAACTTTGGTTTGGTTGCTGTGAAGGAGTTCTGAGTAGAGAGCTTGCTTTGGGAGTCTCGTGTCTGGCATGTGAACAATGTGACCTGCCCAGCGGAGCTGATCAAGTGTGGTCAGTGCTTCAATGCTGGGGATGTTGGCCTGGTCAAGGATGCTAATGTTGGTGCGTCTGTCCTCCCAGCGGATTTGTAGGATCTTGCTGAGGCATCGTTGGTGGTATTTCTCCAGCGACTTGAGGTGTCTGCTGTACATGGTACATGTCTCTGAGCCATACAGGAGGGCGGGTATTACTACAGCCTGTAGACCATGAGCTTGGTGGCAGTTTTGAGGACCTGGTCTTCAAATACTCCTTTCTTCAGGCGGCCGAAGGCTGCACTGGCACACTGGAGGCAGTGTTGAATCTCGTTGTCAATGTCTGCTCTTGTTGATAATAGGCTCCCGAGGTATGGGAAATGATTCACATTGTCCAGGGCCACACCGTGGATCTTGATGACTAGGGGGCAGTGCTGTGTGATGAGGACAGGCTGGTGGAGGACCTTTGTCTTACGGATGTTCAGCGTAAGGCCCATGCTTTCATACCCCTCAGTAAATACGTCGACTATGTTCTGGAGTTCAGCCTCTGTATGTGCGCAGGCGTCGTCCGCGTACTGTAGCTTGACGACAGAGGTTGGGATGGTCTTGGACCTGGCCTGGAGATGGTGAAGGTTTAACAGCTTCCCACCGGTTCTGTAATTTAGTTCCACTCCAGCAGGGAGCTTGTTGACTGTGAGGTGGAGCTAGGCAGCTGGAAAGATTGAAAAGAGGGTTAGGGTGATTTCGCAGCCCTGTTTGACCCTGGTCCGGACATGGATTGGGTCTGTAATGGATCCGTTGATAAGGATCACGGCCTGCATGTCGTCATGGGGCAGGCGGAGGATGGGTACGAACATTTGGGGGCATCTGAAATGAAGGAGGGCGCTCCATAGACCCTCGCAGTTGACGGTGTCAAAGTTCTTTGTAAGGTTGAAGAAGGCCATGTATAAGAGCTGGTGCTGTTCCCTGCATTTTTCCTGCAGCTGTCCCGCTGCAAAAATCATGTCCGTTGTGCCCCGTAGAGGACGAGATCCGCACTGTGACTCCGGGAGGAGCTCCTCAGCCACAGGGAGAAGAGGGTTGAGGAGGACTCTAGCGACGACCTTCCCAGTGGCTGATAACAGGGAGATTCCTCTGTAGTTGCCGCAGCCGGACTTGTCCCCTTTGTTAAAGGTGG
This sequence comes from Pristiophorus japonicus, assembly GCF_044704955.1. Classification (NCBI taxonomy): domain Eukaryota; kingdom Metazoa; phylum Chordata; class Chondrichthyes; family Pristiophoridae; genus Pristiophorus; species Pristiophorus japonicus. The sequence goes on from NC_091988.1 coordinate 65,652,572, forward strand.
TCACGATCACTGCACCTCTGAGACCTCCTGGCATGCTCTCCTCCCTCCAGATGAGAGAGATGAGGTCATGTATTCGCGCCAGTCGTGCCTCTCCGCTATACTGCAGTGCCTCAGCAGGGATTCCATCCGCTCCTTCTCCTGGCGTTATATAAATGCAAGTTGTTGTTGTGAACACTGACATGGGCATGTGCTCCTGCTGACCTGGGTCTCTTTGATGCTGATAATTGCCTGCAAAGTGTTTCACGTTTCTCAGCCACGAGACCTGTACCCTGATGAGTGCAAAATGGAACTAATGTATTTCTAAAAAGGAACAAAAAAGTTAAATATTTCCATGCAAACATATGAGGCTCACTGACATTTTATTTACAAAAAGATACTTTATTTTGGTAAAGCTCTCTTGATTCCCTCCAAACTCAACATTGGCCTGGTTCTACTCACTGGGGGGGGGAGAGGGCGGCCTGCCAGGTCGGGTTGCGAATTCTGCTTGGACATATTCCTGGAGAGTCCATCACATGACTGACTGCCTCCAATGGCCCCGCCCCCACACTCCCGCCATTGGTCGCCCGACATGTCCATCCTCCCACGGCCAATTGGAACGCAAATAGACTCTTTGCTACCCGATTGGATGAATCTTGACTGTCAGTCAAACAGCCTCTTTTCACCATGTCCAATATTTTTATTACTAGTAAACAAAAGTGTTCACAAAGAAATTTATTTCGCAATTTTTTTAATGTCCCGATGCTTTTGCTCGCAGAGGTGTCCTGGAGATTATTCGTTAATTCCCGGAGATTTCAGGGCAATCCTGCAGGGTTGGCAAACAAACCTAATGCCAGCGGGAGATGTTTAGGATTCACTTCCCAATTGGCTTTCTCTTCAATAACAACAACTTGTATTTATGTAGCGCTGTTAACGCAGTAAAACATCCCAAGACGCTTCACAAGAGCATTATAAGACAAAATTTGACACCGACCCACATAAGGAACCATTGGGGCAGATGACCAAAAGCTTGGTTTAAGAGGTAGGTTTTATGGAGCACTTTAAAGGAGAAAAGAGAGGTAGCGAGGCGGAGAAGTTTAGGGAGGGAATTCCAGAACTTGGGGCCTAGGCAACAGAAGGCATGGCCACCGATGGTTGAGCGATTATAATCAGAGATGCTCAAGCGGCCACAATCAGAGGAACGCAGACATCTGGGTGCTGGAGGAGATTACAGAGATAGGGCGGGATGATGCCAAGGATGAGAATTTTAAAATCGAGCCGTTGCTTAAGCGGAAACCAATGTAGGTCAGCGAGCACAGGGTTAATGGGTGAACAGGACTTGATGCGAGTTAGGACACGGGCAGCCGAGTTTTGGACGACTTCAAGTTTACGTAGGGTAGAATGTGGGAACCCGGCCAGGAGTGTGTTGGAATAGTCAAGTCTAGAGGTAACAAAGGCATGAATGAGAATATCAGTAGTAGTTGAGCTGAGGTAGGGGCGGAGATGGGCGATGGTACAGAGGTGGAAATAGGCAGTCTTAGTTATGACGTGGATATGTGGTCGAAAGCTCATTTCAGGGTCAAATATGACAACAAGGTTACGAACAGACTGGTACAGCCTCAGACAGATGCTAGGGAGAGGGATGGAGTCAGTGGCTAGAGAACAGAGTCTGTAGAGGGGACCAAAGACAATGGCTTTGGTCTTCCCAATATTCAATTGGAGAAAACTTCTGCTCATCCAGTACTGGATGTTGGGCAAGCAGTCTGACAATTTAAAGACCATGGAGGGGGTCAAGAGAAATGGTAGTGAGAGTGTCATCAGCGTACATGTGGAAACTGATGCTGTGTTTTCCGATGATGTCACTGAGGAGCAGCATGTAGATGAGAAATAGGAGGGGGGCAAGGATAGATCCTTGGGAGACTCCAGAGGTAACAATGCAGGAGCAGGAAGAGAAGCCATTGCAGGTGATTCTCTGGCTATGATTAGATAGCTAAGAATGGAACCAGGCGAGTGCAGTCCCACTCAGCTGGACGATGATGGAGAGGCGTTGGAGGAGGATTAAGTGATCAACCATGTCAAAGGCTGCAGACAGGTCGAGAAGGACGAGGAGGGATAGCTTACCTTTGTCACAGTTTCAGTACTGTGGTCGGGGTGAAAACCAGATTGGAAGGATTTAAACATGGAGTTCCGGGAAAGATGAGCACGGATTTGGGAGGCGACAACACGTTCAAGGAATTTGGAGAGGAAAGCGAGGTTGGGGATAGGGGTGGTAGTTTGCAAGGATCTAGCTGGGGATGGGCAGCTGGGAACATTGGAACTTGGGCATTCCTGCGGACCCGCTGAGAGTTTTGTAACATCAGCTCCTGCCACAGGGCAGAGATCGAGACCCTGAGCTGAACAACTCATGAATGCTGCCGCATTCAACTGTACAATCCAGCATCGTAATAGTTGGGCTCCCAATAAAACCCAGGGGAGTAGGGGGAATAAGTTCTGACAATTGTCACAGACACAAGGCTAGCTGATTGGAATGAAGCTGCAGGCCAGTGATTTTGAGAAGAATGGATCTATTCGGAATGTGGACTAACTTCAGGTTCTTTTGACTCAGGAATTGTAACCTTGGAGTTCAATGGTACCACTAGATGCCAGCAGAGATCTACAAGAAACCAGTCAGGCAGGCATTTTCCCAGCCTCTAAAACCCAGAGAAGCAATAAGATCCGGGTGAACACATGTGCTAGAAATTCGGTCTCGCCTGCTCCGAGGCAGTGATGGTGTCGGGGCGCTACCTTCAGTGCCGGGCGACGTCTACCACCTCAAATTGGGATATTCAGTTGTATCGCCCCAAGAGGGGAGTGGAGCACTCGGAGAAGCGTTGCACCCGCCTCTTAGGGTGCTAACGGAGTGATAGCGCAGGAGGCCAACTCAATTTTTGGCGCTAGGAGGCCGGCATCCTAATGCCTAAAAATGAAAACAAAATATCCTGTTGAAAAATTCAATAAACCTCACCCACGCTTCCCCACTACTGCAACAAATAAATCTAAGTTTAAAAAGTGAAATTTCAGCACTGACCTTGCACTGCGGACGACATCGCCCCGGGATCGTCGCTGGACCGACTGCTTTCCCCCACCGGTCTCAGCGCCAGGCGATACGGCAGGCGAAAGAGTCAATTGTGCAAACGCGGGGCTATAGGGGTATCGCACGTTCGGTGACATCACCCAGTGGGCGGTGCTAGCGAGCGCAGTGCAAATTGTCAGTGTCGCTGCTAAATCTTCACCGATGTTCGCGGTGGGCGCTGACAGCACGGCGATCGGGCAGGAGGAGCTTAGTATTCCTTTAGTATCCCTCTGGAGCACTAACGGGTGGTGCTAAACAACCGAATTGCACCCCCATAGGGTGTAACATATTTTCATGTTATATCATGTCACCACTTGCAAATTTTCCAGGTGTCTTACATTTGCATATTAACAAGATAATGCAAGTTGAGCTGCTTCAGAGTTGCTTATTGACAACATTCCAGAGACTTGAGCACAAAAATCTAGGCTGACACTCCAGTGCTGTGCTGAGGGAGCGTTGCGCTATCGGAGGTGCCATCTTTCGGATGAGACGTTAAACCGAGGCCCCGTCCGTTCTCTGAGGTTGACGTAAAAGATCCCATGGCACTATTTCGAAGAAGAGCAGGGGAGTTATCCCCGGTGTCCTGGCCAATATTTATCCCTCAATCAACATCACTAAAACAGATTCTCTGGTCATTATCACATTGCTGTTTGTGGGAGCTTGCTGTGCGTAAATTGGCTGTCGCGTTTCCTACATTATAACAGTGAATGCACATGAAAGGCACCATATAAATGCAAGGCTATTTTTTCCAAAATTATAAAACAAAGTATCTCTGTTCCTGTAATGATCCATCTGCTCTGCCTCACTCTGTGGTTCTAGCTTTCACTGTGTCCCCGTTTTCTATATTTTTTTTAATTCATTCATGGAATGTGGATATCTCTAGCAAGGTGCCCATCCCTAATTGCCCTTGAGAAGGTGGTGGTGAACCTCCTTCTTGAACTGCAGTTCGTGTGGTGAAGGTACTTGCACAGAGCTGTTAATGAGGGAGTTTAAGTTTTTTGATCCAGCGACGATGAAGGAACGGCCGATGTGTTTCCAAATCAGTATGGTGTGTAACGTGGAGGTGAACTTGCCGTGATGGTGTTCCCGTGCGCCTGCTGCCCTTGTACTTCTAGGTGGTAAAGCTCACGGGTTTGGGAGGTGCTGCCAAAGAAGCCTTGGCGAGTTGCTGCAGTGCATCTTGTAGATGTTACACACTGCAGCCACGGTGTGCCGGTGGTGGAGGGAGTGAATGTTTAAAGTGGTGGATGGGGTGCCAATTAAGTCGGCTGCTTTGTCGAGCTTCCTGAGTGTTGTTGGAGCTGCACTCATCCAGTCAAGTGGAGAGTATTCCATCACATTCCTGACTTGTGCCTTGTAGATGGTGGAAAGGCTTTGGGGAGTCAGGAGGTGAGACATTTGCCGCAGAATACCCAGTCTCTGACCCACTATTATAGCCACATTATTTATGGGGCTGGTCCAGTTAAGTTTCTGGGTCAATAGTGACCCCCAGGATGTTGATGGTAGGAGATTCGGCGATGGTAATCCATTGAATGTCAAGGGAGGTGGCTCGACTCTCACTTGTTGGAGATAGTAATTGTCTGGCACTTGTATGGCGCGAATGTTACTTGCCTCTTATCAGCCCAAGCCTGAAGGTTTCCAGGTCTTGCTGCATGCGGGCATGGACTGCTCCATTATCTGAGGAGCTGTGAATGGAAATGAACACTGTGCAGTCATCGGCACACCGGATACATGTTGGCTGCCACCTCTATACGGCATGGCTTTTTTAAAGGTAAGACACAAATTGAGTAAATGAGTAAAGGAATATCTTGCAAGAGACATACAGAGAGTGCGTGAGGTGCTGAAGTGAAAAGATACAGGTGAGAGTTAGAGAGAGAAACAGAGAGGTTAATTTGGAAATATGAAGAAAGAGTAATGTGTGAGTCATACCTAACACAAATATGATCTTATGATGGAGGGACGGTCATTGATGAAGCAGCTGAAGATGTCTGGGTCTAGGACACTGCCCTGAGGAACTCCTGCAGTGATTTCCTGGGGCTGAGATGATTGGCCTCCAACAACCACAACTTCGCTTGTGCTAGATATGATTCTCACATTGTGCTAGGTATGACTCACATATTACTCTTTCTTCATGTTTCCAAATTAATCTCTCGTTTCTCTCTAACTCTCACCTTCTCTCACCTGTTTCCTTTCACTCTAGCACCCCACGCTCTCTATGTATGCCTCTTGCAAGATGTTCCCTTACTTTTCAGAATAAGTGGTCACCCAGGTAAAACGGAAATGAGGAGAAATTTCTTCTCTCAGAGGGTCGTGAATCTTTGGAATTCTCTATCCCAGAGAGCTGTGGAGGCTGGGTCATTGAATATATTTAAGATGGAGATAGACAGATTTTTGAACGATCAGGGAGTCAAGGCTTATGGGGAACAGGCAGGGAAGTGGAGTTGAGGCCAAGGTCAAATCAGCCATGATCTTGTTGAATGGAGGATCAGGCTGAGAGGCCGTATAGCCGACTCCTGTTCCTATTTCTTATGTTCTTATGTTATGTTCATGCACTCAATTTATCCCTTACCTTTGAGAAAGGCCACGTGTGTTGTCATTTTTGCCTGAGATATCCTATGGGAAAGCTCTCAATATAAGCTGCATTGTATGGAGGTGGTGGCAGAAGAGAAGGCAGTACTAAGAGTGATATGATTCCAAGCAACATAAGAACATAAGAACATAAGAATTAGGAACAGGAGTCGGCCATCTAGCCTCTCGAGCCTGCTCCACCATTCAACAAGATCATGGCTGATCTGGCCGTGGACTCAGCTCCACTTACCCGCCCACTCCCCATAACCCTTAATTCCCTTATTGGTTAAAAATCTATCTATCTATGACTTGAATACATTCAATGAGCTAGCCTCAACTGCTTCCTTGGGCAGAGAATTCCACAGATTCACAACCCTCTGGGAGAAGAAATTCCTTCTCAACTCGGTTTTAAATTGGCTCCCCTGTATTTTGAGGCTGTGCCCCCTAGTTCTAGTCTCCCCGACCAGTGGAAACAACCTCTCTGCCTCTATCTTGTCTATGCATTCTAGCTTAGCTCCTTGCAGCCTACAAGCAGTATGCTCCTTCATTAACAATACAGAGTATGACCTTGGACTGATTGAACTGAGGAAAGAGGTCAAAACTTAATAAACAAAAATGTAATATCCGTAAAAATGGATTCTTGTATGCGATGCCAGCCAATGTTCATGTGACCTTTCCCACATGGTTGCTGTAGGATACATGGCAGGATTAGAAGGACATGGGCTTGGGAATAGAATGCCCTGGCCTTTAACTTCATTTATGCCACCATTGAAACATATAAGAGTCTGAGGGCGATTGACAGGGTAGATGCTGAGAGGTTGTTTCCCCTGGCTGGAGAGTCTTGAACTAGGGTGTCACAGATGATGAGAATTTCTTCACTCAGAAGGTTGTGAATCTTTGGAATGTTCTACCGGTAAAGGCTGTGGATGCTGAATCATTGAGCATATTCAAGACTGAGGTTGATAGATTTCTGGACTTGAGGGGAATTGAGGGATATAGAGATCGGTTGGGAAAGTGGAGCTGATGTCGAAGATCAGCCATGATCTTATTGAATGGCGGAGCAGGCTCAGGGACCCTATGGACTACTATCAGTCTGGTGAACCTTCGCTCCACTCCCTCAATAGCAAAGGACCCATTTATCCCGACTCTCTGCTTCCTGTCTGCCAACCAGTTCTCTATCCACGTCAGTACATTACCCCCAATACCATGTGCTTTAATTTTGCATACCAATCTCTTGTGTGGGACCTTGTCAAAAGCCTTTTGAAAGTCCAAATACACCACATCCTCTGGTTCTCCCTTGTCCACTCTACTAGTTACATCCTCAAGAAATTCCAGAAGATTTGTCAAGCATCATTTCCCTTTCATAAATCTATGTTGACTTGGACCGATCCTGTCATTGCTTTCCAAATGGGCTGTTATTTCCTCTTTAATAATTGATTCCAACATTTTCCCCACTACTGATGTCAGGCTAACCGGTCTATAATTACCATTTTCTCTCTCCCTCCTTTTTTAAAAAGTGGTGTTATATTAGCTACCCTCCAGTCCATAGGAACTGATCCAGAGTTGATAGACTGTTGGAAAATGATCACCAATGCATCCACTATTTCTAGGGCCACTTCCTTAAGTACTCTGGGATGCAGACTATCAGGCCCTGGGGATTTATCGGTCTTCAATCCCATCAATTTCCCGAACACACTTTCCCACCGAATAACGATATCCTTCAGTTCCTCCTTCTCACGAGACCCTCGGAGACTTCCGGAAGGTTAATTGTGTCTTCCTTCGTGAAGACAGAACCAAAGTATTTGTTAACTGGTCTTCCATTTCTTTGTTCCCCATTATAAATTCACCTGAATCTGAATGCAAGGGACCTACGTTTGTCTTTACTAATCTTTTTCTCTTCACATATCTATAGAAGCTTTTGCAGTCAGTTTTTATGTTCCCGGCAAGCTTCCTCTCATACTCTATTTCCCCCCTCCTAATTAAAACTTTTGTCCTCCTCTGTTGAATTCTCAATTTCTCCCAGTCCTCAGGTTTGCTGCTTTTTCTGGCCAATTTATATGCCTCTTCCTTGGATTTAACACTATCATTAATTTCCCTTGTTAGCCACGGTTGAGCCACCTTCCGCGTTTTATTTTTACTCCAGACAGGGATGTACAATTGTTGAAGTTTATCCATGTGATCTTTAAATGTTTGCCATTGCCTATCCACCTTCAACCCTCTAAGTATCATTTGCCAGTCTATTCTAGCCAATTCACGTCTCATACATCAAAGTTACCTTTCCTTAAGTTCAGGACCCTAGATCTGAATTAACTGTGTCACTCTCCATCTTAATAAAGAATTCTACCATATTATGGTCAGCCTTCCCCAAGGGGCCTCGCACAACAAGATTGCTAATTAGTCCTTTCTCATTACACATCTCCCAGTCTAGGATGGCCAGTCCTCCAGTTGCTTCCTCGACATATTGGTCCAGAAAACCATCCCCAATACACTCCAAGAAATCCTCCGCCATCGTATTGCTACCAGTTTGGTTAGCCCAATCTATATGTAGATTAAAGTCGCCCATGATAACTGCTTTATTGCACGCATCCCTAATTTCTTGTTTGATGCTGTCGCCAACCTCACTATTACTCCCACTAGCGTTTTCTGCTCTTTCGTATTCCACAGCTCCACCCATACAGATTCCACATCATCCAAGCTAATATCCTTCCTTACTATTGCATTAATTTCCTCTTTAACCAGCAACGCTATCCCACCTCCTTTTCCTTTCTATCTATCCACTCTCTCTCTTGCGACAGTTGGAACTGGTGCTCTCCACTCTCTCTCCTGCGACAGTTGGAACTGGTGCTCTCCACTCTCTGTCCTGTGACAGTTGGAACTGGTGCTCTCCACTCTCTCTCCTGCGACAGTTGGAACTGGTGCCCTCCACTCTCCCATCCTTATATATATCAGTAATTAACTTTTAGCATTGTTGTTTCCAATTTAAGTGGATCTAAGGATTAAGTCATGGCAGGAGAGCTCCTCCTGTACTATGTGGGAAGTCAGGAACACTTCCGGTGTCCCTGATGATTACATGTGCAGGAAGTGTGTCCGCCTCCAGCTCCTGATGGAGTGCGTTGCGGAGCTGAAGCTGCGGGTGGATTCACTCTGGAGCATGCACGATGCTGAGAATGATGTGAATAGCACATTTAGTGAGTTGGTCTTACCACAGGTAAAGGGTCTACAGCCAGATAGGGAATGGAAGATCAACAGGAAGAGCAGTGCAGGGAAGGTAGTGCAGGGGTCCCCTGCGGTCATCCCCCTGCAAAACAGATACACCGCTTTGGGTACTGTTGAGGGGGATGACTCATCAGGGGAGAGCAGCAGCAGCCAAGTTCATGGCACCGTGGCTGGCTCTGCTGCACAGGAGGGCAGGAAAAAGAATGGGAGAACAATAGTGATAGGGGATTCAATTGTAAGGGGCATAGATAGGCGTTTGTGCGGCTGAAACTGAGACTCCAGGATGGTATGTTGCCCCCTTGGTGCAAGGGTCAAGGTTGTCTTGGAGCGGGTGCAGGACATTCTGAAAAGGAAGGTTGAACAGCCAGCTGCCGTGATGCATATAGGTACCAACGATATAGGTAAAAAAACCGGATGAGGTCTTACGAGACGAATTTAGGGAGCTAGGAGTTAAATTAAAAAGTAGGACCTCAAAAGTAGTAATCTCAGGATTGCTACCAGTGCCACGTGCTAGTCAGAGTAGGAATCGCAGGATAGCTCAGATGAATACGTGGCTTGAGAAATGGTGTAGAAGGGAGGGATTCAAATTCCTGGGACATTGGAACCGGTTCTGGGGGAGGTGGGACCAATACAAACCGGACGGTCTGCACCTGGGCAGGATCGGAACCAATGTCCCAGGGGGAATGTTTGCTAGTGCTGTTGGTGAGGAGTTAAACTAATATGGCAGGGGGATGGGAACCTATGCAGGGAGACAGAGGGAAATAGAAGGGGGGCAGAAGCAAAATATAGAAAGGAGAAAAGTAAAAGTGGAGGGCAGAGAAACCCAAGGCAAAAAGCAAAAATGGCCACATTACAGCAAGATTCAAAAGGGGCAAAGTGTGTTAAAAAGACAAGCCTGAAGGCTCTGTGCCTCAACGCGAGGAGTATTCGGAATAAGGTGGATGAATTAACTGCGCAGATAGCAATTAACGGATACGATGTGATTGGCATCATGGAGACATGGCTCCAGGGTGACCAAGGCTGGGAACTCAACATCCAAGGGTATTCAGCATTTAGGAAGGATAGACAGAAAGGAAAAGGAAGCTGGGTGGCATTGCTGATTAAAGAGCAAATCAATGCAATTGTAAGGAAGGACATTAGCCTGGATGTTGTGGAATCGGTATGGGTGGAGCTGCGGAATTCCAAAGGGCAGAAAACGCTAGTGGGAGTTGTGTATAGACCACCAAACTGTAGTAGCAATCTTGTTGTGCGAGGCCTTTGGGGAAAAGTGACCATAATATGGTAGAATTCCTTATTAAGATGGAGAGTGACAAAGTTAATTCGGAAACTAGGGTCCTGAACTTAAGGAAAGATAACTTCAATGGTATGAAGTGTGAATTGGCTAGAATAGACTGGCAGAGGATAGTTAAAGGGTTGATGGTGGATAAGCATCAAACAAGAAATAAGGGATGTGTGCAATAAAGGTACAGCAGTAATCATGGGCGACTTTAATCTACATATAGATTGGGCTAACCTAACTGGTAGCAATGCGGTGAAGGAGAATTTCCTGGAGTGTATTATGGATGGTTTTCGAGACCAATATATCGAGGAGACAACTAGGGAGCTGGCAATCCTAGACTGGGTGATGTGTAATGAGAAGGAACTAATTAGCAATCTTGTTGTGCGAGGCCCTTTGGGGAAAAGTGACCATAATATGGTAGAATTCCTTATTAAGATGGAGAGTGACAAAGTTAATTCGGAAACTAGGGTCCTGAACTTAAGGAAAGATAACTTCAATGATATGAAGTGTGAATTGGCTAGAATAGACTGGCAGAGGATAGTTAAAGGGTTGATGGTGGATAAGCAATGGCAAACATTTAAAGATCACATGGATGAACTTCAGCAATTTTACATCCCTGTCTGGAGTAAAAATAAAACTGGGAAGGTGGCTCAACCATGGCTAACAAGGGAAATTAAGGATTATATAAAAACCAAGGAAGAGGCATATAAATTGGCTAGAAAAAGCAACAAACCTGAGGACTGGGAGAAATTTAGAATTCAACAGAGGAGGACTGAGGGTTTAATTAAGAAGGGGAAAATAGAGTACGAGAGGAAGCTTGCAGGGAACATAAAAACTGACTGCAAAAGCTTCTATAAATATGTGAAGAGAAAAAATTAGTGAAGACAAATGTAGGTCCCTTGCAGTCGGATTCAGGTGAATTTATAATGGGGAACAAAGAAATGGCAGACCAATTGAACCAATACTTCGGTTCTGCCTTCACAAAGGAAGATACAAATAACCTTCCGAATGTACTAGGGGACAGTGGGTCTAGTGAGAATGAGGAACTGAAAGATATCCTTATTAGGCGGGAAATTGTGTTCGAGAAATTGATGGGATTAAAGGCGGATAAATCCCCGGGTCCTGATAGTCTGCATCCCAGAGTACTTAAGGAAGTGGCGCTAGAAATAGTGGATGTATTGGTGATCATTTTCCAACAATCTATCGACTCTGGATCATTTCCTATGGACTGGAGGGTAGCTAATGTAACGCCACTTTTTTAAAAAGGAAGGGTAATTATAGACCGGTTAGCCTGACATCAGTAGTGGGAAAAATGTTGGAATCAATCATTAAGGATGAAATATCAGTCCATTTGGAAAGCAGTGACAGGATCGGACAGAGTCAGCATGGATTTATGAAAGGGAAATCATGCTTGACGAATCTTCTGGAATATTTTGAGGATGTAACTAGTAGAGTGGACAAGGTAGAACCAGTGGATGTGGTGTATTTGGATTTTCAAAAGGCTTTTGACAAGGTCCCGCACAAGAGATTGGTGTACAAAATCAAAGCGCATGGTATTGGGGGTAATGTACTGATATGGATAGAGAACTGGTTGGCAGACAGGAAGCAGAGAGTCGGGATAAATGGGTCCTTTTCAGAATGGCAGGCAGTGACTAGTGGGGTGCCGCCGGGCTCAGTGCTGGGATCCCAGCTATTTACAATATACATCAATGATTTAGATGAAGGAATTGAGTGTAATATCTCCAAGTTTGCAGATGACACTAAACTGGGTGGTGGTGTGAGCTGTGAGGAGGACGCTAAGAGGCTGCAGGGTGATTTGGACAGATTGGGTGAGTGGGCAAATACATAGCAGATGCAGTATAATGTGGATAAATGTGAGGTTATCCATTTTGGGGGCAAAAACATGAAGGCAGAATATTATCTGAATGGCGGCAGACTAGAAAAAGGGCAGTTGCAACGAGACCTGGATGTCATGGTTCATCAGTCACTGAAAGTGGGCACGCAGGTACAGCAGGCGATAAAGAAGGCAAATGGTATGTTGGCCTTCATAGCTAGGGGATTTGAATATAGGAGCAGGGAGGTCTTACTGCAGTTGTACAGGGCCTTAGTGAGGCCTCACCTGGAATATTGTGTTCAGTTTTGGTCTCCTAGTCTGAGGAAGGACGTTCTTGCTATTGAGGGAGTGTAGCGAAGGTTCACCAGACTGATTCCAGGGATGGCTGGGCTGTCATATGAGGAGAGACTGGATCAACTGGGCCTTTATTCACTGGCGTTTAGAAGGATGAGAGGGGTCTCATAGAAACATAGAAGATTCTGACGGGACTGGACAGGTTAGATGCGGGAAGAATGTTCTCGATGTTGGGGAAGTCCAGAACCAGGGGACATAGTCTTAGGATAAGGGGTAGGCCATTTAGGACTGAGATGAGGAGAAACTTCTTCACTCAGAGAGTTGTTGACCTGTGGAATTCCCTGCCGCAGAGAGTTGTTGATGCCAGTTCATTCAACAAGAGGGAGTTAGATATGGCCCTTACGGTTAAGGGGATCAAGGGGTATGGAGAGAAAGCAGGAAAGGGGTACTGATGGAATAATCAGCCATGATTTATTGAATGGCGGTGCAGGCTCGAAGGGCCGAATGGTCTACTGCTGCACCTATTTTCTATTTCTATGTTTCTATCCTTCCTGAATGTTGAATACCCCTGGATGTTGAGTTCCCAGCCTTGGTCACCCTGGAGCCATGTCTCCATGATGCCAATTATATCATATTCATTAATTGCTGCCTGTGCAGTTAATTCTTCCACCTTATTACGAATACTCCTTGCAATGAGGCACAGAGCCTTCAGTCTTGTCTTTTTAACACACTTTGTCATTTTAGAATTTTGCTGCAATGTGGCCCTTTTTGATTTTTGCCTTGGGTTTCTCTGCCCTCCACTTTTACTTTTCTTCTTTCTATCTTTTGCTTCTGTCCCTATTTTACTTCCCTCTGTCTCCCTGCATAGGTTCCCATCCCCTTGCCACAGAGTTACCTGGCTGAGAATGGCACAGGAACAGTACATGGGTAGGTGTTCGGTTCCCCGGCAGGTGTGCCACTGGAACCACTGAGATCAGGAGGAACTGTCAATCATTTGCCAGGTTGTGTCATGGCAGAGAAGGTCATCACTGCCCTGAACTTCAGTGCCAAATGGGACCTTCTCGGAACCCACATGACAGGAGTCAGTTTTTTGTACCACTGACGCACAATGAAAGAATGACAGACTGTACGGTCTACTAAGAACATAAGAACATAACATAAGTGTTCTTATGTTCTTAGTAGACCGTGCAGTCTGTCATTCTTTCATTGTGCGTCAATGGTGCAAAAGTCTGACATCTTGTCATGTGGGTGCCAAGAAGATCCCTTTTGGCACTGAAGTTGAGGGCAGTGATGACCTTCTCTGCCATGACACAACCTGGCAGATGATTGACAGCTCCTCCTGATCTCAGTGGTTCCAGTGGCACACCTGCCGGGGAACCTAACACCTACCCATGTACTGTTCCTGTGCTAAGCTCAGCCAGGTAACTTTGTTGCAGAATTCACTAAAAGTGGATTAATTTTATTTAGTGAATTTGTTTTCACAATAGTTGAGTGTAAATCTTCTATCTGTTTCCTGCTTGTGTTTATCTCTTCTCTTTAGAGTTTCAGCTGTGGTTCAGTGGGTAGCACTCTCACCTCTGAGTCAGAAGGTTGTGGGTTCAAGTCATACTCCAATTCCCCTCAGGGTGGCTTATTTGGTAATGGAAAGACTTGCATTTATATGGAGCCTTACACGACCACTGGACGTCCCAAAGCGCTTTACAGCCAATTAAGTACTTTTTGAAGTGTAGCAACTTTTGTAATATAGGAAATGCGGCAGCCAACTTGCGCATAGCAAGCTCCCACAAACAGCAATTTGATAATGACCAGTAATCTGTTTTTAGTGATATAGATTAAGGGATAAATATTGGCCAGGACAATGGGGATAACTCCCCAGCTCTTTTTCAAAATAGTGTTATGGGATCTTTTGCGTCCACCTGAGAGGGGAGACCGGGCCTTGGTTTAACATTTCATCCGAAAGACGGCACCTCTGACAGTGCAGCACTCCCTCAGTACTGCACTGGAGTGTCAGCCTAAATTTCTGCCTAAGTCTCTGGGTTGGGACTTGAACCCACAGCCTTCTGACTCAGAGGCAAGTGTGCGACCAAGAAGTTGGATTACCAACTTCCTCCCTTTGCCCCCGCCGCATATCATCTTTCACCCTTCCTACCCCACTTAGCACGAAAGCTGTAATGTACGCATGCTCACAGCTTTGTAGAGCTGTTGAGTTGGGAGTGGCTTAGCCAGTCATGTGATGTTCACAAGACTCAATAAAACCCCAGCCAGTTGGGTTCGGGGGATCCAAGATGATGCAGGTGGTTGTAAGCCTGGTGGATGAACTGGTAATGTATAGTGTGATTGTTAATAAACCAACAATTTCTAAATAACAATGTGTCACTATGAATTCTTAAGCAAAGAACCCGTGAAGCAAATACATTACAAGGGTGCACACCAACTGATCAGCTAGGGTTTAGCTTTGGAATCATATGGGCGTCAAAACAAAACAAAACTCAGAGGCTTGTGCCTACAACTCAGATTGGTGCAATAGTCTGCAAAACTCACAGCATTCCTTGTTACTTTTAACAGTCTCTGTCTGAAGCCTCCATTATCCTGTTAGTATGGTTCTAAATGCTTCAGGCTGATTCAGTGATCGTAGCGCTGTATTTCCCTGGACAAAGATCCTTTGCCTATGCCTTGTTTGTTCTGTCAGTGGAGAGTGAAGGAGATGCTTTCGCTGTTGATTCTCACTTTTGAGTGCTTCACCAGAGTAGGCAGTTTGGTGCTGCATCTCCTGTGAGATCAGCCTGTGCCAGCAGCTTAGCCAGTCTCTGCTTCTTCCTTCCTTTTTGGCTGAAGCATAGTTTATAGCACGGCCCCACATTACTGCCCCTAGAGTTTAAAAAAAAATTTGTTCCTGGGATGTGGGCGTCGCTGGCAAGGCCAACATTTATTGCCCATCCCGAATTGCTCTTGAGAAGGTGGTGGTGAGCCATCTTCTTGAACCGCTGCAGTCCGTGTGGTGAAGGTGCTCCCACAGTGCTGTGTGGTAGGGTCAGGTTGGTAGAGGACCTTTGTCTTACGGATGTTTAATGTAAGGCCCATGCTTTCATACGCTTCAGCGAAGGTTTTGATGATGGCTTGGAGTTTGGCCTCTGAATGTGCGCAGTCGTCTGCATACTGTAGTTCGATGACAGAGGATGGGACGACCTTGGATCTAGCCTGGAGGCGGTGAAGGTTGAACAGGTTCCCACTGATTCTATAATTTAGTTCCACTCCAGCGGGGAACTTGTTGAAAGTGAGA
Source organism: Pristiophorus japonicus (assembly GCF_044704955.1). Lineage (NCBI taxonomy): Eukaryota > Metazoa > Chordata > Chondrichthyes > Pristiophoridae > Pristiophorus > Pristiophorus japonicus. The sequence goes on from NC_091988.1 coordinate 65,668,131, forward strand.
TGAAGCATTGCAGAAAGGAAGATCGAGAAGAGCGTTGGTGCGATGACACAGCCCTGCTTGACCCCGGTCCGGACGTGGATTGAAGCACTGACCACGCTTGACCAACTCCGTTGGGCGGTCCACATCGTTTGCATGCCCGACACAAGACTCCCTAAGCAAGTGCTCTACCCGGAACTCTGACACGGCAAGCGAGCCTCAGGTGGGCAGAGCAAATATTTCAAGGACACCCTCAAAGCCTCCTTGATAAAGTGCAACATCCCCACCGACTCTAAATGAGAGCGTTGATATCTGTCATTTGAAACTCCTAAAAGGGCAGCATTATCAAAACCTGGGAATCCCTGGCCCAAGACCACCCAAAGTGGAGGAAGAGCATCCAGGAGGACGCTGAGCACCTCGAGTCTCGTTGCCAAGGGCATGCGTAAATCAAATGCAGGCAGCGGAAAGCGCATGTGGCAAACCAGACTCCCCACCCACCCTTTCCTTCAACCACTGTCTACTCCACCTGTGAGAGAGACTGTAATTCCCACATTGGACTGTACAGCCACCTGAGAACTCACTTTCAGAGTGGAAGCAAGTATTTCTCGATTTCAAGGGACTGCCTATGATGATGATGAAGCTACTCCCACAGTGCTGTTAGGGAGGGAGTTCCAGGATTTTGAGCCAGCAACGATGAAGGAACGACGATATATTTCCAAGTCAGGATGGTATGTGACTTGGAGAGGAATATGGAGCGCCTGCTGCCCTTGTCCTTCTAGGTGGGAGAGGTCGCGGGTTTGGGAGATGCTGCCGAAGAAGCCTTGGCGAGTTGTTGCAGTGCATCTTGTTGATGGTACACACTGCAGCCACGGTGAGCCGGTGGTGGAGGGAGTGAATGTTTAAGACGGTGGATGGGGTGTCAATCAAGCGGCCTGCTTTGTCCTGGATGGTGTCGAGCTTCTTGAGTGTTGCTGGAGCTGCACTCATCCAGGCAAGTGGAGAGTATTCCATCACACTCCTGTCTTGTGCCTTGTAGATGGTCTTTTCACAAGGATGATTCAGATGCTACCAATTTACTACTTTTCTGTCATTCCTTATCCCCCAGCATCAGTGTGAAGTTGGGAGGTGGGCCGGGGCGACGGGGAGGGTGGGGGGGGGCTGGTATCAAACAGCAATTTGAAGATTGTACTCTGAAAAAGAATGAAATGTGAAGGAGATTGAAACACATTCCAAATTCACTATTCAGGCAATATCTGGAAAGGAAAAGAAAGAAAGATTTGCATTTATTCGCAAGAGGATTTGACTTTCATCAGGCGAAAATGTACAAGGTAAAAGCTTTTGTACTAAAATTATTGGGGAGGAGAAATGTCAGATGTGCTTAAAGTGGCTGCTGTTTGTGACGGTTTTGATAATGCTGCCCTTTTAGGAGTTTCAAATGACAGATATCAACGCTCTCATTTAGAGTTAAAATATGGCTAACTGGCATTGTCACAGGTCTGAGTCATCGTTCAGAAAGAAAGAAAATGAAAGACTTGCATTTATATAGCGCCTCCGGTGATCCTCTAACGAATTTTTCGTCGGGGCACTAAAAGCTGCGCACCCGGTCGCTAAGCTCAACGCTCTCATTAACACCCACTCTGGCCGCTAACTGAGGGGATAGACAACCAAAAATCAGCCCAGAGATTTTGACTGAGATAGGGAACAAAGGCGGGTAAATGGAGTTGAGGCAGTTATGCTCTCTTGTTCTTGGAGAAATAGTTTCTCTGTATCTACCCTACAAAATCCTTTTATTATTTGAAATGCTTGATCAGATCACCCTTCAATCTTCTAAAATCAAGGATATAAAACCTAAGTTTAAAAACATAACATAAGAAATAGGAGCAGGAGTAGGCCATTTGGCCCCTCGAGCCTGCTCGCCATTCAATAAGATCATGGCTGATCTTATCATGGACTCAGCTCCACTTCCCTGCCCGCTCCCCATAACTCCTCATCGCTCAAAAATCTGTCTATCTCCACCTTAAATATATTAAATGATCCAGCCTCCACAGCTCTCTGGGGCAGAGAATTCCAAAGATTTACAAGAAATTGCTCCTCATCTCAGTATTAAATGGACGGTCCCCTTATTCTAGGATTATGTCCCCTAGTTTTAGTTTCCCCTATGAGTGGAAATACCCTCTCTGCATCCACCTTGTCGAGCCCCCTCATTATCTTATGTTTCAATAAGATCATCTCTCATTCTTCTGAACTTTAATGTATATAGGCCCAACCTACTCAACCTATCTTCATAAGTCAACCCCCCTCATCTCCGGAATCAACCTAGTGAACCTTCTCTGAACAGCCTCTAATGCAAGTATATCTTTCCTTAAATACGGTGACCAAAACTGTACGCAGTTCTCCAGGTGTGGCCTCACCAATACCCTGTACAGTTGTAGCAGGACCTCTCTGCTTTTATACTCTATCCCCCTTGCAATAAAGGCCAACATTCATTTGCCTTCCTGATTACTTGCTGTACCTGCATACTACCTTTTTGTGTTTCATGCACAAGGGCCCCCAGGTCTCTCTACTGCAGCAATCTCTCCTCATAATTTTACCCTTTAAGCCCTGGTATAATTCTGGCTCACCCCTTCCAAGTTCAAAACTTCATTCCTAAGGTTCAGTGCCCAACTCCAGAACCCAGTACTCCAGATGGGGTCTGACCAGCGCTCCGTACAACTAAAACATCACTTCCTAACTTTTGAATTCCAATCACCTTGAGATAAAGGCCAACATTCCATTAGCCTTTCTGCTTACTTTTTGTCATTGTGCACTCACTTTCATAGTGATTTGTGCACACGAGCACCTAAAGCCCTTTACTTCTCCACAGCCCCAAGATTCTCACTATGCTCACAGGTTTGTAGAGCCCTCGAGGGCATCTGAAAAGTTTTTGGAATGTCCCCCACCCCCCCCGCTTTAATGAGGGGGCACTTGGATTAACTGCCTATTTTTTTGCAACGAAAGAGTTGTAGAGCCCTCGGGAGCCGGCACCTCACAACTTGAGCCTCCTCTGGGAAATCCCCTCTGTGCCTTTCAGTTCTGCATGGAGGGGATTCGTGTACGGGCTGCTCCTGCACACTCTCCACTTTGCCATCCTCGTCTGCAGTCCGGACACGCCATGGCGCACCATCTCCTTGAGATAAAGGCCAACATTCCATTAGCCTTTCTGATTACTTTTTGTCATTGTGCACTCACTTTCATATGGAGGAGGCAGGGGTCCCCACTGAAGGTTGCAGTCCCTCTTCCAATATTTGAAGCGGCTGCTCCTCAAATTCTGGTTGCACTTTAGTCCCACATTCCCGATCTTTGGGCACCCTGGCAGGCAGGTCAGAAGGCCTCCTCGTAAGACTGCCCCTGGGCATGGCTAAGGGGGTCATCAGCCGCTCCAGGCAGCGGGCGGACAAGGGGAGTCGTTCAGCCCGACTGCCAGCCTCTCTTCCGTTGTTACATCCGAGCCAGGATGTCCCTGGAGATGGAGCACACGGTATCCACCGGTACGCTCGCGGCCTTCTGCGAGAGGTGGGTGCCGGAAGGATCGTCACCCCCGCCAACCAAATTTTTATTTGATTTATTTTTCTGGCCAGAAGTTAATTGGTTTATTTGTCGGTTTTAGTGTCCCCTGTTAATAAGGGGGCACTTGATTGATGGTTTCAACTAAAATGGTTGTAGACCTGTTGATTGTGCCCTTAAAAAAGGGGCACTTGATTTAAAAGTTTTGCACAAAAATAGTTGTAGAGCTGTTGAGAGGACTGGTCTGTAGGTCGCTTTCCTTTCCCTAGATCAGGAGCAGGCGTTCGACAGGGTGGATCACGAGTATCTTTTTGGAACTCTGCGCGCTTTCGGGTTCGGGACGCATTTCGTCGCCTGGATCCAAATTTGTACAGTTAGCGGGTCTTTGATAGCGCCCCTTCGCTTTGGGAGAGGGGTGCGCCAGGGATGCCCCATGTCTGGCCAGTTATATGCCATCTGCGTGGAGCTTTTCCTGCACCTCTTGCGGACGAGGTTGACGGGACTGGCTCTGCAAGGACCGTGTGTGGAGGTTGTCCTCTTGTCTTACGCCGATGACGTGTTCCTCACGGTCAAGGATCCCGTTGACCTGCAGAGGATGTGTGAGTGCCAGGACATTTACTTGGCCGCATTCTCCGCCAGGATCAACTGGGAGAAATGTTCCAGACTCCTGGTGAGTCAGTGGCGGGTGGACTCCCTGCCGGAGGAGTTCAGGCCTTTTGCCTGGAGCACGACCCATTTCCTCTATCTGGGAGTCTACCTTAGCCCAGACGAGGAAGCCTGGCCGGCGAACTGGCAAGAGCTGGAGGCCAAGGTCGGCGCTTGCCTAGGGCGCTGGACAGGACAGGGGTCGAGCGCTAGTCATAAACCAGCTGGTGGCCGCTATGCTGTGGTACCGGCTGGTCACTTTGATCCCTCCCTCTGCATTTGTCACCAAGATACAGAAGAAGCTGGTGGACTTCTTCTGGAACAACAGGAAGCACTGGGTCTCTGCTGCGGTTCCGAGTCTCCCGCTTAGGGAGGGCGGTCAGGCGTTGGTGTGCGTCAGCACCCAGCTAGCGACTTTCCGTCTTCAGACCCTGCAGAGATACCTCTACGTTGAGTACCTCCTAGATGGTGTGCACTGGCGACGTATTTCTTCCGCTAGCAGTACAACTTCAATGACGACACGCAGCTCCTGTTTGTGAGCTTGGGGGGTGACAGGACCGCCATGTGAGGGCTGCCCATCTTTTACCAGGAACTCATCAGGGTCTGGAACAGAGTCACCACCAAGCGCAGCTCTCCACCGTCTGGACACGCTATGGCGCACCATCTTGCCGTCCGGAGGAGGCAGAGGTTCCCAGTGGAGTGAACTCTACGTGGGAGTCCTCCCTCTATTTATTTGGGATTTGGCCTGGAGTGTGTTGCACGGAGCAGTCACACGCAATAAGTTTTTATGTCGGGTCACGGGCTCCCAGGCCGGCTGTAATTTCTGTCGCCTGGAAGAGACCATGTTCTATGTTTTTATTGAATGTGTGAGGTTGCAGCCCCTCTTCCAATATTTGATGGGGCTGCTCCTCAAATTCTGGTTGCACTTCAGTCCCACACTCCTGATCTTTGGGAACCCTGTGCGGAGGGGAGCGGGCAGGTCGGAAGGCCTCCTCGTAGGACTGCTCCTGGGCACGGCCAAGGGCGCCATCAGCCGGTCCATGCAGCGGGCAGTCGAGGGGGTCATTCAGCCCGAGGCAGGGTGTCCCTGGAGATGGAGCACACGGTGTCCACCGGTACGCTCGCGGTCTTCCGCGAGAGGTGGGCGCCGGAGGGACTGGAGTGCATCATCACCCCCAGCAACCAAATTTTAATTTGAACGTTTAATGTCTCATGTTTAATTTGTTTACATTTGTTGGTTTTAGTGACCCCCTTTAATCAGAGAGCACTTGTATTAATGTTCAACAACAAAATAGTTGTAGAGCTGTGGCATTGTGAGTGGCTTAGCCAATCACGTGATGTTCACAAGACTCAATAAAACCCCAGTCAGTTGGGTTCAGGGGATCCACGATGAGGCAGGTGGTTGTGAGCCTGGTGGATGAACTGGTATTGTGTAGTGTGATTGTTAAACCTTTGCTAATAAACCAACTAGTTCATAATAGCAATGTGTTGCTATGAATTCTTAAGCAAAGAACCCGTGAAGCAAATACATTACACCATCCTCAAGTCATTTCTCAGACCCAGCCACTTAGTTAAGCTCACTCACTGCAACAATTTACCACATATTCTTTATGCGGGATAATATAAATGTAAAGTCAGGAAGTCAGTAATTAAGGAAAGGGCAGTTGTAATAAAGCACCCTCTTTGCTAAAACTAAGACAATAAAATTCTCGAACAACAGATCAATGATCTTTAATGGAATTTGGTGCACCATGAAACATATCTCGGTAAAGCATGACAAATAAATTATTTACGTAATTAATATAAACAAGATACGTTTTGCAAAGCCTGGGAGCTATGACTTGTATCCCTCTCGTGCTACTGACTATAGTTCACTCTGGGATGTGTGAATCACCAAGTCAGCCCACTCGTGGGAATAAGTCAATTCTAACTGGTGTCCTCTGTATGTTCTGCACAACCAGTTACTCTGCTGTTACGCCTGATTCGTGCAAGTTCTTTGATTTATTATACATTATTAATATATCAGTGCCCCTGTTATTGGTTCTTATGTATTTTGGAGCTGGATTTGCTCAGTCCTCATCACCACCCCCACCTCCTCCCCACACCCCCATCCCAAATGTAAAATTTTCCCCCTCTCTTGTAGCTAAAAGCCTAGAAATTTGGGGGCGGGAACACTCGGGAGGCGCGAGACTTTGCCCAAGGCGCAGAAGTCTCGCCCCTTGAGATAATTTCGGGTTACCGCCCCCCAAAAGGAAGTGGAGAGCTAAACCTTCCTGGGGTGGGAGCGGGGGGCACAGCTCAGCAGCGCTCCGCACTGGGCCGCGCAGTACTGCCGTGTACAGGGGGCTCGTCCCTGAATTAAAGGGAAGGTCCCAGGCTGCATACTCTGCATATTGGGGAACCCACCGATCTGGGCCAGCGGGGAGCGGGGGAGGTGCCGCGCGATCAGCCCGGGACTCAAGCAGAGAGCCGGACTGAGCGCTCACGGCACCGACCCTGCGGCCAAGCGGGAAGGGAAACGGGGGATTATTTTCCACCAACAGCCGGCCACCTCCCCTTTACATTTCACCCCGGTAGCATCCGACCGCCTCAAGGGGCGAGACTTCTGCGCCTTGGGCAAAGTCTCGCGCCTCCCGAGTGTTCCCGCCCCCAAATTTCTAGGCTTTTAGCTACAAGAGAGGGGGGAAATTTTACATTTGGGATGGGGGTGTGGGGAGGAGGTGGGGGTGGTGATGAGGACTGAGCAAATCCAGCTCCAAAATACATAAGAACTAATAACAGGGGCACTGATATATTAATAATGTATAATAAATCAAAGAACTTGCACGAATCAGGCGTAACAGCAGAGTAACTGGTTGTGCAGAACATACAGAGGACACCAGTTAGAATTGACTTATTCCCACGAGTGGGCTGACTTGGTGACTCACACATCCCAGAGTGAACTATAGTCAGTAGCACGAGAGGGATACAAGTCATAGCTCCCAGGCTTTGCAAAACGTATCATGTTTATATTAATTACGTAAATAATTTATTTGTCATGCTTTACCGAGATATGTTTCATGGTGCACCAAATTCCACTAATGATCATTGATCTGTTGTTCGAGAATTTTATTGTCTTAGTTTTAGCAAAGAGGGTGCTTTATTACAACTGCCCTTTCCTTACTTACTGACCTCCTGACTTTACATTTATATGTACGCGGCCCCTGAAACTGCCGCTGTCATCGCCCCGCACAGCTTCAGGGCGCGGAACCCAGTTTAGGGGCCAGGGCGCTAACGGGACAATGCACACAGTGATGACTTCACGATCTCCAGGTGTTGGAGATCGAGGTGCAACACCGTAGCTAGTGCCTCCCGAGGGTGCTAATGGGAATTGCAAATGTACCCAATTTCTCCCCCAAAGATTTTATTAGAATTACAGTCTATAGCACAGAAACAGGCCATTCAGTTCAACTTGGCTATGCCAGCATTTATGCTCCGCCCATCCTATTTCTCTCCACCTAACCTTCTATTCCTTTCCATCTCATGTGTTTATCTAGCTTCCTTTAAATTCATCCATGTTATTCACCTCAACTACTCCTTGTGGTAGCAACTTACATTCACACTCACTCGCACTCACATTCACACACACATTCACACAGCCACTCACATACTCACAAACACACTCTCATACACTCACAGACACTCACACACACACTCACACAGACTCACACTCGCACATTCATACACACACTCACAAATACACTCACACACACTCACACTCATACACTCACAAACTCACTTACACACACTCACACACTCACACAGACTCACATACTCACAATCACACTCTTATACATCATCATCGTCATCGGCAGTCCCTCGAAATCAAGGAAACATAGAAACATCGAAACATAGAAAATAGGTGCAGGAGTAGGCCATTCGGCCCTTTGAGCCTCCACCATCATTCAATATGATCATGGCTGCTTCCATTTTCAAAGTGAGTTCTCAGGTGACTGTACAGTCCAATGAGGGAATTACAGTCTCTGTAGTAGGTGGGGCAGACAGTCATTGAAGGAAAGGGTGGGTGGGAAGTCTGGTTTGCCGCACGCTCCTTCCGCTGCCTGTGGTTGATTTCTGCATGCTCTCGGCGACGAGACTCGAGGAGCTCAGCGCCCTCCCGGATGCTCTTCCTCCACTTAGGGCGGTCTTGGGCCAGGGATTCCCAGGTGTCGGTGGGGATGTTGCACTTTATCAAGGAGGCTTTGAGGGTGTCCTTGAAACATTTCCTCTGCCCACCTGAGGATCGCTTGCCGTGTAGGAGTTTTGAGTAGAGCCCCTGTTTTGGGAGTTTTGTGTTGGGCATGCCGACACTCTCACACACTCACACACACACACTCACACTCACTCACACACTCACACACTCATACACACACTCACATTCACACTCACACATTTACACTCACACACTCGCACTCACACACTTGCACTCATACACTCACGCACGCTCACACATGCACACTCACACTCACACACTCTCACACACACATACACACTCACACACACACACATGCACTCACACACATTCACTCACACACTCGCACTCACAACACACACATACACTCACACACACACACACACACACAACACACACTCACACTCACAGTCACACTCACACACACACACTCACACTTGCACACTTGCACTCACACACTCTCACTCACACTCGCACAACACACACTCGCACACTCACACACTTGCACACACATGACACAAAGATTAGTGGGAAAGCGGGTTGTGTAGAAGACACAGAGAGGCTGCAAAGAGATTTAGATAGGTTAAGCGAATGGGCTAAGGTTTGGCAGATGGAATACAATGTCGGAAAGTGTGAGGTCATCCACCTTGGGAAAAAATACAGTAAAAGGGACTATTATTTGAATGGGGAGAAATTACAACATGCTGCGGTGCAGAGGGACCTGGGGGTCCTTGTGCATGAATCCCAAAAAGTTAGTTTGCAGGTGCAGCAGGTAATCAGGAAGGTGAATGGAATGTTGGCCTTCATTGCGAGAGGGATGGAGTACAAAAGCAGGGAGGTCCTGCTGCAACTGTACAGGGTATTGGTAAGGCCGCACCTGGAGTACTGCGTGCAGTTTTGGTCACCTTACTTAAGGAAGGATATACTAGCTTTGGAGGGGGTACAGAGACGATTCACTAGGCTGATTCCGGAGATGAGGGGGTTACCTTATGATGATAGATTGAGTAGACTGGGTCTTTACTTGTTGGAGTTCAGAAGGATGAGGGGTGATCTTATTGAAACCTTTAAAATAATGAAAGGGATAGACAAGATAGAGGCAGAGAGGTTGTTTCCACTGGTCGGGAAGACTAGAACTAGGGGGCACAGCCTCAAAATACGGGGGAGCCAATTTAAAACCGAGTTGAGAAGGAATTTCTTCTCCCAGAGGGTTGTGAATCTGTGGAATTCTCTGCCCAAGGAAGCAGTTGAGGCTAGCTCATTGAATGTATTCAAGTCACAGATAGATAGATTTTTAACTAATAAGGGAATTAAGGGTTATGGGGAGTGGGCAGGTAAGTGGAGCTGAGTCCACGGCCAGATCAGCCATGATCTTGTTGAATGGCGGAGCAGGCTCGAGGGGCTAGATGGCCTACTCCTGTTCCTAATTCTTATGTTCTTATGTTCTTATGCACACTCGCGCACACACACACTCGCACTCACACACTTGCACTCATACACTCACACATGCTCACACACGCACACTCACACTCACACACTTGCACACACACACTCACACACTCGCATACACACACACAGTTGCACACACACACACTCGCACACACAAACTCACACACACACTCACACACTCGCATACACACACACAGTCGCACACACACACACTCGCACACACAAACTCACACACACTCACACACTCACACTCATACACACACACACACTCACACAGGAGTCACTGAATATCGATCGTGACCAGCAGTCAGGGCTGCTGAAGCCAATTGGATCAGCCTCTGCTGTGTGAGATCAGTCAGAACGGACAGAGGGCGAGGGAACCTTTCTGGTTGTATAACTCAAGAACAGCTCATGTGCTGTTCCAGTGTCTCATGTGTGGTAAAGTCAGTGTGGTATCATTCAATGTACACATGCACATTTTCATCAGGGATCATTGAACAGCAATCAGGAATTTGGTTTTTCCCTCTCCTTTTGCCCTTAGATGATAGAGCCAATTGCAACACACCAGCTACTGAGGGAGTGCTGCACTGGCGGAATATATTCAAGGCTGAGATAGATAGATTTTTGGAGTCTAGGGGAGTCAAGGGATATGGAAAGTGGAGTTGAGGTCAGTGATCAGCCATGATCTTATTGAATGGTGGAGCAGGCTTGAGGGGTCGTATGGCCCACTCCTGCTCCTATTTCTTATGTTCTTATACCATCTTTCGGATAAGAAGTTAAACTGAGGCCCCGTCTGCCCTCACAGATGGATGAAAAAGATCCCGTGGTACTATTCAATGAAAAGCAGGGCATTCTCCCAGGTGTCCTGGCCAATATTTATTCCTCAACCCCCGCCTAAAAGCAGATTATCTGGCCATTTATCTCATTGCTTTTTGTGGGAGCTTGCTGTGCGCAACTTGGTTGTCGCGTTTCCTACATTTCATTCACATGTTATTTCAATGCCTGTCAGATGCTTGTGGTCATTTGAAACTCCTTCTGACAGGGCAGCGTGATCCAAACCTTCACAAGCTGCAGCAGCAGCCGCTTCGAAACAGATCTGACTTCCCCACCCACTCCCCGCCACCCCATTAATCCTAGTGCCAAGGTTTTCACCTTGTACATTTTATATTCTGATGAAAATCGTATCCTATTACAGTCAAGTGCTGTTATTGTCATTTGACACTTCATCCTTCCTCGGTTGACGAGCTGATAGTGACACTTCCAATCAGCTTACTGGTTTAAAAGCAGTAGGGTTTGTCACTCAGCCGCTCGTCAGTTCGACCCATTCTGAATCACTGCATTAGTACCATGCTCGTTTTAATGCATGTTCTGCGTCGTGTTCTCACCTTGTTATCTCTTTGCTGAGGCCATGCCCACCTTGGATCTTGTGGGGTTTTTTAACCAACATTGTGGGCAACATTGCTCGAGTTACTCCCTGGTTTTCTCTCAGTTCCTTCCCTCCTTTCCTGATGTTGCTTGCTCAAGCTGCCATGCTCCACTTGTTGGCAGAGCTCACTGGATAGTGACCAGGAACGTGAATCCAGGCTGATTTCCCCCACCCATCCCTCCATTCATAAGAACAGAAGAAATAGGAGCAGGAGTCGGCCATTTGGCTCCTTGTGCCTGTTCCACCATTCAATGAGATCGTGGCTGATCTGATCCTGGCCTCAATTCTATTTTCATGCCCACTCCCCATAATCCTTGAGTCCTCTGCAGTTCAAAAATCTGCCTTAATTATATTCAATGACCCAGCCTCCACAGCTCTCTGCGGCAGAGAATTCCAAAGATTCACGACCCTCTGAGAGAAGAAATTCCTCCTCATCTCCGTTTTAAATGGGCGAACCCTTATTCTGAAACAATGCCCCCTAGTTCTAGATTCCCCCACAAGGAGAAATATCCTCTCTGCATCTATCCTGTCAAGCCCCCTCAGAATCGTATACGTTTCAATAAGATCACCTCTCATTCTTCTAAACTCCAATGAGTATAGGCCCAACCTATAATAAGTTCATGGCTTCCTCTCAGGAATCAACCTGGTGAACCTTCTATGAACTGCCTCCCTGAGCTAAGAGAGTATTTTTTTGTGCCTCTACTGCCATTCATTTGCTTTCTGTTCTTGAGTGGTCTTCACGGTAACTGAGAACCTTTCAAAAAGAAATAAAAATGATTCAGTTATTCTTTTGAATTTCATATCAATTTGAGTTTTTGATGATTGAAAGAACCAGCATTTATATACATGGGTGCTAGCAGAGGCTCACTCTTGTCGCTGAGTCAGAAGGTTAAGTCCCACTCCAGAGGCTTGAACACCTAATCTACGTTAACACTTACTGAGGGAGTGCTGCACTGTCGGAGGTGCCATCTTTCGGATGAGACGTTAAGCCCATGCCCCATCTGCTCCCTCAGATGGACGTAAAAGATCCCATGGCACCATTTCGAAGAAGTGCAGGGGAATTTCTCACGGTATCCAGGCCAACAGTTATCCCTCAGCCGGCAAAAAATCAGGAACCAAAAAAAATCGTCCATAAATAGTTTACGATGGTGCGGAAACTTTGGCGAAACTTGCAGATTTTAGTTTGCTCCAAAAAAACAGCGGATGCCAAAAAACCAGCGCAGAATGGCAGCGAAAATTGAGCCCATGATACCAAAGCAGAGAGGCTACAACTATCTGGGTAGACTGAACAAGCTGGGTCTCTTTGCTCTCGGAAAGAGAAGACTGAGAGGTGATCTGATAGAAGGCTTCGAAATGATTAAAGGGGTTTGATAGGGTAGATGTAGAGAAGATGTTTCCACTTGCAGTGATGTCCAAAACCAGAGGCCATAAATATAAGATCGGCACCAATAAATCCAACAGAGGATTCAGGAGAAACTTCTTTACATAGACAGCGGTGAGAACGTGGAACTCGCTGCCACAGGGAGTGGTTGAGGCGGATACAATCGATGCATTTAAGGGGAAGCTGGATAAATACACAAGGGAGAATGGAAAAGAAGGATATGCTGATAGGATGAGATGAAGTAAAGGTGGGAGGAGGCTGGTGTGGAGCATAAACACCGGCATGGACTAGTTGAGCCGAATGACCTGTTTCTGTGCTGTAGAGTTGATGTACTGAGACTGGCAACAAAGAAATTAGCTATTCTGCGCGCAGCCAAAAATTGCATCCTTATAGTTAGAAAAAGTACATGTAAAAGTACTGCAATGTAATTAAATATTTTATGACTTATGGATGTACAGATTAAACCTAAATACGTATTTAAGTAACAGTTCTGGCCAGTCTAGCTCAAAAATGTCCACATTATCAATTTTAGCTGCAATAACTCTCGAGGAACAGAAATGGTGTTAAAGCTGATGCGGTTGAAATTCAACTCATTTGCACTTCCCGTTCGCACCCCCGGGGGGCACTAACGGGTTCAAATGTGTTAGTGCCCAGATGCAGCGCTGTTAATGACTCCCGCCATATTGGGCAGGAGGTTAGCAGCGGCGCTACGGCTTTGTGCCCGGAGATCATGATGTCATTGCCGCAAGCATCGCCCCATTAGCGCCCCGGCCCCAAAATTGACTTCCACTCCCTGCAACAGCGCCAAGCGAAAACACCGGCAGCTGTGGGGGGGGGGGGGGGGGCGTGTCTCAGGCGGCCGGCCGCGACCGGGGCGAAATTAAAGGCAAGGTGGCGGAGTCAAAAAACAAACTTACCTTCGATTTCCCGCTGCTCATTCGGTTTCTTCGTGGGGTCCTGGCCGCGATCGCTCTGCTTGAGTGCCGGGCTGATTGCACAGCTCCCCCGCTCAATGGTGGTCCAAGTGGGTCCCCTTTTCTTTTGCATAGTTGGCACCGTGGGCCCTTCCCTTTAAGTGAGGGAAGGACCCCTCGAACACGGCCCAGTGCGCAGCGCTGCTGAGACGTCTGCCCCGTTAGCGTCCCGGGAAGAAAGTACAGTGCTTGATTTAGCGCTCCACTTCCTTCCAGGGGCTGCAACCCGAATTTCGAGAGAGGGGCAAGTCTTCGGCGCCTGGCGCCAAGTGTCGCGCCTCCCGACCATCACCAGCCCCCAAAACGGGACGAGACCAAATTGCTCCCCGAATGTCTTTACTGCAAATAAGGACGCTTTCAATATAACTGGCTCACAATGCTCGTGCAGACGGGCCTGTATTTCAAAGGCTGAAGCCTGTCCAGAGCAGCCTGGTGCGAGCACTGGCGCAAGTTGGCCTGCTCGCAACACTCGTTGCCACAGCGCTCAACTTCCGTGAGCAGCAGCTACACGTCTCGTGCGCGTGCCTTGAGGCCAACAGCCGACCCTCCAATCGCTGGGATGTACGAGGCTGTAATATGGATTGTCCACTGTAGGCTCTCAAGGGTAGAAACTCCAATCGTTGAAGCTCAAGCCAGAAAATTGAATGCACTCATACAACAACAACAACTTGTATTTATATAGCGCCTTTAGCGTAGTGAAACGTCCCAACGCGCTTCACAGCAGTGTTATAAGACAAAACAAATAAATTTGACACCGAGCCACATAAGGAAAAATTATGGTAGGTGGGCAAAGAGGTGGGTTTTAAGGAGCATCTTAAAGGAGGAGAGAGAGGTGGAGAGGCGGAGAGGTTTAGGGAGAGAATTCCAGAGCTTGGGGCCTAGGCAGCTGAAGGCACGGCCACCGATGGTTGAGCGATTATAATCAGGGCTGCTCAAGAGGGCAGAATTAGAGGAGCGCAGACATCTCGGGGGGTTGTGGGGCTGGAGAAGATTACAGAGATAGGGAGGGGCGAGGTCATGGAGGGATTTGTAAACAAGGATGAGAATCTTGAAATCGAGGTCTTGCTGAACCGGGAGTCAATGTAAGTCAGCGAGCACAGGGGGTGATGGGTGAGCGGGACTTGGTGTGAGTTGGGGCACGGGCTGCGCTACATTCTAATGTGCCACTCTTTTAATGCAAGCGTCAGATCATTTATTTTAAAATATGTTAAAATACCTGTTGCGTATGTAATAACTCAATAGGCTTCGTACCATGAACTAAATCAGGTGCGACCTGACTCTACTTTATTAGCTCTCAAAGTGAGGATTAAACATGGAGGCTTTCTTTATATACAAGGACTGCACGTATGTGTCTGTGGCCCAATGACCTCCGACGGTCGCTCCCCCTGGTGGCAGGTAAACCCAGGCATACATACATTACATCATTCCTCCCCCAAGATCTTGGTATCAGTCCTATTTACAAATTGAGACGGTCCGGGGCTTTACACTCCCTAGTTGATTGTCTCAGTTCAATTCCAGATCTGGGTCAGCTCTCCGAGTCATTCAGGACTTGAGGCTGGGTAGCCGATCTAACGGGAGTGGCAGTGTCCATGTCGGGGATTGAAGGTCCAGATTCATTGACAACAGCAGGGTCTTCTGATGGCTGAATATGAATCGGTTGGTCATTGACGGTGTCTTCTTCAAGCTGTTCCGGTTCGTCTGTGTGCCACAATTTCATCTGATCAATGTGCCACCTGCATGTTTGCCCATTAGTGGGCCTGACAATAAGCACCCTGTTACCCTCCTTGGTCGTAACAGTGCCAGTGACCCACTTGGGGCCTTGACCATAATTTAGCACATACGCATGATCATTAATAGAGATGTCGCGTGACACGGCAGTGTGATCATGATACCACTGCTGATGTTGACATCTGTTTTCAACACGATCATTAAGATCAGGGTAGGCAAGCGAGAGCCTGGTCTTGAGATCTCTCTTCATTAACAGTTCAGCAGGGGGGACCCCGGTAAGCGTGTGAGGTCTCGTCCTGTAACTAAGCAGTATGTGTGACAATCGAGTCTGCAAAGAACCGTGAGTTACGCGTTTCAGGCTCTGATTGATGGTTTGGACAGCCCGCTCTGCTTGACCATTGAATGGGGGTTTGAATGGTGCTGACCTTACGTGCTAGCTACCATTGAGTATCATAAACTCTTGAATCTCCAAACTTGTGAAGCACAATCCGTTGTCGCTCATAACGATATCGGGCAGACCATGAGTGGCGAACATGGCACGAAGGCTCTCAATGGTGGCTGTGGATGTGCTGGGTGTCATGATTACACATTCTATCCATTTGGAATACGCATCCACCACCACCAAAAATCTTTTGCTCAGCAAAGGACCCGCATAGTCGATGTGGATCCTCAACCATGGTTTGGATGGCCACTACCACAGATTTAGCGGAGATTCCACTGGTGCATTGCTTAACTGCATGCAAGTGTTGCACTGATGCACACATGACTCCAAATCAGAGTCAATGCCAGGCCACCAAACGTGAGACCTTGCAATGGCCTTCATCATCTCCATACCGGGATGGGTACTATGTAAACCCCGTACAAATCTCTCCCTGCCTTTCTTGGGCATAACAACACGATTACCCCATAGCAAACAATCAGATTGAATGGATAGTTCGTCTTTGCGACGGTTGTAACGTTTGGTCTCATCATACACTTCCCTGGGAATGGCCGACCAATCACCACTACCGACACAACGTTTACAACCGATAAGATCGGAACCTGGCTGGTCCAGATCCTAGCTTGTTGAGCAGTGACAGGCGACCCTTCACTCTCAAAGGCATCCATGACCAACAGTAGGTCTGCGGGCTGTGGCGTTCCCACCTCCGGCATGGGCAACGGTAAACGGCTCAATGCATCGGCACAATTCTCGGTGCCAGGTCTCTGGCGAATGATAAAATCATAGGCAGATAATGTCACCACCCACCTCTGGATGCGGGATGATGCGTTGGTATTGGTACCTCTATGCTCTAAAAATAAATATGAGTGGCTTGTGATCAGTTTCAAGCTCGAAACGAAGCCCAAACAGATACTGGTGCATCTTTTTAACCCCATATACGCAGGCTAAAGCTTCTTTCTCGACCATGCCATAGGCTCTTTCCGCTTTAGACATGCTTCTTGATGCGTACGCAAAGAGTTTGCCCGACTCATTGGATTGTTGGAGCACGCAACCAACCCCATGTGATGAAGCATCACAGGCCAATGCTAAACGCTTGCACGGGTCATAATGTACCAGCAATTCGTTGGAACAAAGCAGATTTCTAGCCTTCTCGAAGGCCCTGTCTTGAGATACATCCCAAACCCAGTTGTTACCTTTTCTGAGCAGCATGTTCAGTGGCTCTAATAATGTGCTCAATTTAGCTAAGAAATGACCGAAGTCGTTGAGAAGACCAAGGAACGATCGTAGCTCCCTCACATTCTGGGGTCTGGGTGCATTTTTGATGGCCACTGTTTTCGAGTCCGTAAGCCTGATGCCGTCTGCAGCAATCTTCCTTCCCAGGAATTTGACTTCCAGTGCCATAAAGACGCACTTTGAACGTTTCAGCCTGAGCCCCACTTTGTCCAGACGACGTAGAACCTCTTCCAGGTTGTGCAGGTGTTTGACAGTGTCATGACCTGCAACCAGAATGTTGTCTTGGAACACTATGGTTCTAGGGACGGACTTCAGTAAACTCTCCATGTTTCTCTGATATATGACTGCAGCCGAGCGAATTCTGAAAAGATATCTGTTGTAAATGAACAGCCCTTTATGCGTATTGATGCAAGTAAATTTCTTCGATGATTCGACAAGCTCCTGTGTCATATCGGCCGATGTCAGATCCAATTTGATGAATGATTTTCCCCCGGCTAGCATTGCAAACGGGTCATCAGCCTTTGGTAATGGGTACTGATCCTGTTTCGAAACTCGGTTGATCGTAACCTTGTAGTCTCCACAAATCCTGACAGTGCCATTACTCTTTAGCATAGGAACAATGGGACTAGCTCATTCGTTAAATTCGACCGGTGAAATGACCCCTTCAAGTTGGACTCTGGCCAGTTCGATTTCGACCTTCTCCCTCATCATGTACGGGACTGCATTTGTGATGGACGGGTCTTGCATCTGAGTCCAGGTGGATCTGCACCTTGGCTCCGATGAAGTTGTCGATGCCCGGTTCAAACAGCGAGGGAAATTTGCTCAGCATTTGAGCACACGAAGCATCATCTACTGATGACAAAGCTTCAATATTGTTCCAGTTCCACTTAATTTTTTTGAGCTAACTCCTGCTGAACAGCATTGGACCTTTGCCTGGAACGATCCACAGCGATAGATCATGAACCGCCCCATCGTACGACACCTTGACTGCTGCACTGCCAATCACTGGTATGAGCTCTTTGGTGCATTTACTGGACTCAGCTTGGGTTTCACAGCCTTGGTGTCCCACAGCTTTTCGAAAGTTCTCTGGTTCATTATTGACTGACTCGCACCTGTGTCTAATTCCATAGATACCGGCACGCCATTCAATTTTACTTCAATCATTATCGGTTGGCTCTTTGTCAGGAACAAATGTACACTATACACTTCCTCCTCGGGTATCTCGGGTTGCATTGCCGGATCCGCTCCGGATCGGTCATCAGCACGCTTGCTGAGCTGCAGACACATCTGCTGAAGGTACCCCATTTTCGCACAGCTTCTACAAATATACTGTCTGAAATGGCACTGGTGAAGCCAATGATTGCCCCCACAACGCCAACAGGGTGAAATTGGATTCTTGCCCAATGGCGGACATCGAGCAGCTACAGGTTTCGCAAACAGTCGGGTAGGCCCTGCCAGGTGCAGCTCTGCCAACCGACGACACAATCTGGTGCACAGTACTTGCCTTGGAGTTCTGACTCTGCAAGAATATCTGCTTTGTACTATCGACCGTGGTCAGGCAAGCCTGGGCGATCATGATGGCCCTGCTCAGATCCAGTGTCTCCGTAGCCAGCAGCTTCCGCAGGATCACCTCATGGTTTCATCATCATAGGCAGTCCCTCGAAACAAGGATGACTTGCTTCCACGCCGAAAACGGATGAGTTCACAGGTGTTTCATTGATATTCCGGATCCCGAACTACATCCTGAAGGGTGGAACATGCCTGTGCGTGGATTTTTTTTAACGCGTGGTTGCTATTGCACAACAGCCACCACACAGACTTGACAGAGCTAGGTCTTGGTCCAGTGGCAAGGATTAACCAAGATGACTGGAGACCAGCTGCACGGACGCAGTGCACACACACATCGCAGTATGGGCTGGCCCATGCTGCCCCTGAGCCCTCGCTTCTTCTGGGTCCCGAACTTTCGCCTCTCCTGGGCACCGATCACAACGAACTCTACGAACTCTTGCCACTCCTTCGTCTCGACCTTGCCACTCCTGCTGTACCTGGCCGCACTGCAATCAGCCGTCGCCCTCCTGCAGCAGCACGTGCTGATCCCTGCAGTGGTATGTCGCCGCACGCTGCTCCCTCTAATGGCCCCAGCCTGCAACTTCACCTGCATTTGGCCATGGCTTTGTCTCCTGCGTCATGGTGAACAGCGTATCCGAGATATCGGAAAGAAGGTATTTTAAGTCGCAGAGAATTGTGTCCCCCTCCTCCATGGGGACTGAATCTTGTAATATTTAACTTGACCATTTCTCCACACTCTTTGCAATGATATCCTCCTTTGCTGGACAAATCATCATCTTTATTCTTGTGTAATCTCTTTTTAAAATAGATCCTCCATTTATATTCTTCAATTACAACCTCAATCTTCCTTTTCCAATAGTTGCCCTCCAATACGATTGCCTCTGGTTTACGGTGTTCATCGGCCTTAGTGCCTTCCAATGGAGTGATAAACCCACATACTTGATTCTTCCTCTTCTCTACATACTGGGTATACCAGGCCCGCCAGATAGCATTGTTCAGACGAATTTTGTCCCTCCACAGCAGCCTCAAGCATTTGAACGTTTACCATTCCGCAGGATCACCTCGTGGTTTATGCCTATTACAAAGACATCGCGCAGCATGTCTTCCAACGCGGTTCCAAACTTACACGGCCCATCGAAACATCTCGGGTCGGCAACAAATTCCGCCATGTCCTGGCCCTCAGAACGAACATGCTTGTAAAAGCAATATCTCGAGATAATGATGCCTTCTTTAGGTTAGAGATGGTACCGAATCAGAGCACACAATTCCTCATAGATCTTTTCCATTGGACGTGCAGGTGAGAGCAGATTCTTTATGAGGCCATAGATTTTTGGACCACAAACCGTGAGGACAACCACCCTGCGCCTATCTGCATCAATGTCTTCATCCATGTTGTTGGCCATGAAGTACTGGTCGAGTCCATCTGTAAAATCCTCCCAGTCTTCTCCCTCCATGAATCGCTCCAGGATTCCAACGGTGCTCATTTTCTTTTGTGTGTGAAAATTCGTATTGTGCCTCGTCGCCAAATATTGCATGTGCAATAACTCAAGAGGCTTAGTACCATGAACTCAATCAGGTGCGACCTGACTCTACTTTATTAGCTCTCAAAGTGAGGATTAAACATGGAGGCTTTCTTTATATACAAGGGCTGCACGTGTGTGTCTGTGGCCCAATGACCTCCGACAGTCGCTCCCCCTGGTGGCAGGTAAACCCAGGCATACATACATTACAATACCGCATGTAGGAATGCAGTGTGAGTGCATTGAATGTTCATAAGTGAACAACACCAATTGGAATTTCTTCTCTCTATTCAAACAGGCCATATATTTCAGCTAATCTACGAGGAATATCCACAGAGCAAGTTAGATCAGTGATACAGTTCTAACTTTCACAGGAAGATTAAACTGTTTCAAAAGAATGAAAATTCAGAAACCTTTTGAACAGAGGACCAGGCTGCAATATAATGACGCAGCACAATTGGGAAACCGAAGAACCTGATCTTCTTCCTTTGATGGACGAGCTGCCACAATGGAAAATTCAAGCGTTATCCTTCATTATTAATCAAAATTGCCCAACTTCAAATGGATTCCTGCAATGAGAGAAAATGTAAGATAGTCACTAATAGATCCATGAGGGTATTCAGGAACAATTTCTTTACCCAGAGAGAATGAAAGAAAGGCTTGCATTTCTATAGCACCTTTCACGACCTCAGGACATTCCCAAAGCACAAGTGTCCATTAGTAACTATGTCCTGTAATTGGAATGGCCAATTAAACTGTTGAGCAATCAGATGGCTTAGTGGGAAAATGGACCACTTCGGGTATTATAGTATTGTCCTGTACAGGAAGGATCAGGTTGATCCGCTTTGTGGTAACTTGAACTCAAGTGCTGCAGAAATTGGGGCAAATCAAAATTGACCTCAGCTTGGGCTGGGGAGCACAAGAAACTCTATTGGGGCCCTGACTCACGATTGCTGAAGTTAGTTTGTCAAGTTTGGGTGAGACTTGGTTGTGATGTGTCCATGGGCAAAATGCCTCCAGACTTTCAGTATCCAGGGCTCTAGGGCATATCACAGAGTAACTGCTGGCACCCTTGATATTGTACGTAGCAGGCTCGAAGGGCCTTATGGCCTGCTCCTGCTCCTAAGTGTCAGCTGTGGCTTAGTGGGTAGCACACTCAACTATGAATCAGAAGATAGTGGGTTCAAATCCCTCTCCAGGTATTTGAGTACACAAATCTAGGCTGACACTACAGTTTATGCTGAGGGAGCCTGCACTGTCAGATGTTAAACCAAGGCCCTCTCAGGTGGACGTAAAAAATCCCATGGCACTATTTTGAAGAAGACCCGGTGAGTTATCCCCGGTGTCCTGGCTGATATATATCGCTCAATCAACATCACTAAAACAGATTATCTGGTCATTATCACATTGTTGTTTGTGGGAGCTTGCTGTGCGCAAATTGGCAGCTGCATTTTCCACATTGCAACAGTGACTACTCTCCAAAAGTACTTCATTCTCTGTAAAGCGCTTTGAGATGTCCAGTGGTTATGAAAGACGCTATATAAATGCAAGTCTTTCTTTTTCCTTTTGCTCCTAATTACTTATTCTTATGTACAGCAGCATGAACCAGCAGCTTCAGGAGGAGGAGAGAAAACTGGGAAAAGAGATGCAGAGTGATCGTTACTAACCAAGGTTTTTGCTCTCAGGGAGCTCTAACATTGAAAGAAAGACTTTAATTTATAGATCGTATCATTCTCAAAGCACTCCAAAATGTCTCACTCCAGGGACTTGCGCACACAAATCGAGACTGACACTCCAGTGCAGTACTGAGGGAGTGCTGCACTGTCAGAGGTGCTGTCTTTTTGATGATTCGCTAAACAGAGATATTGTGCTGTGTCATTCTCATATTGCTGTTGGTGGGAGCTTGCTGTGCGCAAATTGCCGGCCGCGTTTCCTACATTACAACAGTGACTACACTTCAAAAAGTACTTCATTGCTGTAAAGCGCTTTGGGACATCCTGATGTTGGTTAAGGCACTATAGAAATGCAAGTCTTTCTTTTCACTTTACACACAACAAATTACTTTGAAGTACAGTGACTGTTGTAATGCAGACAAATGTGGCAGACATTTTGTATACAGCAAGATCCCATTTACAGCAATGAGACAAATGACGGTTAATCTGTTTTTTGGTGGTATTGGTTGAGGGAAGAACATTTACCAGAGCTCCAGATAAACTCCCTACTCATCGTCCAAAAGTGCTGTGACATCTTTAACATCCAGTTGAACAGTGACAAGAATTCAGATTAAACATCCGAAACAGCTCCTCTGACAATGTAGCTCTTCCTCAGCACTGTACGAGTGTCCGCTGTCAGAAGTAATTCATTGCCCAAAATGCTTTGAGGCCTTTCAAGCTGAAAAATGTCTTCATAAATGCAAGTACAGGTACAACAACCGAATCTGGAATTCCAAAAACCGGAATTGCACATCGCAGATGGAGTTGTCCAGAATCGTAAATATTGTCCGAAAACCAGCCATTAAAACGACGCATTACAGACCTGTGATCGGTCCGAGCCTTTCGGAATGACCCACAACCCCGACCCACGTGCGACCCGAGCCGACCCCACCTGACCCACGTACACCCCTCGATCAAACCCCACCCGACCTGACTCAAGCGCTGTGGTGTTTTTTCCAATTTAAACGTATTTGTGTTGTTTGCCATTACAACCATGTCAAAAATGTACCCCGATGGGTGATACAGGTAGTGCAAAGAGGAAGCATAATTCATTGTCAATTGCCAAGAAAGTGGAGTTACTCCAGATATTAGATAGAAGTGCTTCAGTGAGAAGACTGAGTGAGGAGTATGGTGTTGGAATCTCCACCATTTATGATACAAAAAACCAGAAAGAACGGATCATGAAGTTTTATGCAGAAAGTGACGTTTAGAAAGAAATGAGTACGAGAAAAAGTATGCATAAGCCTAAAAGTGATGAGTTGAACCGAGTAATGATGCAGTGGTGACGACTGAGGAGAAGTGAAAAGGTTTCTTTGTCTGGCCCAATGGTGATCCAACAAGCCAAGATATTCCACGCAGAACTGAAGATTGAAACTCCATGCGAGTACTCTTCAGGTTGGCTAACCAAATTTAAAAGGCATCATGGCATCAGGCAATTGAAAGTGTGTGGTGAAAAAGCCTCATGATGCAGCTGAAAGTTATATAGATGAGTTTGTTAAACTAATTGCTGATGAATACCTTTTGGCTGAGCAAATCTATAATGCTAAAGAGGCAGCAGTGTTATGGCGCTATATACGGAGAAAGACATTAGCAACAGCAGAAGAATCGCAGCCAGCAGGTGTAAGAGACACCAAAGATAGACTGACTGTGCTTGCTGCTGCAAATGCGGCTGGGACATATAAGTGTAAGCTTATGGTCATCGGGAGAACCCAGCATCTAAAATGTTTCAAGGGCATGAGAGTATTCCCAGTGCAATATTATGCTAGTAAGAGAGCATGCTAATAAGAGAGTAATATCTCCAAGTTTGCAGATGAGACTAAGCTAGGTGGCAGTGTGAGTTGTGAGGAGGATGCTAAGAGACTGCAGGGTGACTTGGACAGGTTAGGTGAGTGGGCAAATGCATGGCAGATGCAGTATAATGTGGATAAATGTGAGGTTATCCATTTTGGTGGCAAAAACATGAAGGCAGAGTGTTATCTGAATGGCGGCAGATTAGGAAAAGGGGAGGTGCAACGAGACTTGGGTGTCATGGTACATCAATCATTGAAAGTTGCCATGCAGGTACAGCAGGCAGTGAAGAAGGCAAATGGCATGTTGGCCTTCATAGCTATGGGATTTGAGTATAGGAACAGGGAGGTCTTACTGCAGTTGTACAGGGCCTTGGTGAGACCCCACCTGGAATATTGTGTTCAGTTTTGGTCTCCTAATCTGAGGAAGGACGTTCTTGCTATTAAGGGAGTGCAGCGAAGGTTCATCAGACTAATTCCCGAGATGGCAGGACTGACATATGAGGAGAGACCGGATCAACTGGGCCTGTATACACTGGAGTTTAGAAGAATGAGAGGGGATCTCATAGAAACATATAAAATTCTGACGGAATTGGAGAGGTTAGATGCAGGAAGAATGTTCCCGATGTTGGGGAAGTCTAGAACCAGGGGTCACAGTCTAAGGATAAGGGGTAAGCCATTTAGGACCAAGATGAGGAGAAACTTCTTCACTCAGAGAGTTGTTGATGCCAGTTCGTTAAATATATTCAAGAGGGAGTTAGATATGGCCCTTACGGCTAAAGGGATCAAGGGGTATGGAGAGAAAGCAAGAAAGGGGAACAGAGGTGAATGATCAGCCATGATCTTATTGAATGGTGGTGCAGGCTCAAAAGGCCGAATGGCCTACTCCTGCACCTATTTTTTATGTTTCTATGTTTCTATGGTAATTTTTCTGAACTGGTTTGAGAAGCATTTTGTTCCCCAGGTACGTGCTCATTGCACAGCAGCCGTCCTTGAAGAAAACTGCAAAATATTCTTGCTGCTAGACAATTGATCAGCACATTCTGATGCTTAACTTCTAGTAAAGGATAATGTTCATGGAATCTATTTTATCATCATCATCATCATCATCATAGGCAGTCCCTCGGAATCGAGGAAGATTTGCTTCCACTCCTGAAGTGAATTCTTTGGTGGCTGAACAGTCCAATACGAGAGCCACAGACTTTGTCACAGGTGAGACAGATAGTTGTTGAGGGAAAGGGTGGGTGGGACAGGTTTGCCGCACGCTCTTGCCGCTGCCTGCGCTTGATTTCTGCATGTTCTCGGCGTTGAGACTCGAGGTGCTCGGCACCCTCTCGGATGCACTTTCTCCACTTAGGGCGGTCTTTGGCCAGGAACTCCCAGGTGTCAGTGGGGATGTCTCACTTTATCAGGGAGGCTTTTGAGGGTGCCCTTGTAACGTTTCCGCTGCCCACCTTTGACTCGTTTGCTGTGAAGGAGCTCCGAGTCTATTTACCTCCCAATGTACATCTCTGGTACAGCCAATGGACCAAGGAATTTTGAGATCAATGAAGTGTCTCTACAAAAATAATTCATGAGGTGTTTGCTTAGTGATGTGAACAGAGGGATGAGAATAACAGCGTTCTCAAAAGGTTTCTCTGTGAAAGACGCCATATGGGCAGCTGAGGATATGTGAATGAGGTAACTAGAAACACCTTGGCCAATGCTTGGCATTACCTGTGGCCAGCAACGATGTTTAGTGAAGATGACAATGACACTACTGATGACTTTGAAGGTTTTCATGTGTCCAGAGAGAAGAAAAAAGTTGCTGAACTTTTAGAATACGCAAAAGGGCTGACTTGTGAAACTGCGCTAGAATTGAATGAAGATGATGTCACAGAAGTCATGGATATAGACAATGATGTTCCCATTGTGCATGCAGTGACAGATGAAGAAATTCTGGACATGATTTTGCGTCCAGAGGAAAAGGATGAAAGCAGTGAGGATGACGATGCTGATGTTGATAATCAAGTGGACAAAGTGTCCATTGACGAAGCTATCAATCTTTGTCATGAATTAATTAACGCCCTAGGGCAACGAAACGTTATAAGTGAAGAGGAAATAATGCACCTATATAAAATTTGTGAAAGATTAGTCAAGCAAAAGCCCACATTACTTAAACAATTAACATTAATCAATATGTTTAAGAGGGTATCTCAGCAGAGTGCCCAAGACCGACCGCCTGCAACTGCACCAGCAATTTCTACACTTGAAAATCCTACTGCTGGTCCATCTTCAACCCCAGACATCATAGCTGAGCCCTCTACCCCAAGCTCTTCTTCAAGCACAGCCTCCAACCAATTGTAACCTGTACCTATTTCTGTGCAGCTGACTTAGGAAGTGGATCACAGGAAGAATATTATTCTTTATACATGACAGGGTACCGGTATTCTGTTTCATACCTGTACGCTGTTTACCAAATAAAAACCTTTATTTATTCTATTTCATGCTTTGAGTGCATTCCTTTTCATATTTTAAGTACATTTTAAGTACATACCTTTTCATATATAAATAGGAAAATCGGCCTGGCCCCGGCCTTGGTCTCGGCCCCGAGGTTGCCGGATTTGGGATGTCGGATTGTCTCTGAAATCCGAAAATACCCGAAAATCGTCCCGGAGATTGCTGGATTCGGGCCGTCGGATTTCTTCTTCGAAATCCGGAAAAACCTAAACACCGGAATGGCCTCGGTCCCGAGGTTGCCGGATTTGGGACGTTGTAGCTTTATTTAATATTAAATATATTTTTTCGTGAATGGCAAGTTGTTCAACAATTGTCAATCAGTGGAGCATACAGAGGACAGAGGGGGTGAAATTGTTCCTTTTATAGCCCCGTTAGCATCTCCAGGGGGTGCTAACGGGGCGCAATGGCGTTTTCGCCGGAGGAGGAGGGGGCACTACTGCCTGCCGGGAAATTGCACCGGAGGTTTGGGGGGCGCTGTCCCGGCAACACGTGCCCCGTGATTAATGCCCCGGGCCGACACGCAACCAGCAATGACGTCAGCGCGCAACCCCTCACTGCTTCACGCTGATCTCTTAACGCCTCACGAAGGAAATTGCCTCGTGGGCCATGAGGCTGGTGGACATCCCCCGCCGGGGCGTCTCTTAAAGAGTCGGCCTGACAATGGTGGCCCTTGCGTCGACCGGGCCGCCTTCATGCAGCCCGGCATTCTGCTTTGGGTGCTGGGCTGCTGGCCTGGTCGATCGCGTCCCTGGTGGCCCAGTGGTGGCCACCAAAGGGCCATGCAGAGAGTGCATCGACCCTCCCACTATGTGGAGCATCCGTGTACTGCTGGCCGACTCTCGACTCAGCGCTGCGCTGATGCCCCGGGAGCGCCCCTCAAAGGAAGCGAAGCACTGGAGACAGCGCTCCAATTTCTTTGAGGGGTGTATGGCCCAATTCTGCATTGGGGGCTGGACTTCCAGACCGGGCACAGGAAGTCCCACCCCCGGAAGGTTACCGCCCCCAATCAGGGCGACGGGCAATTTCTAGCCCAAAACCTTTAATCTGTTACTTCATTCTGACAAACATAAAATAGTACAAACTGAGGTTAACTTGAATTATTGCTACACTTTCTTTATTGACAAGTAATTTGTCGTCTTAAATTGCTTCTTGTTTCTGGAGATTGAAGCTCACCGTATAATTGCCCTTGGGACAGTGGTTCACCACTAATCCTTTCTGTAAACTTTGCATTCAGCAAGTTCAGATTCATTCGTGCTGGAGTGCTTTCCATTTTAGGAGCGCCAGTTTGAAGCGTTTTGTATAGATAAGAACATAAGAAATAGGAACAGGAGCAGGCCATTTGACCCCTCAAACCTGCTTCACCATTCAATAATATCATGGCTGATCTGATCATGGACTCAGCTCCACTTCCCTGCCCGCTTCCCACAACCCTTTACTTCCTTATCGCTCAAAAATCTGTCCATCTCCGCCTTAAATATATTCAATGACCCAGCCTCCACAGCTCTCTGAGGCAGAGAATTCAACAGATTTACAACCCTCTGAGAGAAGAAATTCCTCCTCATCTCAGTTTTAAATGGGTGGCTCCTTATTCTGAGACTATGCCCCCTAGTTTTAGTTTCCCCTATGAGTGGAACTATCCTCTCTGCATCCACCTTGTCGAGGCCCCGCATTATCTTATCTGTTTCGATAGTGCTGGACAGACTAATGGGACTGAAGGTAGACAAGTCCCCTGGTCCTGATGAAATGCATCCCAGGGTATTAAAAGAGATGGCGGAAGTTATAGCAGATGCATTTGTTATAATCTACCAAAATTCTCTGGACTCTGGGGAGGTACCAGCGGATTGGAGAGCAGCTAATGTAATGCCTCTGTTTAAAAAAGGGGGCAGGCAAAAGGCAGGTAACTATAGGCCGGTTAGTTTAACATCTGTAGTGGGGAAAATGCTTGAAACTATCATTAAGGAAGAAATAGCGGGACATCTGGATAGGAATAATGCAATCAAGCAGACGCAGCATGGATTCATGAAAGTGAAATCATGTTTAACTAACTTACTGGAATTCTTTGAGGATATAGCGAGCATGGTGGATAGAGGTGTACTGATGGATGTGGTGTATTTGGATTTCCAAAAGGCATTCGATAAGGTGCCACACAAAAGGTTACTGCAGAAGATAAAGGTACGCGGAGTCAGAGGAAATGTATTAGCATGGATAGAGAATTGGCTGGCGAACAGAAAGCAGAGAGTCGGGATAAATGGGTCCTCTTCGGGTTGGAAATCAGTGGTTAGTGGTGTGCCACAGGGATCAGTACTGGGACCACAACTGTTTACAATATACATACATGACCTGGAAGAGGGGACAGAGTGTAGTGCATCAAAATTTGCAGATGACACTAAGATTAGTGGGAAAGCGGGTTGTGTAGAGGACTCAGAGAGGCTGCAAGGAGATTTGGATAGGTTAAGCGAATGGGCTAAGGTTTGGCAGATGGAATACAATGTTGGAAAGTGTGAGGTCATCCACCTTGGGAAAAAAAACAGTAAAAGGGAATATTATTTGAATGGGGAGAAATTACAACATGCTGTGGTGCAGAGGGACCTGGGGATCCTTGTGCATGAATCCCAAAAGGTTAGTTTGCAGGTGCAGCAGGTAATCAGGAAGGCAAATGGAATGTTGGCCTTCATTGCGAAAGGGATAGAGTACAAAAGCAGGGAGGTGCTGCTGCAACTGTATAAGGTATTGGTAAGGCCGCACCTGGAGTACTGCGTGCAGTTTTGGTCACCTTACTTAAGGAAGGATATACTAGCTTTGGAAGGGGTACAGAGACAATTCACTAGGCTGATTCGAGAAATGAGGGGGTTACCTTATGATGATAGATTGAGTAGACTGGGTCTTTACTGCTTGGAGTTCAGAAGGATGAGGGGTGATCTTATAGAAACATTTAAAATCATGAAAGGGATAGACAAGATAGAGGCAGAGAGGTTGTTTCCATTGGTGGGGGAGACTAGAACTAGGGGGCACAGTCTCAAAATACGGAGGAGCCAATTTAAAACCGAGTTGAGAAAGAATTTCTTCTCCCAGAGGATTGTGAATCTGTGGAATTCTCTGCCCATGGAAGCAGTTGAGGCTGGTTCATTGAATGTTTTCAAGTCAAAGATAGATAGATTTTTAAGCAATAAGGGAATTAAGGGTTACGGGGAGAGGGCGGGTAAGTGGAGCTGAGTCCATGACCAGATCAGCCATGATCTTATTGAATGGCGGAGCAGGCTCGAAGGGTTAGATGGCCTACTCCTGTTCCTAATTCTTATGTTCTGATGTTCTTATAAGATCACCTCTCATTCTTCTGAACTCCAATGTGTATAGGCTCAATCTACTCAATCTAGCTTCATAAGTCAACCCCCTCATCTCCAGAATCAACCGAGTGAACCTTCTCTGTACAGCCTCCAATGTAATTATATCCTTTCTTAAATATCATATCATAGGCAGTCCCTCAAAATCGAGGAGAATTGCTTCCAGTCCAAAAGTGAATTACAGTCTCTGTCGCAGGTGGGATTAACAGTCGTTGGAGGAAAGGGTGGATGGGGAGTCTGGTTTGTAACACGCTCCTTCCGCTGCCTGCGCTTGTTTTCTGCATGTTCTCGGCGACGAGACTTGAGGTGCTCAGCACCCTCCCGAATGCTGTTCCTCCACTTAGGGCGGTCTTTGGCCAGGGACTCCCAGGTGTCAGTGGGGATGTTGCACTTTATCAAGGAGGCTTTTAGGGTGTCCTTGAAACGTTTCCTCTGCCCACCTGGGGCTCGCTTGCTGTGTAGGAGTTCCGAGTAGAGCGTTTGCTTTGGGAGTCTTGTGTTGGGCATGAGAATAATGTGGCCCGCCCAACGGAGCTGGTCGAGTGGTCAGTGCTTCGATGCTGGGGATGTTGGCCTGATTGAGATCGAGATTATGTCATCGTCAAATCTTCAATGAGGCATACAAAAGCATGGGCCTTACGCTAAACATCCGTTTATGCCAAAGGTCCTCCACCAACCTGACCCCGCCACACAGCACTGCCCCCCCAGTCATCAAGATCCACGGCATGGCCCTGGACAACGTAGACCATTTTCCATACCTCGGGAGCCCATTATCAGCAAGTGGAGACATCGATGACGAGGTTCAACACCGTCTCCAGCGCATCCTTCAGCCACCTGAGGAAGAGAACGTTCAAAGATCAGGCCCTCAAATCTAGTACCAAGCTTATGGTCTACAGGGCTGTAGTGATACCCGCCCTCCTGTATGGCTCAGCAACATGGACCATATACAGTAGACACCTCAAATCACTGGAGAAATACCACCAACAATGTATCCGCAAGATCCTGCAAATCCCCTGGGAGGACAGATGCACCAACGTTAGTGTTCTCGATCAGGCCAACATCCTTCCTTAAATACAGAGACCAAAACTGTGCGCAGTACTCTAGGTATGGCCTCACCAATACCCTGTACAGTTCTCGATCAGGCCAACATCCCCAGCATCGAAGCACTGACCACACTGAACCAGCTCTGCTGGGCAGGCCACAATGTTCGCATACCTGACACAAGACTCCCAAAGCAAGTGCTCTACTCGGAACTCCTACACGGCAAGTGAGCCCCAGGTTGGCAGAGCAAACGTTTCAAGGACACCCTCAAAGCCTCCTTGATGAAATGCAACATCCACACCGACACCTGGGAGTCCCTGGCCAAAGACTGACCTAAGTGGAGGAAGAGCATCCGGGAGGACGCTGAGCACCTCGAGTCTCATTGCCGAGAGCATGCAGAAAGCAAGCGCAGGCAACAAAAGCAGCATGCGGCAAACCAGACCCCCCACCCACCCTTTCCTTCAACCACTGTCTGTCCAACCTGTGACAGAGACTGTAATTCCCGTATCGAATTGTTTAGTCATCTAAGAACTCACTTTTAAGTGGAAGCAAGTCTTCCTCGATTTCGAGGGACTGCCTATGATGATGATGATTGTACAGTTGTAGCAGGACTTCTCTGCTTTTATACTCTACCCCCCTTGCAATAAAGACCAACATTCCATTTGCCTTCCTGATTACTTGCTGTACCTGCATACTAACTTGTTGTGTTTCGTGCACAAAGACCCCCAGGTCCCTCTGTACTGCAGCACTTAACAATTTTTCTCCATTTAAATAATAATTTGCTTTTCTATTTTTTCTGCCAAATGGATAACCTCACATTTTCCCACATTCTACTCCATCTGCCAAATTTTTGCCCACGCACTTAGCCTGTCAAAATTTGCAAATTTTGTGTGTGCTCACAATTTGCTTTCCCACCAATTTTTGTATCATCAGCAAACTTGGCTACATTACACTCGCTCCCTTCATCCAAGTCATTAATATAGATTGTAAATAGTTGAGGCCCCAGCACTGATCACTATGGCACCCCAATAGTTACAGTTTACCAACTGGAATATGACCCGTTTATCCCAACTCTCTGTTTTCTGTTAGTTAGCCAATCCTCTATCCATGCTAATATATTACCCCCAACCCCGTGAACTTTTATTTTGTGCAGTAACCTTTTATGTGGCACCTTATCGAATGCCTTCTGGAAATCCAAATACACCACATCCACTGGTTCCCCCTTATCCATCCTGCTCGTTACATCCTCAAATAACTCCAGAAAATTTGTCAAACGTGATTTCCCTTTCATAAAACCATGCTGACTCTGCTTAATTGAATTATGCTTTTTCAAATGTTCTGCTACTGCTTCCTTAATAATGGACTCCAGCATTTTCCCAATGACAGATGTTAAGCTAACTGGTCTATAGTTTCCTGCTTTCTGTTTGCCTCCTTTTTTAAATAGGGGTTTTCCAATCTGCTGGGACAGCCCTAGAATCCAGAGAATTTTGGTAGATTACAACCATTGCATCCACTATCTCTGCAGCCACTTCTTTTAGGACACTAGGATGCAAACCATCCGCCTTTAGTCTCATTATTTTACTGTGTACAACTTCTTTGGTGATTGTATTAAATTCCTCCCTCCCTATAGCCCCTTAATTATCCACTATTGAGATGTTTTTAGCGTCTTCTACCGTGAAGACCGATACAAAATATTTGTTCAAAATCTCTGTCATTTCCCTGTTCCCATTTATTAATTCCCCAGTCTCATCCTCTAGGGGACCAACATTTACTTTAGTCAATCTTTTCCTTTTTATGTACCTGTAGAAACTTTTACTATCTGTTTTTATATTTCATGCTAGTTTATGTTCATAATTTGGCTTCCCTGTCTTTATTATTTTTTCATCATTCTTTCTAGGTTTTAAAAGTTTCCCAATCCTTTGGCCTCCCACTAGTCTTGGCCACATTGTATGCCCTTGTTTTCAATTTGATACCAACCCTTATTTCCTTAGTTAACCACGAATGGTTATCCCTTCTCTTACAATCTTTCCTTCTCATTGGGATATATTTTTGTTGAGAGTTATGAAATATCTCCTTAAATGTTTGCCACTGCTCATCAACCGTCCCATACTTTAATCTATTTTCCCAGTCCACTTTAGCCAACTCTGCCCTCATACCTTTGTAGTCTCCTTTATTTAAGCTTAGGACACTGGTTTGAGAACCAACTTTCTCACTGCCAACTGAATTTGAAATTAAACCATGTTATGGTCACTCATTCCTAGCGGATCCTTTACTAGGAGATCATTTATTAATCCTGTCTCATTACACAGTGCCAGATCTAGATAGGCTGCTCCGTAGTTCGTCCCCAATGGACTGTTCAAGTTAACTATCCCGGATACACTCTATGAACTCTTCCTCAAGGAGAGGCTACCTGGCCAATTTGCTTTGTCCAATCAACATGAAGGTTAAAGTCACCCATGATTCGTGCCATTCCTTTCCTACAAGCCTTTATTATTTCTTGATTTATACTCCGTCCAACAGTGTAGCTACTATTAGTGTTAGGGGGCTTATAGACTTAACGTGTTAAGTTCTCTGTTGTCTGATCTGACAATGTCTGTACCAGTTTGATACTTTTCTCAATCCAACAATGTCCTTTTTTTATTCATTCTCGGGACGTGTGGGTGTCGCTGGCAAGGCCGGCATTCATTACCCATCCTTACTTGTCCCTTGAGAAGATGGTGGTGAGCCGCCTTCTTGAACTGCATCTTTGCAGTTTGTTACAAATGAGTGGCTCGCTGGGCCACTTCAGAGGGCAGTTACAATTCAACCACATTACTATGGGTCTGGAGTCACATTTCGGCCAGACCGGGTAAGGACGGCAGATTTTCTTCCCTAAAGGGCATTAGTGAACCAGATGGATTTTTACAACAATCCGGTACTTTCCTGGTCACCATTACTGATATTAGCTTGTATTCCAGATCTATTTAATTAACTGAATTTAAATTCCCCAGCTGCCATGGTGGGATTTGAACTCATGTCTCTGGATTATTAGTCCAGGCCTCTGGATTACTAGGCCAGTAACATAACCGCTATGCTACCGTACCCCCTGTACCAGTGTGACACTTTCCCATTTTCAACAACGGTGAGGTTGACAATTTAAGGAAAAATTTTCATCTCTAGCTCTCCCATCCCAGAGTTTCATCCACCGGGAATGTGTACTGGGATTTCAGATGCATGCCCGATTCTCAACATGCCCTCCTGGCACATAAAGCTCTCTCTCATGAGAACTAAATCCAAACATTTATCCTGTAGCGCTAAGTATTACCAACTTCCTTGGCCCCATGCCTAATAGGCTTTGGGTGGAGACTTTTCAGCAAGACCACAAGAGCCGGTCAGAGGCTGGGTATTCTGCGGCGAGTGACTCAGCTCCTGACTCCCCAAAGCCTTTCCATCATCTACAAGGTACAAGTCAGGAGTGTGATGGAATACTTTCCATTTGCCTGGATGAGTGAAGCTCCAACAATACTCAAGAAGCTCGACACCATCCAAGACAAAACAGCCCACTTGATTGGCACCCCATCCACCACCTTAAATATTCACTCCCTCCACCACCGGCGCATCGCGGCTGCAGTGTGTACCATCTACAAGATTCTTCAGCAGCACCTTCCAAACCTGCGACCTCTACCATCTAGAAGGACAAGGGTAGCAGGCACATGGGAACGCCACCACTTTCACCACACGGACTGCAGCAGTTCAAGAAGGCAGCTCACCACCACCTTTTCAAGAGCAATTAGGGATGAGCAATAAATGCTGGCCTTGCCAGCAATACCCACGTCCCCTGAACGAATAACAATAAATCAATTATTCTTGGTTTGAATCTGAACCTAGGTCGGAAAGGTAAAAGGCAAGGATCTGAATCACTGCATCACCCAAACCTCTTGAAAGTTAGGAAGAACTTGCACATATACAGCTTTTGACCTCCTTTGCACGTCCTAAAAGGGCACTCCTGAAGTCCTGAAGTTCTCCGTTATCTGAGCAAACAAGGCAGCCAATTTATACACAAACCCCAATGAAATAAATTACCAGTTAAATTGTTGGTCAGGGAAAAGAAGGGTAGGAGAGGGGAGGGAAGGGAATGGAGGGAAAGAGGGAGGAAGGAAGGAAGGGAAGGAAGGG
This sequence comes from Pristiophorus japonicus, assembly GCF_044704955.1. NCBI lineage: Eukaryota > Metazoa > Chordata > Chondrichthyes > Pristiophoridae > Pristiophorus > Pristiophorus japonicus. The sequence continues at coordinate 65,702,777 of NC_091988.1, forward strand.
AGGGTAGGTAGGAAGGAAAGAAGGAAGGAAGGAAGGGGAAGGGGAGGAAGGGGAAAGGAAAGGAGGGAAGGGAGGGAGGGAGGAAGAATCCCACAAACAGCAATGTGATAATGACCAGATAATCTGTTTTTTTGTTATGTTGATTGAGGGATAAATATTGGCCAGGACATCGGGGATAACTCCCCTGCTTTTTTTCAAAATTGTGCCATGGGATCTTTTACGTCCACCTGAGAGTGCAGACGGGCCCTCAGTTTAACGTTGCATCCAAAAGACGGCACCTCTGACAGTGCAGCGATAAAGTGATAAAAAAAACTAAAGAAAGCAAGGAAGACTATTTATTGTCCAAATAGAATAAAGCTAAATAGAATGCCTGAAGCACAAGTGTACGATGCTCACTTGATGAAACTGGGACAATTTGGGGTGGTATGGGGGTGGGAGGGCGGGGGAGGGGAAGTGGCATGAACTTTTTTGGAGGAAAATTGCAGGAAATAGGAAACTAGGAGAGCTCCCCCTCTCTTTCAAACCCATACGAACAGAGAGATCAGGCCTTGGTTTAACGTCTCACCTGAAATGCCTCCTGACAATGCAGCATTAACATAGAAACATAGAAAATAGGTGCAGGAGTAGGCCATTCGGCCCTTCTAGCCTGCACCGCCATTCAATGAGTTCATGGCTGAACATGCAACTTCAGTACCCCATTCCTGCTTTCTCACCATACCCCTTGATTCCCCTAGTAGTAAGGATTTCATCTAACTCCTTTTTGAATATATTTAGTGAATTGGCCTCAACAACTTTCTGTGGTAGAGAATTCCACAGGTTCACCACTCTCTGGGTGAAGAAATTCCTCCTCATCTCGGTCCTAAATGGCTTCCCCCTTATCCTTAGACTGTGTCCCCTGGTTCTGGACTTCCCCAACATTGGGAACATTCTTCCTGCATCTAACCTGTCTAACCCCGTCAGAATTTTAAACGTTTCTATGAGGTCCCCTCTCATTCTTCTGAACTCCAGTGAATACAAGCCCAGTTGATCCAGTCTTTCTTGATAGGTCAGTCCCGCCATCCCGGGAATCAGTCTGGTGAACCTTCGCTGCACTCCCTCAATAGCAAGAATGTCCTTCCTCAGGTTAGGAGACCAAAACTGTACACAATACTCCAGGTGTGGCCTCACCAAGGCCCTGTACAATTGTAGCAACACCTCCCTGCCCCTGTACTCAAATCCCCTCGCTATGAAGGCCAACATGCCATTTGCTTTCTTAACCGCCTGCTGTACCTGCATGCCAACCTTCAATGACTGATGTACCATGATACCCAGGTCTCTTTGCACCTCCCCTTTTCCTAATCTGTCACCATTCAGATAATAGTCTGTCTCTCTGTTTTTACCACCAAAGTGGATAACCTCACATTTATCCACATTATACTTCATCTGCCATGCATTTGCCCACTCACCTAACCTATCCAAGTCGCTCTGCAGCCTCATAGCATCCTCCTCGCAGCTCACATTGCCACCCAACTTAGTGTCATCCGCAAATTTGGAGATACTACATTTAATCCCCTCGTCTAAATCATTAATGTACAGTGTAAACAGCTGGGGCCCCAGCGCAGAACCTTGCGGTACCCCACTAGTCACTGCCTGCCATTCTGAAAAGTCCCCATTTACTCCTACTCTTTGCTTCCTGTCTGCCAACCAGTTCTCAATCCACATCAGCACACCACCCCCAATCCCATGTGCTTTAACTTTGCACATTAATCTCTTGTGTGTGGGACCTTGTCGAAAGCCTTCTGAAAGTCCAAATATACCACATCAACTGGTTCTCCCTTGTCCACTCTACTGGAAACATTCTCAAAAAATTCCAGAAGATTTGTCAAGCATGATTTCCCTTTCACAAATCCATGCTGACTTGGACCTATCATATTACCTCTTTCCAAATGCACTGCTATGACATCCTTAATAATTGATTCCATCATTTTACCCACTACCAATGTCAGGCTGACCGGTCTATAATTCCCTGTTTTCCCGCTCCCTCCTTTTTTAAAAAGTGGGGTTACATTGGCTACCCTCCACTCCATAGGAACTGATCCAGAGTCAATAGAATGTTGGAAAATGACTGTCAATGCATCCACTATTTCCAAGGCCACCTCCTTAAGTACTCTGGGATGCAGTCCATCAGGCCCTGGGGATTTATCGGCTTTCAATCCCATCAATTTCCCCAACACAATTTCCCGACTAATAAGGATTTCCCTCAGTTCCTCCTCCTTACTAGACCCTCCGACCCCTTTTATATCCGGAAGGTTGTTTGTGTCCTCCTCAGTGAATACCGAACCAAAGTACTTGTTCAATTGGTCCGCCATTTCTTTGTTCCCCGTTATGACTTCCCCTGATTCTGACCGCAGGGGACCTACGTTTGTCTTTACTAACCTTTTTCTCTTTACATATCTATAGAAACTTTTGCAATCCGTCTTAATGTTCCCTGCAAGCTTCTTCTCGTACTCCATTTTCCCTGCCCTAATCAAACCCTTTGTCCTCCTCTGCTGAGTTCTAAATTTCTCCCAGTCCCCGGGTTCGCTGCTATTTCTGGCCAATTTGTATGCCACTTCCTTGGGCTGCGCAGAGAGCCGTTGCGAGGGAAGCCCCGCCTTCCACATCGCTGAGGCCCGTTCTGTATTGCTCCTTCACGGCAACCGAGCCAAAGGTGGGCAGCGGAAACGTTACAAGGACACCTTAAAGCCTTCCTGGTAAAGTGCAACATCACTACTGATACCTGGGAGTGCCTGGCCGAAGACTGCCCTAGGTGGAGAAAGTGCATCAGGGAGGGCATTGAGCTCTTCGAATGTCAACGCCGAGAGCGTGAAGAGGTCAAGCGCAGGCAGCGGAAGGAGCGTGCGGTAAACCAGTCCCACCCATCCCTTCCCTCGGCGAATGTCTGTCCCACTTGTTAAAGAGTCTGTGGCTCTTGTATTGGACTGTTCAGCCACCAAAGAACTCACTTCAGGAGTGGAAGCAAGTCTTCCTCAATTCCGAGGGACTGCCTATGATGATGGATGATGATGATGACCCAGCATGGACTGAGGGAGAGCTGCCCTTGCTCACTGTCTGCCCTGGGATTCTTTGGGACATTAGCTCCTTTCATTGGCAAGTTCAATGGAGATTGTAGTCAAGAGAGATGTTTGTGTCAAGCATTAGATCCTAAACACGATCTTGATTATAACCATGCATCAAACCCTATTAGCATATAACGTTGGAAACTGTTGTCTTTCCATGATAGTACCTAGTCAATTAGCTTATGCCATGCTCTTGTCATGTTTGCAGAGGAAGATATCTAAGAATCGGGCAGAGCGGAGGTGGACCCGCACAGCTAATGCAGCTCACCGAGTTGGAACGCGCTGCGGCACTGGTCGGCAGCCACACTCGGTCGGCCACCCATGGTGAGGTAGAGCCCTCCCTTGCATCACGTGAGTAATACGTCAAGCAGTGTTAAAATAATGTAAGGTCATTTAATTATAATATACGAATGATGTCATGTTATACATGCAGCTATCCTGATTCCCATGCAGCCTCTGTGCTATTCGCAAGTTGACAAGAGATAAGAGCAGGAGCAGGCGATCTGGCCATCTGTCCCCTTCTCTGTCGGCTCCCCATAAACATTCACTCCCTTATCATTCTGTCTTTCTCCAACTGATCCAGCCTCCGGAGCTCTCTGGGTCACTGAATTTCAACTTGGATTTACCACCATATGTACCACCATGTGATGCAATGTTACGTAACGTCTCTTGGTCTCTATTTATTGTAGTAGTGCTGGTCCTCCTTCGTATGCCAGCGCAACTCAGCGCAAGAATGTGTACCCTTCTGTTTTAATAAGCTCAATTGTGTTTTGAAGGTCCACCAACGTCCATGTGCAGCGAGGCGCGACCGGAACCCCTCCCCCTCCAGCAGCAGATGGTCCTCACCACGGGAGGGGAGGAGGAAGAGAGCACAGACCATGAGGAGGAGGAGGAATATATGGAAACAGAGGAGGATGCTCCTACCATCCCCATGCCTGATGTACCTGTGGGACCTGCAGCCACAACGTCTGTTTCGATGGAAGAGGTAGCGGGACCAAGTGGCGTGCAGCCGGTGACGCCAAGGTGTTTAGTGCACACGCCGACCCCACGGAGGTCGGGTCAGCGAGGTCAACACACACCTTCTCTGGCTGATCGAATCGAAGGCTTGACCAGACTGTGCGAGGAGAGTGTCGTGATTAGTCACGAGCATCTCCAGGCATTTGTGGAATTTACGAGGGACATCTCCCTGGCATGTGCTCGCAATTCGGAGGATATGCAGCAGATGATCCGGGAGATGCGTGCGACGACTACCTCCGTTGATGCCTTGCGGCAATAGTGGCTGGACACGGTATTGAACCCCAAGGTGCCGTCATCCAACATACCACCAGCACCAGCACACAAGCGAGTCAGGAGGAAGACGACTCGGAAGGCAATTCCCTCACTTTGTCTTTCCCTCCAACACCCCTACAACAGCCGATCGCGCCATCATCACCCCCACCATGACAGGATGTCTTGCTGTTGCCCGCTACACGCCAGCTTCATCTCGGTACCCGGGTGGGTGAGTGGGGCTAGGACATGGGGGAGTACAGGACCTGGAGGGAAACGTGGCCGCAGGTAAGGAGGGGAATGCTTTATCGTTTTTTATATGTTGATATTGTTCATTGTTTATTGTTGTTTTTATTGTTATTTCACTGTTGGGGTGTGAGTTGAAGTGTGGATTGGGGGGATTCCCTCAGCTGAGATTATGTGCTCAAACTCTGAAGTGGGGCCTGAGAGACGAGTGCAACCAACTGAGCCAAACTGACATTGCTACGACAGCCTTCATACTGTGATCCACTTGATTTTGGTGAAAAAAAATAACTTCTTAATACATAATATCGTGTCAATATTTGACAGCTTTCTATTTGTAAGTACCTTGACCTTTTCTGAAATCATAAAAAACATCTTCAATTAAGTCTTGTTTCCAGCAGAGGTTCTGATATATTAACATGAAGAGAACTTTGACACCCACTGAAGTCATTTATTTACAGCTTCTGGTTTTATTGCTTTGTTTTTGTCACTTTGAAGCAAGGAAATTTTTCAATTATGTGGCGAATTGTACATTTTTTTTTGGAAGGAAGAATGAATTTTGAGCACATTAAGTGCTGAGGAACAGAACATTTCAGCATTAAACACTACAGGATCAGGCCTCGATGTAATAACAACAACAGCAACAGCTTTTATTTATATAGCGCCTTTAACGTAGTAAACCTCCCAAGATGCTTCACAGCAGTGTTATAAGACAAAACAGATAAATTTGACACCAAGCCACATGAAAAGAAATTACGGTAGGCGACCAAAAGCTCGATCAAAGAGGCAGGTTTTAAGGAGCGTCTTAAAGGAGAAAAGGGAGATAGAGAGGCGGAGAAGTTTAGGCAGGGAGTTCCAGAGCTTGGGGCTGAGGCAACGAAAGGCACGGCCACCAATGGTTGAGCAGTTATAATCAGGGATGCTCAAGAGGTCAGAATTTGAGGTAGTATAAGTAAGTATAGTAATATAACATAGTACAAGTCACATGCAGAGCAAAACTTTCTTGAAGTTGTGCCTTAGCCAAGGGCGGCATTGGCCTTGCACCAAGGGAGGGAATTCCAGAGCTTGGGGCCTCGGCAGCAGAAGGCACGGCCACCAATGGGGGAGTGATGGAAATTGGGGATGCTCAAGATGCCAGAATTAGAGGAGCACAGACATCCCAGAGGGTTGTGGGGCTGGAGGAGATTACAGAGATAGGGAGGGGCCAGGCCATGGAGGGATTTGAAAACAAGGATGAGAATTTTGAAATCAAGGTGTTGCTTAACCGGAAGCCAATGTAGGTCAGTGAGCACAGAGGTGATGGGTGAGCGGGACTTGGTACACAGCAATTGATCTCAGACAGAGTGAGGAGAGAGAGACATCGAAGCAAAGGATCACCACTGAATTGGAAACTTAAAGCCTCTATGGCCACATCAGCCCTCCTGTTCCTGCCCTCAGTCACCCCTCCACCTTCGACAGTGCGGCAAGTATCCACTCCGAATTTCTGGCGCCCACCTTAAGCAAGTGCCTCAGGTATAATGTATACTCACAGGTTGGTAACATAGAAACATAGAAACATGGAAAATAGGTGCAGGAGTAGGCCATTCGGCCCTTCGAGCCTGCACCGCCATTCAATAAGATCATGGCTGATCATTCTCTCAGTACCCCTTTCCTGCTTTCTCGCCATACCACTTGATCCCCTTAGTCGTAAGGGCCATATCTAACTCCCTCTTGAATATATCCAATGAACTGGCATCAACAACTCTCTGCGGTAGAGAATTCCACAGGTTAACAACTCTCTGAGTGAAGAATTTTCTCCTCATCTCAGTCCTAAATGGTTTACCCCTTATCCTTAGACTGTGTTCCCTGGTTCTTGACTTCCCCAACATCGGGAACATTCTTCCCGCATCTAACCTGTCCCATTCTGTCAGAATCTTATACGTTTCTATGAGATCCCCTCTCATCCTTCTAAACTCCAGTGAATAAAGGCCCGGTTGATCCAAGCTCTCCTCATATGACAGCCCAGCCATCCCTGGAATCAGTCTGGTGAACCTTCGCTGCACTCCCTCAATAGTAAGAATGTCCTTCCTCAGAATAGGAGACCAAAACTGAACACAATATTCCAGGTGAGGCCTCACTAAGGCCCTGTACAACTGCAGTAAGTTCTCCCTGCTCCTATACTCAAATCCCCTAGCTATGAAGGCCAATATACCATTTGCCTTCTTCACCGCCTGCTGTACCTGTATGCCAACTTTCAATGTCTGATGAACCATGACACCCAGGTCTCGTTGCACCTCCCCTTTTTCTAATCTGCCGCCATTCAGATAATATTCTGCCTTTGTATTTTTGCCCCCAAAATGGATAACCTCACATTTATCCACATTATACTGTATCTGCCATGCATTTGCCCACTCACCTAACCTGTCCAAGTCACCCTGCAGCCTCTTAGCGTCCTCCTCACAACTCACACCACCAGCTAGTTTAGTGTCATCCGCAAACTTGGAGATATTACACTCAATTCCTTCATCTAAATCGTTAATGTATATTGTAAAGAGCTGAGGTCCCAGCACTGAGCCCTGCGGCACTCCACGAGTCACTGCCTGCCATTCTGAAAAGGACTCGTTTATCCCGACTCTCTGCTTCCTGTCTGCCAACCAGTTCTCTATCTACGTCAATACATTATCCCCAATACCATGCGCTTTGATTTTGCACACCAATCTCTTGTGCGGGACCTTGTCAAAAGCCTTTTGAAAGTCCAAATACACCACATCCACTGCTTCTCCCTTGTCGACTCTGCTAGTTACATCCTCAAAAAATTCCAGAAGATTCGTCAAGCATGATTTCCCTTTCATAAATCCATGCTGACTTGGTCCAATCCTGTCACTGCTTTCCAAATGCGCTGCTGTTTCATCCTTAATGATTGATTCCAACATTTTCCCCACTACTGATGTCAGGCTAACTGGTCTATAATTACCCATTTTCTCTCTCCCTCCTTTTTTAAAAAGTGGTGTTACATTAGCTACCCTCCAGTCCATAGGAACTGATCCAGAGTCAATAGACTGTTGGAAAATGATCACCAATGCTTCCACTATTTCTAGGGCTACTTCCTTGAGTACCCTGGGATGCAGACTATCAGGCCCGGGGATTTATTGACCTTCAATCCCATCAATTTCCCTAACACAATTTCCCGCCTGATAAGGATATCCTTCAGTTCCTCCTTCTCACTAGACCTACTGTCCCCTAGTACATTCGGAAGGTTATTTGTGTCTTCCTTCGTGAAGACAGAACCGAAGTATTTGTTCAATTGGTCTGCCATTTCTTTGTTCCCCATTATAAATTCACCTGAGTTCAACTGCAAGGGACCTACGTTTGTCTTCACTAATCTTTTTCTCTTCACATATTTATAGAAGCTTTTGCAGTCTGTTTTTATGTTCCCTGCAAGCTTCCTTTCGTACTCTATTTTCCCCCTCTTAATTAAACCCTTAGTCTTCCTCTGTTGAATTCTAAATTTCTCCCAGTCCTCAGGTTTGTTGCTTTTTCTAGCCAGATTATATGCCTCTTCCTTGGCTTTAACATTATCCTTAATTTCCCTTGTTAGCCATGGTTCAGCCACCTTCCCCGTTTTATTTTTATTCCAGACAGGGATGTACAATTGTTGAAGTTCATCCATGTGATCTTTAAATGTTTGCCATTGCTTATCCACCGTCAACCCTTTAAGTATCCTTTGCCAGTCTATTCTAGCCAATTCACGCCTCATTCTGTCAAAGTTACCTTTCCTTAAGTTCAGGACCCTAGTTTCCAAATTAACTGTGTCACTCTCCATTTCAATAAAGAACTCTACCATATTATGGTCACTCATCCCCAAGGGGCCGCGCACAACAAGATTGCTAATTAGTCCCTTCTCATTACACATCACCCAGTCGAGGATGACCAGCTCTCTAGTTGGTTCCTCGACATATTGGTCGAGAAAACCATCCCTAATACACTCCAGGAAATCCTCCTCCACCGCATTGCTACCAGTTTGGTTAGCCCAATCAATATGTAAATTAAAGTCGCCCATAATAACTGCTGTATCTTTAGTGCACACATCCCTTATTTCTTGTTTGATGCTGTCCCCAACCTCACTACTACTGTTTGGTGGTCTGTACACAACTCCCACTAGTGTTTTCTGCCCTTTGGTATTCTGTAGCTCCACCCATACCGATTATACATCATCCAGGCTAATGTCCTTCCTTACTATTGCATTAATTTCCTCTTTAACCAGCAATGCCCCCCCGCCTCCGTTTCCTTTCTTTCTATCCTTCCTAAATGCTGAATACTCTTGGATGTTAAGTTCCCAGCCTTGGTCACCCTGGAGCCATGTCTCCGTGATGCCAATTACATCATACCCGTTAACTACTATCTGCGCAGTTAACTCGTCCACCTTATTCCGAATACCCCTCGCATTGAGGCACAGAGCCTTAAGGCTTGTCTTTTTAACACACTTTTCCCCTTTAGAATTTTGCTGTAATGTGGCCCTTTTTGTTTTTTGCCTTAGGTTTCTCTGCCCTCCACTTTTACTATTCTCCTTTCTATCTTTTGCTTCTGACTCCATTTTATTTCCCTCTGTCTCCCTGCATAGGTTATCATCCCCCTGCCACATTAGTTTAACTCCTCCCCAACAGCACTAGCAAACACTGCCCCTAGGACATTGGTTCCGGTCCTGCCCAGGTGCAGACCGTCCGGTTTGTACTGGTCCAACTTTCCCCAGAACCGGTTCCAATGTCTCAGGAATTTGATTCCCTCCCTTCTGCACCACTGCTGAAGCCACGTATTAATCTGAGCTATCCTGTGATTCCTACTCTGACTAGTAAGTTGCACTGGTAGCAATCCTGAGATCACTACTTTTGAGGTCCTACTTTTTAATTTAACTCCAAGCTCCTTAAATTCATCTCGTAGGACCTCATCCCATTTTTTACCTATGTCGTTGGTACCTATATGCACCACGACAACTGGCTGTTCACCCTCCCTTTTCAGAATGTCCTGCACCCGCTCCGAGACATCCTTGACCCTTGCACCAGGGAGGCAACATACCATTCTGGAGTCTAGGTTGCGGCCGCAGAAACGCCTATCTATTCTCCTTACAATTGAGTCCCCTATCACTATGGCTCTCCCACTCTTTTTCCTGCCCTCCTGTGTAGCAGAACGGGCCATGGTGCCATGAACTTGGCTGCTGCTGTCCTCCCCTGATGAGTCATCCCCCTCAACTGTACCCAAAGCGGTGTATCTGTTTTGCAGGGGATGACTGCAGGGGATCCCTGCACCACCTTCCTTGCACTACTCTTCCTGTTGGTCTTCCATTCCCCATCTGGCTGTGTACCCTTTACCTGCGGTAAGACCAACTCACTAAACGTGCTATTCACATCATTCTCAGCATCGTGCATGCTCCAGAGTGAATCCACCCGCAGCTCCAGTTCCGCAATGCGGTCCGTCAGGAGCTGGAGGCGGATGCACTTCCCGCACCCGTAGTCGTCAGGGACAACGGAGGCATCCATGACTTCCCACATGGTACAGGAGGAGCATAACATGTGTCCGAGCAGTTCTGCCATGACTTTACCCTTAGATTAACTTAAATTGGCAACAACAATGCTAAATGTTACTTACTGAAAGAGAAAAGAAAAAAGAAAAGCTACTTACCAATCACCAGCCAATCACTTACCCCCTTGGCTGTGATGTCACCTTTTGATTTCTTTCTACTTCTACCCCTGCTGCAGCTGCACAAGCTCCGCCTCAGCACGAACTCCCGACTGCCGCTCCGCCTCCGACGACGCTGCTCCCCGGACTCCCTGCTGTGCCTTTTGTAGGCCCCAGCAACGAACTCCCGACTGCCGCTCCGCCTCCGATGACTGCCGCTCCGCCTCCGGTAGAGCTGTTGAGCCTGCAATTTTTGCGGTCTGGATGAGTCCGTGTTCCATGTATATGTGCAATGTGTGAGGTTGCAGCCCCTGTTCCATTATTTGAAGGAGTTGCTCCTTGATTTTTGATGCACTTCAGTCCCACACTCCTTGTTATATATGCAGACTATAGTCTCTGTGTCGTCACTGTCTAGTTGCAAAGGATGGAGACTTGTTACCTGATGTACTATCAATAAGGTTTACACTGTGTATATACATGCTGGCACCACTAGAGGGTGCAACTGGTGGAGACTGGGGTTTCCTGCCCCTGTGGCAGAGGCTGTCCACCAAAGGGCACTGTGGTGGGAGACCTGAGGGTCACCTACATAGGTTTGCAGGGACCAGTATAAAAGGCTGACCAATCTTGTGCTTCACTCTGGAGTTACAAATAAAGGACCAAGGTCACAACAGTTTGAGTACAACACGTTGCCTCGTGGAGTCATTCATAAGTGCATTACAGACACTCCTGATCTTTGGGCGTCCAGTGCAGAGGGGAGTGGGCAGGTCAGTGGGCCTCCTCGTAGGACTGCTCCTGGGCCTGGCCAAGGTGGCCATTAACCAGTTCAGGCAGCGGGCGGCCAAAGGGGTCGTTCAGCCTAACTGCCTGCCTCTCTTCCGTGGCTACGTTCGCACCAGGGTGTCTCTGGAGATGGAGCATGCGGTGTCCACCAGAACGTTCGCCGCCTTCTGCGAGAGGTGGGCACCGGAGGGACTGGAGTGCATCCTCACTCCCACAACCGAATTTTAATTTGACTATTTAAAGTTTCTAAAAAGTTTTATTTGTTAATTTGTTGGTTCTAGTGCCCCTTTAATAAGGAATTTTATCTTTTACACAAAATAGCCAAAATGGTTGTACAGCTGTTGAGTTGGGAATGGCTTCGCCAGTCATGCGATGTTCACAAGATTCAATAAAACCCCAGCCAATTGGGTTCGGGGGATCCATGATGAGACAGGTGATTGTGAGCCTGGTGGTTGAACTGGTAATAAGAACATAAGAACATAAGAAACACGAGCAGGAGTAGGCCATTTGGCCCCTCGAGCCTGCTTCATCATTCAACAAGATCATGGCTGATTTGATCATGGACTCAGCTCCACTTCCCCGCCCGCTCCCCATAACCCTTTACTCCTTTATCGCTCAAAAATCTGTCTATCTCCGCCTTAAATATATTCAATGACCCAGCTTCCACAGCTCTCTGAGGCAGAGAATTCCATAGATTTACAACCCTCTGAGAAGAAATTTCTCCTCATCTCAGTTTTATTTTGTAGTGTGATTGTTAAACCTTTTGCCAATAAACCAACTAGTTCTTAATAGCAATGTGTTGTTATGAATTCTTAAGCAAAGAACCCATGAAGCTAATACATTACACCCGGAAGTTCTGGTCTGTGGTGGTTAGATAATCCTAAGATTGGGGTTTAAGGGAAGCAGGAGTTCAAGAATATTAAAGAAAGTGCTTGCATTTATATAGCGCCTTTCACGACATCAGGACATTCCAAAGCACTTTACAGCCAATGAAGTAACTTTTGAAGTGCAGTCACTGTAATGTCGGAAACACAGCAGCCCACGTGTGCAAGCAAGATCCCACAGGTAGCAATGTGATAATGACTAAATAATCTGTTTTAGTGATGTGGATTGGGGGATAAATGTTGGCTGGGATACTGGGGATAACTCCCCTGCTCTTCTGTGAAACAGTGCTGTGGGATCTTTTATATCCACCTGAGAGAGTAGTCAGGACTTCAGTTTATCATCTCAGCTGAAAGATAAAACCTCCTGCAGTGCTCCCTCAGCACTGCATTGGAGTGTCAGCTGAGATTTTGTGCTGTGATATTTGGAGTGGGACTTGAACCCATAACCTTCTGGCTGAGAGTCAAAAGTGCTACCAACTGAGCTAAAGCTGACACTTTATTAGGCTTGTGGTTTGGGAAAGAATGAGATTAGTATAGCGAGTCTGAACAAACTGAAGATACTTACTCCATAAACCCAAATAACAACCTCAAAAATCAGAAACTGGAAAAGTAAATTGGCCATTCCGCTTAGAGCCTGGTCAGAACTATACTGGAAAGTAGCTGATTCGGAGAAGCTAATTCTGTGTCCAATTCTTGGCACCACACTTTAGAAAGGATGTGAAGGCTTTGGAGAGGATACGAAGAGATTGACTGGAAAGGTTCCAGGGATGAAGAATTATAGTTACGTGGATAGATTAGAGAAGCTGGCGTTGTTCTCCTTGGAGCAGAGAAGGCTAAGAGGAGATTTGATTGAGCTATTCAAAATCATGAGGGGATTTGATAGAGTAAATAAAGAGAAACTGTTTCCAATGGCTGAAGGGTCGATAACCAAAGGGCACGGATTTAATGTGATTGGCAAAAGGACCAGAGGCGACATGAGGAAAAACATTTTTACACAACGAGTGGCTAGAATTTGGAACGCACTGCCTGATAGGGCGGTGGATACAGATTCAATAGTAGCCTTCAAAGGGGAATTGGATAAATATTTGATGGAGGAAGAATTGCAGGGATATGGGAAAAGAGCGGAGGAGTGGGACTAACTGGATTACTCTTCGAAAGAGTCGGTGCAGACTCAATGGGCCGAATGGCCTCATTCTGTGCTGTACTGTTCTATGATTCTATGATTCTATTATTATGGAAATCACAGGCAGGTTCTCCCTATTCTGCAGGGAACCCGATTGAAAGTGGGTACCGTGTGTGCTTTTTACAGAGCCATTTTAATAAAGAAATTCCGTTGGGAGTGCAGGTTGTGGAGACTGGATCTTTGTCTGCCTGCTTTTCGCACACCCAGTACAACTACTACCAGTTAGGCATAAGTAACAACTAGGTAGGTCACTTGCAAATTCTCGATTTTCATCGCTCCACTATTGATGGTCATGTCTTCAGCTGCTTAGGACCCTCAGCTTTGGAATTCGCTCCCTAAACCTCTCTGCCTCTCCTTCCTTTAAGATGCTCCTTAAAACACTTCAACCAAGCTTTTGGTCACCTGTTCTAATATCCCCTTATGTGGCTCGATGTCAAATGTTGTCTGATAACGCCCTTGTGAAGCGCTTTGGGATGTTTACCTATGTTAAAGGAGCTATATAAATGCAAGTTGTGGTTGTTGTTATCTAATGATTCCAGAATATGCTTTAAACAATATTACCACCATGCTAGACAAGACAGGAATAGTATGCCCTCTGCCCTGCAAAAACGCAATGTTTGCAATTTACTTAAAGGTTTTGCGAGGTGACATGCCCCAGTTTCGATTAGCTTGTGGATGCGTCAATGATTATATTTTACCTTACTGCATTTACTTTGTTGCATAATTTTGTTTCCTTTGTGACTTTTGCAAAAATTATATATATATAAAAAAAGAAAGATTTGCATTTATGTGGCACCTTTCACAACCATCCGACGTCCCAAAGTGCTTTTAGGCCAATTAAGTATTTTCTGAAGTGTACTCACTGTTGTAATGCTGGAAACACGGCAGCCAATTTGCGCACAGCAAGCTCCCACAAACAGCAATGTGATAATGACCAGATAATCTGTTTTTTAGTTATGTTGATTGAGAGATAAATATTGGCCAGGACACTGGGGAGAACTCCCCTACTCTTCTTCGAAATACGTTCTTTTACGTCCACCTGAGAGAGCAGGCGGGGCCTTGGTTTTACGTCTCATCTGAAAGACGGAACCTCCGACAGTGCAGCGCTTCCTCAGCATTGATTTTTGTGCTCAACTCCCTGGAGTACGACTTGAACTCACAATCTTCTGACTTGGAGGCGAGGGTGCTACCCACTGAACCACAGCTGACACAAGCATCTTATCAAAAAAATTGTTTCAGAGTATTTGCTCATATAGAAACATAGAAACATAGAAACTAGGTGCAGGAGTAGGCCATTCGGCCCTTCGAGCCTGCACCACCATTCAATAAGATCATGGCTGATCATTCCCTCAGTACTCCTTTCCTGCTTTCTCTCCATACCCCTTGATCCCTTTAGCCGTAAGGGCCATATCTAACTCCCTCTTGAATATATCCAATGAACTGGCATCAACAACTCTCTGTGGCAGGGAATTCCACAGGTTAACAACTCTCTGAGTGAAGAAGTTTCTCCTCATCTCAGTCCTAAATGGTCTGCCCCTTATCTCAAGACTGTGTCCCCTGGTTCTGGACTTCCCCAACATTGGGAACATTCTTCCCGCATCTAACCTGTCCAGTCCCGTCAGAATTTTATATGTTTCGATGAGATCCCCTCTCATCCTTCTAAACTCCAGTATATAAAGTCCCAGTTGCTCCAGTCTCTCCTCATATGTCAGTCCTGCCATCCCTGGAATCAGTCTGGTGAATCTTCGCTGCACTTCCTCAATAGCAAGAATGTCCTTCCTCAGGTTAGGAGACCAAAACTGAACACAATATTCCAGGTGGGGCCTCACCAAGGCCCTGTACAACTGCAGTAAGACTTCCCTGCTCCTATACTCAAATCCCCTTGCTATGAAGGCCAACATACCATTTGCCTTCTTCACCGCCTGCTGTACCTGCATGCCAGCTTTCATGGACTGATGAACCATGACACCCAGGTCCCGCTGCACCTCCCTTTTCCTAATCTGCCGCCATTCAGATAATATTCTGTCTTTGTGTTTTTGCCCCCAAAGTGGATAACCTCACATTTATCACATTATACTGCATCTGCCATGCATTTGCCCATTCGCCTAACCTGTCTAAGTCACCCTGCAGCCTCTTAGCATCCTCCTCACAGCTCACACCACCACCCAGTTTAGTGTCATCTGCAAACTTGGAGATATTACACTCAATTCCATCATCTAAATCATTAATATATATTGTAAAGAGCTGGAGTCCCAGCACCGAGCCCTGCGGCACTCCACTAGTCACTGCCTGCCATTCTGAAAAGGATCCGTTTATCCCAACTCTCTGCTTCCTGTCTGCCAGCCAGTTCTCTATCCACATCAGTATATTACCCACAGTACCATGTGCTTTGATTTTGCACACCAATCTCTTGTGTGGTACCTTGTCAAAAGCCTTTTGAAAGTCCAAATACAGCACTGGTTCTCCCTTGGCCACTCTACTAGTTACATCCTCAAAAAATTCCAGAAGATTTGTCAAGCATGATTTCCCTTTCATAAATCCATGTTGACTTGGACCAATCCTGTCACTGCTTTCCAAATGCGCTGCTATTTCATCCTTAATGATTGATTCCAACCTTTTCCCCACTACTGATGTCAGGCTAACCCATCTATAATTATCCGTTTTCTCTCTCCCTCCTTTTTTAAAAAGTGGTGTTACATTAGCAACCCTCCAATCCATGGGAACTGATCCAGAGTCGATAGACTGCTGGAAAATTATCACTAATGCATCCACTATTTCTAGGGCCACTTCCTTAAGTACCCTGGGATGGAGACTATCAGGCCCTGGGGATTTATCGGCCTTCAATCCCGTCAATTTCCCTAACACAATTTCCTGCCTAATAAGGATATCCTTCAGTTCCTCCTTCTCACTACACCCTCGGTCCCCTATTACATCTGGAAGGTTATTTGTGTCTTCCTTTGTGAAGACAGAACCAAAGTACTTGTTCAATTGGTCTGCCACTTCTTTGTTCCCCATTATAAATTCACCCAAATTCGACTGCAAGGGACCTTCGTTTGTCTTCACTAATCTTTTTCTCTTCACATATCTCTAGAAGCTTTTGCAGTCAGTTTTTATGTTTCCGGCAAGCTTCCTCTCATACTCTATTTTCTCCCTCTTAATTAAACCCTTTGTCCTCCTCTGCTGAATCCTAAATTTCTCCCCGTCCACAATGTAGGATGGGTACACACCCAGAAATAATGAAACATGACATAGAAAGTTCAAATCCATGTTCTTGTTAAATTTGCATGTTTCTCAGATTGCTTCTACTGGCAGGTCTTGGTGTTGCGATTTAGGATTTATCTACAAATGTAACAACAGCCCTTTCCAAGGCCCCAGAGCCATGAAATTCAAACAAATAAACAATGCAAGTACAAATAGAACGTGATTTGCCTGGGCCTCGTGATTGGATTGTCAGGGCTTGGTGTCAGCTGTGGCTCAGTGGGTAGCACACTCGCCTCTGAGTTAGAAGGTTGTAGGTTCAAGTCCCACTCCAAGAACTTAAACATAAAAAAAAATCTAGGCTGACTTTCCAGTGCAGTACGGAGGGAATGCTGCGCTGTCGGAGGTGCTGTCCTTTGGATGAGACAAATTAAAGCTCTGTCTGCTCTCTCAGGTGGATATAAAAAAATCCCATGGCAGAAGAGCAGGGGCGCTGCTCCCTGGTGTCCTGGTCAATATTTGTCCCTCAATCAACTTAACAAAAAAGCAGATTATCTGTCATTTCCTTATCACAATGCTGTTTGTGGGAGTTTGCTGTGTTTCTGATATTGCAACAGTAACTGCACTCCAAAAAGTACTTAATTGACTGCAAAGTGCTGTGGGATGTCCAGTGGTTGTGAAAGGTGCTATATAAATGCAAGTCTTTCTTACTATCAACTCTGAGATATGTTTGCATAGATGAAGATAATGAGAGTTGTTGTTGACAAAATCACCACAACAGGGTCAAGAGGGTAGGTTGTATTGGTAACTACAGTCACCAGTGACAGAGCTGCACAGGCAGCCTTTGGATCCAGTTTTTAAACATAAAAATGCTTTAAATGAGCTGGAAATAGTTTTACTCCAGGTGATCAGAGAAGATCTCTTAGTAACCATAATAAGGTTTGAAAATAGGAATCACACTACAGTCTGAAAACAGGAATCACACTAGTCAGTGAAGTAAATGCATGGATAAGTCTCCCTCATTTTGATACTCATTTTGGTTAAAGAATTCAATATGTTCCAAGGCACATCACTCTGAAAATAAACATGGCACTTTCTCCTGAAAGATTTGCCTCTTCATAAATGGGCACAACCTCGCTTTGTAGTGATTTGGGAATTCAACTCAACTATGATTCAGTAGTACTCAACAGCTGCTACACTTGCTAAAACATGTGCAACTAGAAAGCACAGAGCTCCCACACTCCCCGTCGCCAGGCGTCTTGTTATATTTAGGTGTGTGTCTGGGGGAAGCTTGTATGACTTCAACATGATGCTCTCTGAGTAATCACTAAGAATCCTGCTTCAGCCCACCTTTGCAACTTCCACCGTTAGTTGTTCATGATTTAGTAATGTGATATTTAAATATATGTACGATATATATATATAATTTTATTCCCCAATTTACTCTTCCACTTTCCCGAAGGATTTGGCTGATGCTGGGATACAATGCTCAGGACCACCAGCTACCCTCCAGTAACTCACACGAAGTGGCCATTCTTCATTCAGGTGCCCAGGCAGTGAGTGTCGGCAGGCTATTTGGTTGTGAAGGGCATCATGGCTAAGCCCAATCCTGTCCACACATAAAGTCCACATGTCGACATTTTCCAGCAGGGGTGGCTGGACAGCGAGCCCTGGCTAATTTTACCATCCCCCACCCCAGGGCTTGCTGAGATCAATTGCAGCACCCAAACTGCTGCTTGGCTGAGGTCACTAAGCTCAACACAGACTGGTATTCAAACCTTACATGTTTTGGTCTGTATGGCTTCGTGGTATAACAGGCAATTGTATTATGATACAAGCACAAATGAAATATAATTTTATAATATTTCCATCTCATTCAGGTTTCTTCACAATATCAGTTATATTTCGGCAGAATTACAAGTATGGCACCCCACAATCTTTCTTAAGTTCCCATTTCTGTCAAGGCCTATACTCAGCCGTGGCTCAGTGAGTAGCACCCTTGCCTCTGAGTCAGAAGGTTGTGGGTTTATGCCCACTCCAGGGACATGAGCACAAGAATTTAGGTTGATATTCAACTGAAGTACTGAGGGAGTGCTGCACTGTCAGAGGTGCTGTTTTTCAGATGAGATGTTAAACCGAGGCCCTGTCTGCCCTCTCAGATAGATGTAAAAGATTGCATGGCACAATTTCGAAGAAGAGCTGTAGAGTTTCCCCAGTGCCCTGGCAAATATTTATCCCTCAACCAATGTATTAAAAACAAATTATCCAGTCATTATCACATTGCTATTTGTGGGAGCTTGCTGTGCGCAAATTGGCTGCCATGTTTCCTACATTACAACAGTGACTACACGCCAAAAGTTCTTCATTGGCTTTGAAGTGCTTTGGGACATCCTGAGGTTATGAAAGGCGCTATATAAAAACAAGTCTTTCTTTCATTGTGCAAAATGTTAACCTGTCTTTCTGTAAGTTGCTGACCTGACCCATTTCCAACATTTGCTTTTGATATTTCCAACCTCTGCAGATTTTGTTTTTAATTTAAAACTATCATCATCATCATCATCATAGGCAGTCTCTTGGAATCGAGGAAGACTTGCTTCACGCTTAGCATGAGTTCTTAGGTGGCTGTACAGTCTAATACAAGAACCACAGTCTCTGTCACAGGTGGGACAGACAATGGTTGAGGGGAAGGGTGGGCGGGGAGCCTGGTTTGCCGCACGCTCCTTCCGCTGCCTGCGCTTGATTTCTGCATGCTTTCGGCGTCGATACTCGAGGAGTTCAGCGCCCTCCCAGATGCACTTCCTCCATTAGGGCAGTCTTTGGCCACGGACTCCCAGGTGTCAGTGGGGCTGTTGCACTTTATCAGGGAGGCTTTGAGTGTGTAACGTTTCCTCTGGCTCGTTTGCCGTGGACGAGTTCCGTGCAGAGCGCTTGCTTTGGGAATCTCGTGTCTGGCATGCGAATTATGTGGCCTGACCAGCGGAGCTGATCAAGTGTGGTCAGTGCTTCAAGGCTGGGGATGTTGGCCTGGACGAGGGCGCTAATGTTAGTGTGTCTGTTCTCCTAGGGGATTTGTAGAATCTTACGGAAACATTGCTGGTGGTATTTTTACAGCGACTTGAGGTGTCTACTGTACATGGTCCACATCTCTGAGCCATACAGGAGGGCTGGTATTACTACAGCCCTGTAGACCATGAGCTTGGTGACAGTTTTGAGGGCCTTGTCTTCAAATATTCTTTTCCTCAGGTGACCGAAGGCTGCACTGGCGCACTGGAGGCGGTGTTGGATCTCGTTGTCAATGCCTGCTCTTGTTGCTAGGAGGCTCCAAAGTTAAGGGAAGTGGTCCACGGTGTCCAGGGCCACGCCGTGGATCTTGATGTCTGGGGGGCAGTGCTGTGCGGCGAGGACAGGCTGATGGAGGACCTTTGTCTTACTGATGTTTAGTGTATATATCTCTATCTCTATCAACTAGATTTTCTTATGAAAAGTCATTCTTGAGACGGGTCTATCCATTCTTGGCATTTTTGCTTTGATGGTTTAAAAGAATGATTGCATTGGAATTTAGCTTTAAACACCACCCTTGCAATATTTAAAAAAATAAAGAATTGCATAAATGTTGCATTTCTTTCTTTATGTTGCTGTTGCAGGAATTCCCATTTTCTTTCCCGTGCAAGGGATTCCCCCCTTGTTTTTTTCAATACCAGTTCCCATGACAACAGTGGAGGCTAAGCCAAGGGTTGAGTCCATGACGTCAATGCGGGCGGCGCGGCTCTGATTGGCTGGCGGGGTGTGCGCGCTGTCAATCAGCTAGAGGGAGGGGGCGGAGCTGGGCTCCCCGCGCTCAACCTAACCTGCTGGTGGGAGGGGAGGCGGGGCGAGCAGGTCCCGCCCCCTCGTCGCGTGGCTCCCAGTGCCGATTGGCCGGACTCCCTCCACTTCTCCAGGGCCCATTGGTCCGCCGCCATGCCAATCAACCAAACCGATCACTTCCTGCCAACAAGTTTGATTGGACGGCGTGACAGAGCGGAGCGCGAGAGCCCGAGCGAATGGACTCTTGAGGCCAAAAAAAATCTATACAAAATATACATTTTTAAGCGTAAATCTAAAGTTTGTGAATGAAACAAACCCCCGATAAACGGTTTAATCGTGTTTTCGGGCGGTAAATGTGGTTTAATCGGTGACTAATCGGGAAGGTATCGGTTTGGTATCGGGGATTTTTTTTGTTGCCGGTTAATCGGACGGCGGTGTCGGTGAGTGCGCGGGCGGGAGTGAGGAGGAGGGGGGAGGGAGGGGAAAAGGGGGTGGCACCGACTAATCGGCCAATAATCGGTAATTATCAGGGGAGTTTTTTTTATTTTTTTTGTTGTGTGGAGAGGGAGAGAGAATGAATATCGAGATCCCGCCCGGGCTGACGGACCTGCTGCAGGGCTACACGGTGGAGGTGCTGCGGCATCGGCCTCCCGATCTGGTGGAGTTTGCCATCCAGTACTTCACCCAGCTGAAGGAGAAGGAGGAGCTCTCTAGTAGCCACAGGGCCACCGATGGAGATCCCATGCAGACCGACTCCAACGGCGACGAAAACGAGTCGGATTCTGATTCTGATTTTGAAGGTAAGGAAGAAAATAGCAAGCCTGAGAGAGACACACACACTCGAACAAGAGGATGTCCTCCAGAGCAAGAAGAGGGAGGGGGTTAAACAGTCAAGAGAGGTGGAGATGGGACATCTCTTCTCCAAACCCCTTCCTCATCAGGTGGGGATGGGACATCTCTTTCCCCCCCCCCCCCCTTTCTCATCAGGTGGGAGCCCCTTTCTCATCAGGTGGGAATGGGACATCTCTTCCCTAAATCCCTTTCTCATTAGGTGGAGGTAGGACATCTTAACGAGAAAGGAGTTTGGCAAGAAAGGGCAACGAGAAAGATAAGAGAGAAAAGGAGAGGTGGGTATGCAGAGAGGGAGAGCAAATGCATCGGCACATAATTGGGTGATGGGAGGGTGGGGAGATGGTAAGGGAAGAATAGATGGATCACTGAAGGGAGGAGGGAAAAATGAGACAAGTGCTCAAAGGGGTAAATAAAGAGAGAAGGAGTTACAGATGGATGGCATGAGTTGGTAGGAGGTGAGAGATGAAGGATAAAATAAGGAGGTAGAGCAAAAGGATGGGGGCCACCACAGGGAGAGTTGTGAGCTATCTGTATGAAGAGATGGAGTACAAGGTAAAGGACACAAGGACAGAAGCCACACAGAGAGTAAATAGAGCAAAGAGAAAGGTGAAATGGCAATGTCCAAGAGAAAAAGGACACAGAAAGATGCTGAGAGGAAAGATTGTTACGGGTGGTCAGTCATGTTTGGCAAAGAATAGATGAAGACACATTTTAAGACTTGTAGAGGAAATGAGAATTTAGAAGAGACTTCAAAGCCTGTGGCTGGATGCAAATTAATTTTGGTTTGTCATTTTAGAAGTGGGATCATATTTTGTAAAGAGGATTAACTTTGTATCGTTGTGCAGGCTGATAGTGCATCGCAATTCAATAGCAATGAATTCTACATTCTGTTGAATGATATTTTCTAGCAGAAAATGACATTATTAATACAGCTGCAATTAATTTCTCAAATTAAATAATTCAATTTAGAGCACTACATTATTATATTAAAGTAAATGTAAAGTTCTCTTAAGGAAGTATTGTACCGTTTAAAGTGATAGTGCCTTTGTTCTGAGAAGGTTGGAACTGTCACAAGTCATTTTATCATGCAGTCGTCATGTGCAAGTAGAATAAGTTGCTAAGTTGCGTCATTACATTAAATGTTTGCCATATCTTCTTCGCCAGTTTCTAAAAAAGACTACGTAGTGTCTCGTAATACATCGTTTTGAACTCTTTCACGATGGCTATCCCAGTGGGATTGGGCTTCCCATTAACTACTTGTCGAATCAGAGTAGTGTATTTGTATATGTTTACATTGAAATCCATCTGCCCTACTTCAGACCTTACACTTAGTTGGTTTGGGGATCTTTTTAAAGCTCTATCCTTTCTTTTAAATTGCTTTGCTACAGAAAGAAAATATTTAAGTATTGGTTTAGTCAGTTTAATGTTCTCTGATCACTCGGGGGCGCCATTTTAAATTGTTTTTATTTATTTATTTTTTCCACCGTTGTACAAACCTACCATAGTTCATCCATGTAGATGAACTATTACACCTAATATGGATCACTTGTGCCAAGATCAATACAGATAGATCGATGTACAGACACTGTGGTCTGTTATATTTTGGAGACTGTATTAGATCTTTGGGTTTTTCAGAATTCAAGCAAGTGTTCACGAGCAGATTGGAATTGCATTGAGAATTTTAACACGGAAAAACAATTATTGCTTGCAAAGCAACGAGTGATTGCCAGACTTATATTGCTTAACATTTTTAAATGATTGTCTGTCCAATCAAGTCTTTTGTACATAACAAAGTACTATTAGACCCTTGATAAAATCAAATAGCAAATTTTATCTATACTTATGTTACCAAATACTAGCACAAGTAGATTAATTTTAATGAGTTTTATATTGTATGGTATGTGCTTGATAAGACAATTCTGGTTCAATTAATAGAAATAGGCAGTGTTGGTTTGTGTAGTTGCTCACATGTTCACTCTCCATTTTGAGTACATAGAAACATAGAAAATAGGTGCAGGAGTAGGCCATTTGGCCCTTCGAGCCTGCACCACCATTCAATAAGATCATGGCTGATCATTCACCTCAGTATCCCTTTCCTGCTTTCTCTCCATACCCTTTGATCCCTTTAGCCATAAGGGCCATATCTAACTCCCTCTTGATCCCTCTTGAATATATCTAACGAACTGGCATCAACAACTCTCTGTGGTCGAGAATTCCACAGGTTATCAACTCTTTGAGTGAAGAAGTTTTTCCTCATCGCGGTCCTAAATGGCCTACCCCTTATCTTTAGACTGTGACCCCTGGTTCTGGACTTCCCCAACATCAGGAACCTTCTTCCTGCATCTAACCTGTCCAGTCCCGTCAGAATTTTATATGTTTCTATGAGATCCCCTCTCATCCTTCTAAACTCCAGTGAATACAGACCCAGTCGATCCAGTCTCTCCTCATATGTCAGTCCTGCCACCCCGGGAATCAGTCTTGGCTGCACTCCCTCAATAGCAAGAACGTCCTTCCTCAAATTAGGAGACCAAAACTGAACACAATATTCCAGGTGAGGCCTCAATAAGGCCCTGTCCAACTCCCTGTAAGACCTCCCTGCTCCTATACTCAAATCCCCTAGCTATGAAGGCCAACATGCAATTTGCCGCCTTCACTGCTTCTGTACCTGCATGCCAACTTTCAATGACTGATGTACCATGACACCCAGGTCTTGTTGCACCTGCCCTTTTACTAATCTGCCATTCAGATAATATTCTGTCTTCGTGTTTTTGCCACCAAGTGGATAACCCCACATTATCCACATTCTACTGATCTGCCATGCATTTGCCCACTCACCTAACCTGTCCAAGTCACCCTGCAGCCTCTTAGCATCCTCCTTACAGCTCACACCGCCACCCAGTTTAGTGTCATCTGCAAAATTGGAGATATTACACTCAATTCCTTCATCTAAATTATTAATGTATATTGTAAAGAGCTGGGGTCCCAGCACTGAGCCCTGCGGCAGCCCACTAGTCACTGCCTGCCATTCTGAAAAAGACCCGTTTATCCCGACTCTGCTTCCTCTCTGCCAACCAGTTCTCGATCCACGTCAATACATTACCCCCAATACCATGTGCTTTAATTTTGCACACCAATCTCTTGTGTGGGACCTTGTCAAAAGCCTTTTGAAAGTCCAAATACACCACATCCACTGGTTCTCTATTGTCCACTCTACTAGTTACTTCCTAAAAAAATTCTAGAAGATTTGTCAATCATGATTTCCCTTTCATAAATCCATGCTGACTTGGACTGATCCTGTCACTGCTTTCCTAATGTGCTGCTGTTTCATCTTTAATAATTGATTCCAACATTTTCCCCACTACTAATATCAGGCTATAATTCCCTGTTTTCTCTCTCCCTTTTTAAAAAAAAAAATGGTGTTACGTTAGCTACCTTCCAGTCCATAGGAACTGATCCAGAGTCGATAGATTGTTGGAAAATGATCATCAATGCATCCACTATTTCTAGGGCCACTTCCTTAAGTACCAAGTCTCAATCACTTCTGTTGGGTAGTGAATGAATTAGAGGCTGAGTAAAGCTTTCTTGACTCCACTCCAATAATGTAGCTGAGCCCGAACCTGAGGGGAACTGAGGGCAGTAGCATTGTTACATTCACTGTTTCAAATGCCACCCCTTCTTTTGGTGTCTGAGTGAGGTTGCCTGATTAGATTGAGTTTTGTGCTAAAGGCCTACAAACCACTGAGAATTGTACTATCCAAACTTAATTGATCCATGTGATCTCCTGGACCGGTTTTGATCGCCTGAGGGGGTCGGTGAGGAATTTTTCAGGGTATTTTTTCCTCTTATTGGCCCTGGGTTTTTTCTCTTTTTGTCTTTCCCAGGCATGGCTGTAGGGGCAGGAGGGATAGAGAATAGAGAGGGAGTGTTTAGTCGTGATGCGAGGGGTTAGGATCTGGAATGCACTGCCTGAAAGGGCGGTGGCGGCAGACTTAATCATGGCTTTCAAAAGAGAGTTGGATAAGTACCTGAAAGAAAAAAAAAATAGCAGGGCTACGGGGAAAGGGCGGGGCAGGGGGGCGGGTGGGAGGGAAGTGGGACTGGTTGAGGTGGTCTAGCAGAGAGTCGGCATGGGCTCGAAGGGCCGACTGGCCTCTTTCTGTGCTGTAACCATTCTATGATCATGGTGTAGGGAAGACTTGATGGACCAGCTGGTCTTTTCCTGCCCATCAATTTCAAATGTTCTTAGAGTACAGCCTTTCTTTCCACCTGGGCTGGATTCAAAGACAACTTCCAAAGGTGAAAGGTAGATGAGCCGAACCACGTTATCCTCTAAACCAATGCTTGTTCTTCACTTTGTACCCTTGAATATTAGTGCTATAATGCCCAGCAGCATTTTCCCAAATCAAAATCTTCAAAGATTAGCAACACTTAGGAGGATTTTTTCAATATGTCTTTCAAGTGTTTATTGTTGTACAGGTATTACGCTTCCCCTCTTTCACCCCCCGCCTCCCCGCCATCAACAATGTACAACAGTACTGGGCACAGTTGCGAATAGTATGTTTGAAGTACATTTCATCGTGATGGCTTAATTCAGCTTTTAAACTTCTTTTGTGCCTTCTGACGTTGCAGTCACCTGTTAATTTTTAAATCTCTCAGCTCTGCAAGTCCGCTTAATTTTGCTACCATTTTGATTTGATGGGCAGCGCACCAGGATGGAAGCCAATCTCAATAGAGTCGGTCAACAACAACACAGCTTGTATTTATATAGCACCTTTTAATGTAGTGAAACGTCTCAAAGCACTTCACGGTATGAGACAAAATTTGACACTGAGCCACATAAGGAGAAATTAGGGCAGGTAAAGAGATAGGTTCTAAGGAGCATCTTAAAGGAGGAAAGAGAGGCGGAGAGGTTTAGGCAGAGAATTCTGGGGCCTAGGCAACAGAAGGCACGGCCACCAATGGTTGAGCGATTATAATCAGGGATGCTCAAGAGGGCAGAATGAGAGGAGCATGGATATCTCGGGGGTGGGGGGGGGGGGTGGTTTTTGGGGCTGAAGGAGATTATAGAGATAGGGAGGGATGAGGCCATGGAGGGGTTTGAAACGAAGGATGAAAATTTTGAAATCGATGCGTTGCTTCACCGGGAGCTAATGTAGGCCAGTGAGCACAGGGATGATGGGTGAGCGGGACTGAGTGCAATTTAGGACATGGGCAGCCGAGTTTTGGATCACACCTAGTTTACGTAGGGTAGAATGTGGGAGGCCAGCCAGGAGTGCATTGGAATAGTCAAGTCTCAAAGGCATGGATGAGAAGTTCAGCAGCGGTTGAACTGAGGCAAGGGCGGAGATGGGCAATATTATGGAGGTGGAAATAGGCGGTCTTAGTTATGCTGCTGATATGTGGTTGAAAGCTCATTTCGGGTCAAATATGACACCAAGGTTGCAAATAGTGTGGTTCAGTCTCGGACAGAAGTTGGGGAGAGAAATGGAGTCAGTGGCTAGGGAATGGAGTTTGTGGCGGGGACCGAAAACAATGGCTTCGATCTTCCCAATATATGATTGGAGAAAATTTCTGTGGCTACGATTAGATAGATAAGAATGGAACCAGGCTCCACTGTTCAGTACGGAGACCCAGAGTGCAAATACATGGGGTTGACTCTCTGTATTTACTTTACTGGAACCCAATGGGCTATTGAAAGACCCACACTTTTGTGTATCTACAATGTTTTCTGTTCGCTGAATTTCATAGGCCCTGAAATTGTGGTTGGAGGCTTCCCGCGGGCGGATGCCTCTGACCGCAAATATTTTTTTACAAAAGTACCTTGGTGGTCCCAGAGGTATTAAAATTTCTGGTCCTGAGCCTAGATACGCAGCCAGGCACAGAGGCTCACATATCAAATCTGCATAGGCGATTTGTACTCATCAGTGGGATCACGAGGTCCATTCCAACCTATCAAAATGGAGTATTTCATTAACAGTTATGGTAATTCTGTTTGTACGGAGTTGCCTTAACTATGAATGAGAATACCCCCCAAAACACGGAAACACATTAAATAAATAAAAAAAACATATCATATTTAAAATTAATTGAAATTGAATTTAATTAAATGTTTTAGACAAAAATGTATTTACCTTAAATATAATTTAAAAAAACTTGCCTTAATGGACAGGGTTTAATATAAAAATTAGTGATAACATTTTATTTTTGTATCTTTTAAAACTCTTATCAGGCGTAACAATTTGAAGAAGATTTGCTGGGCAGGAGTTGGCCAATCTCTGTCCGTGGAGGCCTTTCTCCCGGGGATGCTTGCGATCTGTCAAAAGAAATCTTGGCAGATCGCAAGTTCTGGGTTTAAGCGCATACGCAGTGCATGCCTAAACCCGGAACTTGGGCGGCCCCTACGGGATCATAGGGGCACGATTTTAGGGCCATAGTGTTTACGGTATGGAGTGCGGTTAGCTGCACTGCTGTAGTGTAAAAGCACCCAAATATAATTGTGTTAGCGCCCTGCTTACCAACTTGTAATAAAACAGACTTGTGAATAGCTTGACCTTTTCAGTTAAGCTTTTAATCCTTTTTGACCTGTTTTATAGTGTTATTAATTGTCATTTTGCCTCTTTCTTCAGTGTTGTTTGCAGACACTCAATTAACTGTTATTCATTTCCCAGTCCCAGAGTTAATCTTCAATTTTGTCACTGGGATTTCAACAAAGTATAATTGTGAGCCTGTTAAATATTTGTATTATGCCCACTTAACCTGTGGAAAAACACCCAGGAGTACAATTTACAGATATTGTCCTTCCAATCTTGAGATCCTCTCTGCAGGGTGTATTTTGAACTGCAAGACAAAGTCTATTAGTGCACAACAATTGTAAAGTTCAAGCAGTCAAAATATGAACATTTCAAATGCCTACCATTACAATTAATTGAGATCCTAGTTGGGGCAAATAAACATTGTTATAGTGCGGCTACATAACAATGTTACACACTGAGAATTACACCTCGCAGAAGTAACAACATTGGAGTATCATACAGGATAAATATTGACAGGAGTTATTTTTTCCCCATAGTGTACTGATACCAGTAGGCTAAATTAGTCTGGTGGTAGAACTGAAATACATGTAAGATGTTCCTTGAACCAACTGTATCCTTGAAAATAAATTAATTGCTGTTGTCTTATACAAAACCATCTATTGTGTTGTTGCACTGGTGGTGGTATACTTCCGTTAATGATCAATTGCTTCATTTGCTCCAAATCAAATAGAGGAATAATGAAATATTTAAAAAAAAACTGATGTGTGTCATGGATCACAGGGAGTGTGATGTTTTTGAGCAGGCACATGTGCAAGTCACAAAGCTGTGGGTCCACAGTAAAGTCACAAAATCAGCTAGTACCAAATATTCTGTTTTATGGAGCTAAAGTTTCTGTGTTTTGTATTTACCCAACACTGGAGCACCTTCCGAAGCTGTGAAATGGTGCTCAAGGGTGGATGTCTTTTGCCTGAGGCAGGACAGATTTGCAAACTAAATTTACATTTAGACATGGAATTTGTTTTAGATATTATTGTCTGTTGAGACATTCTAGGCTATGATTGTGACTGTCGCTTGTCTTTTGATGGGACATGTGGTGGGGTGGCATTGCTAACTTATCCCCGTTCTGAGGTTCAACGTTCTACTTCCACAAAGTGCTTGATCTGTTTGCTGAACATAGCACAAATACTATTATACCTTGCCAATGGAGATTCAACAGTCTCTGTAGTGTTCTAGAAATATTAAGAAACCAGTTTGAATGCGGAAGTCTATATTTTCAAAGTAAATTTATAGATTGACATGTTGTCTTGGATCGATATTGGCTGGCCATCTAATAAGTATAATTGCATTCTTTGAATATCCAGCACTGTAAATACTCTGGGCATTGTGATAAAGGTGGTATAAAAAGGACTGAGATATGCAATGTGTGCAAATATAATAATGACTTTGGTAAAAGTTAGTTTTCTGAGGTATACCCAGAAATTGCTTAATAAATTGTACCCAGTTGTTGATTTGTACCTTTAGATTTTTAAATTAAAAAACACTAGATATAACGTAGAAACATTTACAGCATCTTTGGTTGCCTCTTATTTGTTATCGACACGCATTCTTCAGTAACATCATCTGTAACCATGGGGTCAACTTCCACAGATAGACAACACAAACCTCTTTCATTACTACTGATTCCAGGGCTGCTGCTGTCATATCAAACTGCTTGACTAAACTCAATTGCTGATGGAGTTCAAATTTCCTACACCTCGTCATTGAGGCTAAAACTAACTAACTGGGCTCTTGCTGGCAACTGTGTGTCCTGAGGTCCAATTGCAACAGCCTCCCTTGATGCTCAATGTGAGCCTTGGTGGTGTGTATTCTCGGTGTTCTGCCCAATCCTAAAATGAACTTTTAAACCACTCCTGTGGTTCATTGACCAGACCGATTTTTGTTTCACCTGTGGAGCATTGCTCACTTGCACCCCTACCTCACCTGCAACAATGCTGAAATCATTGGCCATGTTGTCTTCACCTCGTGATTGATTTGCCAAATAATACCATCGGCGACATTCCTATCTCCATCGTTTATAAAACCATGCACCAAACACCCTGAATTTCACCAAGCTGCACTGGTTCCTTGTATCCCAGAAAATCTGCTTAGAAACATAGAAAATAGGAGCAGTAGTAGCCCTTTCGGCCCTTCGAGTCTGCACCGCCATTCAGTATGATCATGGCTGTACCTCTATCTCAACACCATATTCCCGCTTTTCTACCATACCCCTTGATGCCTTTTGTTTCTAGAAATCTATCTATCTCCCTCTTAAATATATTCAGTGACTTGGCCTCCACAGCCTTCTATCATAGAGAATTCC
Source organism: Pristiophorus japonicus (assembly GCF_044704955.1). NCBI lineage: Eukaryota > Metazoa > Chordata > Chondrichthyes > Pristiophoridae > Pristiophorus > Pristiophorus japonicus. The sequence goes on from NC_091988.1 coordinate 65,732,632, forward strand.
ACAGGTCCACCACCCTCCTGAGTGAAAAATTTTTTTCCTCATCTCGGTCCTAAATTTCCTACCCCATATCCTGAGACTGTGACCCCTTGTTCTAGACTTCCCAGCCAGGGGAAACATCCTCCCTGCATCCAGTCTATCCAACCCAGTCAGAATTTTATACGTTTCAATGAGATCCCCTCTCATTCTTGTAAAAACTCTCGTGAATACAAGCCTAGTCACAAAAGGTATAAAGGAGAAAAGTAAAAGTGGAGGTCAAAAAACAAAAAGGGCCACATTACAACATAATTCTAAAAGGACAAAGAGTGTTAAAAAAACAAGCCTGAAAGCTCTGTGTCTCAATGCAGGGAGCATTCGTAATAAGGTGGATGAATTAACTGCACAGATAGCTGTTAACAGATATGATGTAATTTGGATTACGGAGACATGGCTCCAGGGTGACCAAGGCTGGGAACTCAACATCCAGGGGTATTCAATAGTCAGGAAAGATAGACTGAAAGGAAAAGGAGGTGGGGTAGCATTGCTGGTTAAAGAGGAGATTAACGCAATTGTAAGGGAGGACATTAGCGTGGATGAGGTGGAATCTGTATGGGTAGAGCTGCGGAACACCAAAAGGCAGAAAACGCTAGTGGGAGTTGTCTACAGACCACCAAACAGTCATAGTGAGGTTGGGGATGGCATCAAACAGGAAATTAGGGATGCGTGCAATAAAGGTACAGGAGTTATCATGGGTGACTTAAATCTACATATAGATTGGGCTAAACAAACTGGTAGCAATACGGTGGAGGAGGATTTCCTGGAGTGCATAAGTGATGGTTTTCTCGACCAATATGTCGAGGAACCAACGAGAGAGCTGGCCATTCTAGACTGGGTGTTGTGCAATGAGAGAGGATTAATTACCAATCTTGTTGTGCGAGGTCCCTTGGGGAAGAGTGACCACAATATGGTAGAATTATTCATTAAGGTGGAGAGTGACACAGTTAATTCAGAGACTAGAGCCCTGAACTTAAAGAAGGGTAACTTTGATGGTATGAGACATGAATTGGCTAGGATAGACTGGCAAATGATACATAAAGGGTTGACGGTGGATAGGCAATGGCAGACATTTAAAGATCACATGGATGAACTTCAACAATTGTACATCCCTGTCTGGCGTAAAAACAAAACTGGGAAGGTGGCTCAACCGTGGCTTACAGGGGAAATTAGATATAGTGTTAAATCCAAGGAAGAGGCATATAAATTGGCCAGAAAAAGCAGCAAACTTGACGACTACGAGAAGTTTAGAATTCAGCAGAGGAGGACAAAGGGTTTAATTAGGAGGGGGAAAATAGAATGAGAGTAAGCTTGCAGGGAACATAAAAACTGACTGCAAAAGCTTCTACAGATTCGTGAAGAGAAAAAGATTCGTGAAGACAAATGTAGGCCCTTTCCAGTCAGAATCAGGTGAATTTATAATGGGGAACAAAGAAATGGCAGACCAATTGAATACTTTGGTTCTGTCTTCACCTAAGGAAGACACAAATAACCTTCCGGAAATACTAGGGGATCGAGGGACGAGCGAGAAGGAGGAACTAAAGGAAATTCTTATTAGTCAGCAAATTGTGTTAGGGAAATTGATGCGATTTGAAGGCCAATAAATCCCCAAGGCCTGGTAGTCTGCATCCCAGAGTACATTACCCTCACTACCATGTGCTTTAATTTTGCACACTAATCTCTTGTGTGCGATCTTGTCAAAAGCCTTTTGAAAGTCTAAATACACCACATCCACTAGCTCCCCCTTGTCCATTCAAAAAATTCTAGAAGATTTGTCAAGCATGATTTCCCTTTCATAAATCCATGCTGACTTGGACCGATCCTGTCACTGCTTTCCAAATACACTGCTATTACATCTTTAATAATTGATTCCAACATTTTCCCCACCATCGATGTCAGGCTGACCAGTCTATAATTCCCTAGAAATAGTGGATGCATTGGTGATCACTTTCCAACAATCTATAGACTCTGGATCAGTTCCTTTGGACTGGAGGGTAGCTAATGTAACCCCACTTTTTAAAAAAAGGAGGGAGAGAGAAAACAGGGCCTTGGTGAGTCCATACCTTGAATATTGTGTACAGATTTGGTCTCCTAATCTGAGGAAGGACATTCTTGCTATTGAGGGAGTGCAGCGAAGGTTCACCAGACTGATTCCCGGGATGACAGGACTGACATATGAAGAAAGACTGGATCGACTAGGCTTATATTTACTGGAATTTAGAAGAATGAGCGGGGATCTCATAGAAACATATCAAATTCTGACGGGATTGGACAGGTTAGATGTAGGAAGAATGTTCCCGATGTTGGGGAAGTCCAGAACCAGGAGTCACAGTTTTAAGGATAAGGGGTAAGCCATTTCGGACCGAGATGAGGAGAAATTTCTTCACTCAGAGAGTTGTGAGTATGTAAATTCTCTACCACAGAAAGTTGTTGAGGCCAGTTCATTAGATATATTCAAAAGGGAGCTAGATGTGGCCCTTACGGCTAAAGGGATCAAGGGGTATGGAGAGAAAGCAGGAATGGGGTACTGAAGTGGATGATCAGTCATGATCATATTGAATGGTGGTGCAGGCTTGAAGGGCCGAATGGCCTACACCTGCACCTATTTTCTATGTTTCTATGTTAGTTGACCCAATCTCTCATACGACAGTCCTGCCATCCCAGGAATTAGTCTGGTGAACCTTCGCTGCACTCCCTCTATGGCAAGTATATCCTTTCTTGGATAAGGAGACCAAAACTGCACATAATACTCCAGGTGCGGTCTCACCAAGGCCCTATATAACTGTAGTAAGACATCCTTGTTCCTGTACTCAAATCCTCTTGCAAGAAGGCCAACATACCATTTGTCTTCCTAACTGCTTGCCTCCATCTTCAAATCCCTCCAGACCCTTGTGCTAACTGCTCCAGGAAATCTTCTCCAGCCCTGTGACAGTTACTGTGATTTTTAGATTGCAGCTTATTCTGTGGTCCTCGACTCTACCGTTGGTGTCTGATCATTTAGTACTTGCGCTTTGGAATTCTCTTCTACAATTACTTTTCCTTGTCATTTCTCTTCCCCAACTTTAAAAAAGTCTATTACTAATTTATCACTCTGACTGCACATTTGGTCTTATTTCCCTTCTATTCACCCCCAGTTCCTTCTCTCTTGGTGCCCAGCTCTTCCCCTTGCAACGTGTCCTGAGACATTTTTCTATACGACGAACACTATGTACATGTACAAAAGCAAAATGCTACGGATGCTGGAATCTGAAATAAAAACAGAAAATGCTGGAAATCTCAGCGGGTCAGGCAGCATCTGTGGAGTGAAAAACAGAGTTAACATTTCAGGTCGATGACCCTTCGTCAGAACTATACATATATAGTGTGTATATATATATATATATATATACACACATGTAAGTTGTTGCTTGTATCGAATGTGAGTATACAACTGTCGTGTCATTGGAGTTACGTTCAGATTAAGCTATTTTAGTCTACTTGGTTCAGTAGCTGGGCTCTTTATTCTTGTGTTATTTTAACAGTGCAAGATCATTCTTCATATACCCTGCTGTGAATTGTGTGATTGTATTTTGTAGTTTTGTCATTTTGTCTGGACTATTACGTTAATGAAACTTCAGAATTGTTATTAGCTGTTTGTATTTCCCTTCACCTATTGGTATGGATGAAAATGGATCTAGGACCGTTATTTTATCTCCTGGTCCAGATGTTTAGTAACTGCTCAAAATGAACTTTAGTGGTTTATGCTGTCATCTAAAACCCTTGAATAAATTACTCCCTTGTTAATTCTTAACCACATTATTCCGTGTGTGTGTGTGTGTGTGTATGTATATATATATATACACATGTCTGTAGAATCAAACATGGGATAATAGCTGTTTCTATAAACATGTAACAGGAGTATTTAATGAGACCTCGACTCTGCATGAATTACGACTGCAATCCACAAAGTGCAGAGTGACCTATATTGCAATTTATCACTGACCTTGCTGAATAACTCAAATTATCACCAGTAAGTGGAATTAGAATGGAGGTTCAGAAATTATTAGCATCTCTCTGTTCTTGCTCTCAGCTCTCTCAGCTCCTCTGCTGTCTGTCACTTACTTTAGGCCCACTTCAGATCTGCCAACTCTTGCATTTTACACCCCTGTTCTTTATTGCTGCCTCATGCATATTATCCATGCGCACACTTCCTTCCCAACTTTCCATTGTCACTATTTTTGGTCACTCCTTAATATAAATATTGAAACTGTTCTTGTAAATTTTATAGAATGGAAATCCTAAATGTAAACTGTTGCCTGTAACAATGTTGTGGCCACGATGTAGTGCAGTGGAACAGGTTTTTGGAGACTGTCTCCCAACTCCAACTCATAAAACCATAGAATCATACAGCATAGAAGGATGCCATTAGGCCCATTGTTTCTGTGCTGGCTCTTTCAAAGATTTATCTAATTAGTCCCACTCACCTGCTCCTTCCCGATATCCCTGTTAAATTTTCCTTTTCAAGTATTTATCCAAATCTTTTTTGAAAGTTACTATTTAATCTGATTCCACCGCCCTTTCAGGTAGTGCATTCCGGATCATCATAACTCACCGTGTAAAACAATTTCTCCTCATCTCCGCTCTGGCTCTTTTGCCAATTATCTTCAATCTGTGTCTATGGTTATCGACCCTCCTACCACTGGAAATAATTTCTCCCTGGCTACTCTATCAAAACCCCTCAATTTTGAACACCTCTGTTAAATCTCCCCATAACCTGCTCTTCTATAAGGAGAACAATCCCAGTTTCTCTTGTCTCTTCAAATAACTCAAGCCCCACATACCTGGCATAATTCTTGTAAATCTCCTCTGCACCCTCACCATTATGTTTATTTAAAAAAAGACTTAAATTCATCAACTGCACTTCACCTATGGGCAGTTTATGAGATCCTTTATAAATTAATTGCTCTGTGATTTCATAATTTATAAATGAATGCCACGTGAATTATTGTAAGGTACAAATGAATATTTTGTAAAATACTAAAAATGAAGGAAATATCTATCATAGGAAATATTTGCAAATATAATTGCAAGGCTTTAGTTGAATGTAATTTAATATAATAAATGGCAAACAGGAATTTCATTGAAATGAAAGAGGGTGTGTGTTGGGAAAATGAATGGCCATTTTTACATATTGATCTTGGGATTATTGTCCATCTCGATATTAATAAAAGTTTGCATGACATAAACTTCCTGTCCTCAAATATTTCTTGTGGCTGTCAAAGTTTTTGACTAGCAATATTAAGTAAATCAACCGTGGTGTCGTACAAAGGCAGTGGAGATCAATTGTGGTCAGTTCAGTTGAAGTGGGGCTAGAGGGTGGAGGATAATTGGACCAGGCTGTACAGATGCAATTCAATCCCCGTTTTAAAGTCATACATTTTGTCTCTATGTGTACATAATATTTTGATTTTATATTATTTACCGTTGACTAGCAAAACTTGTGGCAATTTGCGAGCAAAGATATGGATCGGGATGAAGCGGGAGTCTCTCTGCAGTATAGGCTGAGGATTTCGGAGATTCAAGATTGAGGTGCTAGTGACTGCACCTCCCACTGACAGAAGTGCAGTTGTAGCGTGATGAGTTTTCATTATAAATATGCACATAGGAATTTATAATGGGGAAAATTGACCGCAGTAAGTAAGATTTTGTATACAGAAGGTGTGCATAGATACAAGATTTCTGATAGACTAACAATGTAAAATGCTATGTAAATATTTATCGTGGGAATTTCTATGTCAACAGTAACCTGTCACCATGCAGTTGCAAACTACCCACCACTGGTGTTGCTGTTGTGCGAGTTGCCCAGTTTTGCCCTGTCATTTTATTTAAGGTCCTGTTTAGTTTTGCTTTTCTTGGCTCCTTAACCTGCTCTCCTGAGCTTGAGGCCACAATTTCGTTTTCTCCATTCAAGGGTTCCCTTGCTGCTTTTTGCTCCCCTCTGCCTTCGTTTTAATTTCTCCTTCCGAGGCTTCCAACCCAAAATTTTAATTTTGCTTTTCTCTGCGCTTTGTTCCTGCTGCTGATCTGAAAGCTTACCGCTCTCCAATTCTTTCCTCCTCTCTTATTTCCACCGCAGTCTCTTAAAGTCATTGCTCCTTTTCTTGTTTGATGCCCAATGTATTAATTTTAGACACCCCACTCCCTCCCCTGGTGCCTGCCACTTGCTTTAGGCCCAATTTCTGTTCTGTGATTAGTTTTTCTGAAATTTATTCCTATTTTTGATCAAATTTTAAAAACGTTTGTCCCCCTCTTTAAAGTTGATGTATAGGATTACATCGGATATACAGCACAGAGACAGGCCATTTGGCTCAACCAGTCTATGACTGTTTATGTTCCACTTGAGCCTCTTCCTGTCTTTCCTCATTTAACTCTCGGCATAACCCCTACTCCCTCATATGCTTATCTAGCCTCCACTTAAATTTATCTATACTATTCGTTTCAACCACTCCCTGTGGTAGCGAGTTCCACATTCTCACCACATCTGTTGCTTGGTTATAATGGGCTTGGTAACTGTTTTGTGAGCCAGCTTTTATTATATAATAATACATCTTGTGTTACAGTGTAATGTTCCTATTATTACACAACAGTGTATGTTCCTATGCAATGTGAGGAATGTCACACAGATCTAAATCATGTGACTGCCTACACTTCCTGTCCACATTATCGTTGTTTCCTGTGTCATGATTTCTGAGTACCTGTAATGCTTTTATGTCAACATTTATAATGAAAGAAACATTATGTGAACGGCATCTTGTGTCAACATATAGAATGGAGCAACAGCATGTCACCATTTCATCGTCACACTGTTGATGAAAGAAAGAACTTGCATTTCTATAGCGCCTTTCATGACCTCGGGACCTTCCCAAAGTGCTTTATAGCCAATGAAGTACTATTGAAGTGCAGTCACTGCTGTAATTGTAGGAAATGCAGCAGCCAATTTGCAAACAGCAAGCTCCCACAAACAGCAACGAACCAATTGATTAACTCAAAATACTTCTTCTGGAAAAGTTTCAATCTGCCATTTGTCTCTAAAAATGTCTATTTCCAAAATAAAGTTTTAAACACGATATTAAATTCACAAACAACATTTACCCATTGAATGTCTCTGTCTCTTTTAATAGCTTCTTTAAAGTTTTTACTTCAAGATATCAGCCTGTCTCAAAAGCTTTTGGGCTTTGGCTCGATATTTGTTTTAACAATGAACAGTTGGATTGAAGTTCCAACCACATCTGTGCATTCTGAGTATGTGCCGTTTGCAGAATTTCTCAGTGTGCAATCATCTCGGCAGGAGTTGATATACAAAGCTGTGCCCTCTGCTACTGCAGGGCTTGCAGAGTTTCTTCACTTTTTCCCAAAGACTTTGAAGTAAACTGGAAATTTAATTCTCCAAGTTTATTTTTAGGCAAGTCGCATGCATTATTGCTCGCAAGTAACAACTGTGTTTAGACTAGATATGGTTTCTTTGCTGATCGTTGTAAAGAGACAAAAAAGATTGTTTGTTGAAATGGTTTTGTTTTTAGTTAAATGGTGAAAAGGATCTATGTTTGTTTTCCAAATTGATTTTGACCTAGCTGGAAGATGTTTGAATTATTAATTGGTTCTGATTGACTGTTGTCCATATCAATCACGGCAAGCTGCTCTGGGAAATATTTATTTTTCAAAAAGAAGAAATGGAGCAGTTGACCTGCAGCCTGTTGTATTGTTCTCTGGACATGAGAAGTCTAGCAGCACTGGGATCAGATTTTAGTGTCTAACAGTAGTTTGATGGGAAGAAGCTGAGAATGCATAACTTAAAAAAAAATGTCAGTAAAAGTCCCAACACACAGGAATAAGATTTGAAAATTATTTTAGGAAGGTTATTGATCTCTTCCGGTCAGGAATAGTCAGTATAAATGCTATATAATCTTTTTTTAATTATTTGTATTCTACCTTTTAGTTATTAGTTCCCCTTGAAGATATCCGATGGCAAGATAAATGCGGAAGCAGAGATTGTATTATCTTGGCTCATCCATTCAAAAGATCCTACAGTCCCTTTACCGCAGCTAATAACTGTTTATTATATGGTTCCAGAGTTTTCATCGCGCTTATTCTGGCCTGAAGTCAATTTCTTGTGTTGACACTGTTTATATGAAGAAAAACTTGAACTTGTGCTCTCGTTCCACTGACTGCTTAATTTGAAATAGTATTCCAGCTTGCCTTTTCTGTACCTTTTATTATTATCTTATTTATCTTGCTCTAAAGCTAATGCTCCACCTATTTTTTGAAGGCCATTCAGCCAAAGTTTGTTTACTTTTTCCTGTGAACTCCAGTCACCAACAACAACTTGTATTTATATAGCTCCTCTAACGTCGTAAAACATCCCGAGGCGCTTCACAGGAGTATTATAAGACAAAAAAATAAATTTGACACTGAGCCAGATAAGAAGAAATTACGGCAGATGCTTGGTCAACAAGGTAGGTTTTAAAGAGCGTCTTGAAGGAGGGTAGAGAGGCGGAGAGGTTTAGGGAGGGAGTTCCAGAGCTTGGGGCCTAGGCAGCTGAAGGCACGGCCACCGATGGTTGAGCGATTTATAATCAGGGATGCTCAAGAGGGCAGAATTTGAGGAGCGCAGATATCTTGGGGTGGGGGGAAGGGGGGGTTTGTGAGGCTGAAGGAGATTTATAGAGATAGGGATAGGCGAGGCCATGGATGGATTTGTAAACAAGGATGAGAATTTTGAAATCGAGGCGTTGCTTAACTGGGAGCCAATGTAGGTCAGCGAGCACTGGGTGATGGGTGAGCGGGACTGGGTGCGAGTTAGGACACGGACTGTCGAGCTTTGGATGACCTCAAGTTTACATAGAGTAGAATGTGGGAGGCCAGCCAGGGGTGTGCTGGAGTAGTCAGGTCTAGAGGTAACAAAGGCATGGATAAGGGTTTCAGCAGTCCACTGATAATGAGGGATCAGTCTAGTGGCTCTTCTCTGAACTGTCTCCAGGGCTTCAGTATCTTGCTGTGACTCACTGACCACAAGTAGACACCATACTTTAGGTGTGGTTTGACTGGGATCTTGTACAGTTCGTCAATCTCTTTCCTTAGTGGCTAATCTGGAGTGAATTGACTTGTTGAGTCTACTAAATCCCCTAGATCTTTTTCAAATATATTCTTGGCTATTTCACCCTCATTTGTGGAGTATTTATGTTACCTGTTTTTCTTCCTAAGTGTATTTAAGTGTTGTTTGCTGTTGATCTGCCCATTTAGATATTTTGTGTAAATCACGTTTTAATTCCTTAGCTGTCACCATTGATTCATTTGTCTCTCCTAGTTCGTTATGAAAATTTTCAGTAGACTGAGACATTACTAATAACTCTTAGTTCCTCATGGTTTTATCTAACTTATGGGTTTGCAGAACTCGTGAATTTCGGGTCTTTATTGCATAACCAAGAACAATATGGAATTACATAGGCCTTTAATGTAATAAAACCTCCCAAGGCACTTCACAAGACTGTAATCAAACATAAATTGACACCGAGCCAAAGAAGGAGACTTTTGGACAGATGACCAAATGCTTGGTCAAAGAGGTAGGTTTTAAAGGAACAGAGGTGGAAAAGCGAAGAGGTTTGGGGAGCGATTTACAGAGCTTGGGGCCGAGACATCTGAAGGCATGGCTGCCAGTTGTGGGGCGAAGGTAGTGGGGGATGCACAAGAAGCTAGAATTCTCGGAGGGTTGTAGGGCTGGAGGAGGTTACAGACATGGGGAGAGACGAGGCGTTGGCGCAGTTGAACAGTATTATTTTGATCAAGGTGGGAATCAGACTGACGCCCTCAAAATAGATTAATAACTGAATTCATTTGGTTTCTGAAATGAGGATTGGATGGTGAATTTTAAAGAGAAGAAGATTGGGCTATTGCCTCATGTCTCCATGTCTGTGAAAGACTGTTTGGGACATTACTGAGTTGTACAATGCAGCAGGCAGGACAGTGAAATCTGGTTCTGCAAGTTTAATTGAACAGTAGAGGCTGAAAATGATTTTTTTTATCATATTCAGAAGATTTGCTAGTATGTTTTAGTCATATTAAATATAAAAACCAATATGATGTACAAGTAGAAGAAAACATGGAACAATTAGCCAACCATCAATGATCGTCAGTGAGTGAGTTCAGTAAGCAGTTGAAGCTTGTTAGAAGAAAAATACAAAAACCTGTGCACTAAATATGTGTGCATTTATTTTTTTAATAATTTGCACATAATAACTGAAGCTTGATTTTAATATCGAGTATAATTTTCTAATTGTGCATGAATATGCAGTGACAATAACATTCTCTGGCAATGCAGTGAGGGTGATTATTCAAACTTGCACTGATTTGCATCATAGCATTTCTGCAGTTTGCTTCTTTAAAGAAAAATGATGCGATTGTAGTATAGTGACGAGCTGAAGTAGATGTTTGCTGTTGAGACATTAGAAGAATAATAAATATCTCAACCATGGCATAATTAATTTTGAACTGTTAGTCTAAATGTTTATTCATCAGAAATTGCTTATGACGCCTTGCACATTCTGAAGCAACGGTTTGGGTTGAATTGCATTCCATTTATTTTTATTAGTATATAAAGTACATAAATGTTTAATTCCTCAACTTGAGGCTGTCATTTCTCATGAGGTTATTGAAGTACATAAGAAAAGCACGCTAAGTAATTCCACTGTCTGCCAGTGAGTATATAATTATATATGTGGAATATGTTCAGATTTAAAAAAAAAAGTTATCTACACTTCAGCACACTGTAGGCCTAACTGCCAGTGTGTGGGATGATGCTGCCATTCATGCACCTCTTCAATCTTGAACTTTGGAGAGTTGAGGGACATTTTCAGAAAGGAACTTGATTCAGATAGCATGTCAATCTTGCTCATTGGAGCATAATTGTGGAGTCATGCAAGTTGTAGCTCCAACGGTATTGAGTTTTTAAGTTTTGTTGGGTTGTGTGGATAGTGCTGTGGCAGTTAGGCAACACTGCCATGGAAGGCAAAAGCATAGGTGCCTCCACTTGGTTAAGAGCAGTAGCAGCGGCTCAGGAGCAGACCATCTACCCTCCTCTATGCTCTGTTTTGGATGAGATGGGGGAAAGAGATAAATAAGACTTGCATTTATTTAGCGCCTTTCACGACCTCAGGACGTCCCAAAGCACTTCGGCCAATGAAGTACTATTTTTGGAGTGCAGTTACAGTTGTAATGATTTGAAGGGATTGTCATATGAAGAAAGGTTGGGCCTACACTCCTTGTGGTTTAGAAGAATGAGCGGTGATCTTATTGAAACATACAAGATTCTGAGGGGGCTTGAGAGGGTAGATGCAGAGAGAATATTTCCCCTCATGGGGGGAATCTAGAACTAGGAAGCATAGTTTTAGAATAGGGGGTCGCCCATTTAAAACAGAAACGAGGAGGAATTTCTTCTCTGAAGGTTGTGAATCTTTGGAATTTTCTACCCCAGAGAGCTATGGAGACTGGGTCTTTGAATATATTTAAGGTGGAGATAGACAGATTTTTGAATGAAAAGGGAGTCGAGGGTTATGTAGAGCAGGCAAGGAAGTGAAGCTGAAGGATCAGACTTGATCTTGAATGGCGGAGCAGGCTTGAGGGGCCAAATGGCCTACTCCTGCTATTTTTTATGTTCTTATGAAATGCGGCAGCCAATTTGCGCACAGCAAGCTCCCACAAACAGCAATGTGATAATGACCAGATCATCTGGAAAGAAATTACAATAAGAAGGATAACTTTCACAAAAAAACACAACTGGACCAGATAATCGAATTTCTGCCAACCATTGGCTATTTTGTGTAAAATGTGAAGGAAATGAATGTTATGTAATTTCTGTTGATCAATCTTCACATATGGTATTTCACATCAAGTAACAATATTTTTCTAAACTTGCACAATTGTGTGCCATTTATTACAAAAACTGATGACCAAACATTGCAGTTCATGTGCATGGTCACTTTCCTGTTCTTTCAGTATTTTGTTTTCCAGCAACTTATATACTAAAGAAAGAAAGACTTGCATTTATATAGTGCCTTTCATGATCACTGGACGTCTCAAAGCACTTTACAGCCAATGAAGTACATTTGGAGCGTCGTCACTGTTGTAATGTGGGAAACACAGCAGCCAACTTGCACACAAGCAAGCTCCCACAAACAGCAATGTGACAATGACCAGATAAACTGTTTTTGTTATGTTGATTGAGGGATAAATATTGGCCAGGACACCAGGGATAACTCCCCTGTTCTTCTTGAAATAGTGCCGTGGGATCGTTTACGTCCATCTGAGAGGGCAGACGGGACCTCGGTTTAACATCTCATCAAAAAGACGGCATCTCCGACAGTGCAGCGCTCCCTCAGCACTGCACTGGAGTGTCAGCCTAGATTTGTGTGCTGAAGTCCCTGGAGTGGGACTTGAACCCACAAACTCAGAGGCAAATGTGCTACCAACTGAGCCACAGCTGACACTAGTATCCGATTCTTCAGGCTTTAATGATGTGGGTGACTCGCATCAGCAACTTCTGAGGAATCTGACCAAAAAAGAATCCAAGATTCCATTGCTTTCAGCAGATTTTGAAGTCCTGTTTGTGATGACCGAGGCTTGATCTCATGTTTGTTTACAAGATTTTATCTCAAACTCAAGCAGATTGAACAAAAACTTAATATAAAAATATAGCTTCTTTAATCATCTTACTTTTTTGGGAGGGAAAAATGAAATAAGAAGTTGACATTAGCAAAAGCTATTGTAGATATTTGGGAGGTTCTGTAATGTTTGCCGTACCAAGCTGAGAGGGGCATGGAGGCCAATAAATCCCTCGCCTAGAATCAGCCAAATCTTTTTTTTTAGCCAAATGTATTGCTTTTATGAAAGCTGATTTTAATCATGCCAGACTTTGGTAGCAAGAGTAGAGGTACAGAACATTTTTTTAAATGGTGAGAAACTTTTCAATGTTCACATAGATTTAGATGTCCTTTCACAGGAAACACAGAGAGTTAGCATGCAGGCACAGCGAGCAATAAGGAAGGCAAATGGCATGTTGGTCTTTATTGTAAGGGGGTTGGAGTACAAGAATAAGGACGTCTTAGTACAATTGTACAGGGGCTTGGTGAGACCACACCTGGAGTAATGTGCATAGTTTTGGTCTCCTTAACCGAGGAAGGATATACTTGCCTTCGAGGCAACAAAGGTTCACTAGATTGATTCCTGGGATGGGGAGATTGTCATGAGGACAGATTGAGATTGGACCTTTATTCTCTGGAGTTTAGAAGAATGAGGAGTGATCTCATTGAAACATACAAGATTCTGAGGGAGATTGTCGCGGTAGATGCTGAGAGGTTGTTTTCCAAGGCTGAAGAATCTAGAAATAGGGGGCATGTTAAGGGGTCGGCCATTTAAGACTGAGATGAGGAGGAATGTCTTCACCCAGAGCATTGTGAATCTTTGAAATTCTCTATCCTAAAGGGCTGTGGATGCTGAATCGTTGAGTATATTCAAGGCTGAGATTGCTAGATTTTTGGACTCTAGAGGAATTGAGGGATATGGAGATTGGTTGGGAATGTGGAGTTGGAGTCGAAGATCAGTCCTGATATTGAATTGCGGAGGAGACTCGAAGGGCCATATAAGAACATAAGAACATAAGAATTGGGAACAGGAGTCGGCCATCTCGCCCCTCGAGCCTGCTCCGCCATTCAACAAGATCATGGCTGATCTTTCCATTGACTCAGCTCCACTTACCCGCCCGCTCCCCATAACCCTTAATTCCTTTATTGGTTAAAAATGTATCTATCTGTGAGTTGAATACATTCAATGAGCCAGCCTCAACTGCTTCCCTGGACAGAGGATTCCACAGATTCACAACCCTCTGGGAGAAGAAATTCCTTCTCAACTCGGTTTTAAATTGGCTCCGCCGTATTTTGAGGCTGTGCCCCCTAGTTCTAGTCTCCCCGACCAGTGGAAACAACCTCTCTGCCTCTATCTTGTCTATCCCTTTCATTATTTTAAATGTTTCTATAAGATCACCCCTCATCCTTCTGAACTCCAACGTGTAAAGACCCAGTCTACTCAATCTATCATCATAAGGTAACCCCCTCATCTCCGGAATCAGCCTAGTGAATCGTCTCTGTACCCCCTCCAAAGCCAGTATATCCTTCCTTAAGTAAGGTGACCAAAACTGCACGCAGTACTCCAGGTGCGGCCTCATCAATACCCTGTACAGTTGCAGCAGGACCTCCCTGCTTTTGTATTCCATCCCTCTCGCAATGAAGGCCAACATTCCATTCGCCTTCCTGATTATCTGCTGCACCTGCAAACTAACTTTTTGGGATTCATGCACAAGGACCTCCAGGTCCCTCTGCACCGCAGCATGTTGTAATTTCTCCCCATTCAAATAATAGTCCCTTTTACTGTTTTTTTTTCCCCAAGTGGATGACCTCACATTTTCCGACATTGTATTCCATCTGCCAAACCTTAGCCCATTCGCTTAACCTATCTAAATCTCTTTGCAGCCTCTCTGTGTCCTCTACACAACCCGCTTTCCCACTAATCTTTGTGTCGTCTGCAAATTTTGTTACACTACACTTTGTCCCCTCTTCCAGGTCATCTATGTATATTGTAAACAGTTGTAGTCCCAGCACCGATCCCTGTGGCACACCACTAACCACCGATTTCCAACTCGAAAAGGACCCATTTATCCCGACTCTCTGCTTTCTGTTCACCAGCCAATTCTCGATCCATGCTAATACATTTCCTCTGACTCCGCGTACCTTTATCTTCTGCAGTAACCTTTTGTGTGGCACCTTATCGAATGCCTTTTGGAAATCTAAATACATCACATCCATCGGTACACCTCTATCCACCATGCTCGTTATACCCTCAAAGAATTCCAGTAAATTAGCTAAACATGATTTCCCCTTCATGAATCCATGTTGCGTCTGCTTGATTGCACTATTCCTATCTCGATGTCCCACTATTTCTTCCTTAATGATAGCTTCAAGCATTTTCCCCATGACAGATGTTAAACTAACCGGCCTATAGTTACCTGCCTTTTGTCTGCCCCCTTTTTTAAACAGAGGCGTTACGTTAGCTGCTTTCCAATCCGCTGGTACCTCCCCAGAGTCCAGAGACTTTTGGTGGATTATAACAAATGCATCTGCTATAACTTCCGCCATCTCTTTTAATACCCTGGGATGCATTTCATCAGGACCAGGGGACTTGCCTACCTTGAGTCCCATTAACTTGTCCAGCACTCCCCCCCCCAGTGATAGTGATTGTCTCAAGGTCCTCCCTTCCCACATTCCCGTGACCAGCAATTTTTGGCATGGTTTTTGTGTCTTCCACTGTGAAGACCGAAGCAAAATAATTGTTTAAGGTCTCAGCCATTTCCACATTTCCCATTATTAAATCCCCCTTCTCATCTTCTAAGGGACCAACATTTAATTTAGTCACTCTTTTCCGTTTTATATATCGGTAAAAGCTTTTACTATCTGTTTTTATGTTTTGCGCAAGTTTACTTTCATAATCTATCTTTCCTTTCTTTATTGCTTTCTTAGTCATTCTTTGCTGTCGTTTAAAATTTTCCCAATCTTCTAGTTTCCCACTAACCTTGGCCACCTTATATGCATTGGTTTTTAATTTGATGCTCTCCTTTATTTCCTTGGTTATCCACGGCTGGTTATCCCTTCTCTTGCTGCCCTTCTTTTTCACTGCAATATATTTTTGTTGAACACTATGAAAGAGCTCCTTAAAAGTCCTCCACTGTTCCTCAATTGTGCCACCGTTTAGTCTGTGTTCCCAGTCTACCTTAACCAACTCTGCCCTCATCCTTCTGTAGTCCCCTTTGTTTAAGCATAGTACGCTCGTTTGAGACACAACTTCCTCACCCTCAATCTGTATTACAAGTTCAACCATACTGTGATAACTCATTCCAAGAGGATCTTTTACTAGGAGATCGTTTATTATTCCTGTCTCATTACACAGGACCAGATCTAAGATAGCTTGCTCCCTTGTAGGTTCTGTAACATACTGTTCTCAGAAACAATCCCATATGCATTCTATGAATTCCTCCTTAAGGCTACCCCGTGCGATTTGATTTGACCAATCGATATGTAGGTTAAAATCCCCCATGATTACTGCCGTTCCTTTTTCACCATTGCCTCCATTATTCCCTTGATTATTGTCCGCCCCCCCCGTGAAGTTATTATTTGGGGGCCTATAAACTACGCCCACCAGTGACTTTTTCCGCTTACTATCTCTAATCTCCACCCACACTGATTCAACATTTTGTTCATTCGAGCCAATATCATCTTTCACAACTGCCCTGATATCATCCTTTATTAACATATGGCCTACTCCTGTTGCTAATTGTTACGTTCTTGTGTTCAGGCTGGTAGCTTGATACATTTCTCAACTTCCTGTCTCGACCTTCAATCTGTCACCATTGTTTTTTTCTAAGGAAAGAAAGACTTGGATTTGTATAGCGCCTTTCATGACCACCGGACGTCTCAAAGTGCTTTATAGTCAATGAAGTACTTTTTGGAATGTAGTCACAGTTGTAATGTCGGAAACGTGTCAGACAATTTGCACACAGCAAGCTCCCACAAACAACAATGTGATAATGAGCAGATAATCTCTTTTAGTGATGGTGATTGAGGGATAAATATTAGTCAGGACACCGGGGATAACTCCCCTGCTCTTCTTCGAAATAGTGCCATGGGATCCATTACTTGAGAGAGCAGATGGAGCCACCGTTTAAAGTTAGCACGTCTTTTAACTCGATAATAAAATCAAAATTGAATGGCATTTTCACACCTAAATATGATTTACAAACAATTACTAAGTTTCTACAATTCTACAGATGCAATTCCTTGTCTCATAGGAAAGTAATCCGCCAAATTTTAATCTTTCCTGCTTACAGACTCTCAAAATATACTGAATTTTGCATTGTAAGGTACAGATAATTAAATTACTGTTCTATAAATCTTTAAGGCATTCTTTTAATGCAGAGTTTGGCTGTATTTCTGTTTTGAATGTGGATTATAAGGGTTATCTGATCTTATAGGTTCTCCTGACTCCATTGTCTTGATCTCAATAGAGACCAAGTATATTTTTAAAAGGTGTATAACTGCTGCCTACTCCACCATTTGCTACTTTTAGTGCTCCTCCAATTTTGGCATCTTTTAATTCTTTATGTCCCCAGGTTGTTGACCCCTCTGCCAAGAGAAATAGGTTCTTCCTATCCACTCTGTCTACTGTTGAGCAGGTTGTTTTCACCAGAGAACACAACTAAGTGATAAATATTGATGTAAAAATAAGATCAGTAGCACATTTCATATACTAACTTGTTCAGACATGATTAGTGGAGGATGTCCGAAACCACACATCAGAT
This sequence comes from Pristiophorus japonicus, assembly GCF_044704955.1. Lineage (NCBI taxonomy): Eukaryota > Metazoa > Chordata > Chondrichthyes > Pristiophoridae > Pristiophorus > Pristiophorus japonicus. The sequence continues at coordinate 65,750,096 of NC_091988.1, forward strand.
TCATCTTTCACCTGTATTCTCCGCTTAATTTAATTTCAAAGCATGAAATTTCACACTGGCGGGTGCTGAAATCAAACACTGGTTCTCAGCCTCTTGCCATTATAGTGCTATTAATTACGCAAAGTTCTAGGTAAGAGTTAATTCCACAACAAAAGCGCACTCTAATGTTACTGTGTTCATTTTTCCTAAGATAAACTGCGCGTATTTTTTCACTGGGAAAGTTTTGCGATTACATCAAATTGAGCTACTGTAATAATTGGCAAAATGCTTCAGATTGTTTCATTTAATAGTTGGAATAGCTAAAATAATCTATGGTGTGCAAAGAGCTCCGGAACTAATCATGATCTTAAACTTCCTCGGTATTTCCCGAAAACAAAATATGTATTTTGTTTGGTCATTTTTACATAAGTCGATACTAAATGATCTGCCAGTGCCAATTTAATTTAAATTGCCTTTTGCAGTTGTGTCTCTGCTGGTCTCAGACTAATTATTTCTTGGTCTTTACTTGTCTTCCACTCTGTCTTTAAATCCCTTTTACAGCATTCATATTGTCAAAACTGTGAAACCTAATTCCCTTTTAGTTGATTTGCAAAGCAACTGTACCAAAAACACTTAGATAAGTGCGTTCGTATCAACCACTGTAACTGAACTTGATTAAGAAGGTCATGTACACCCTTTTAAATGTTTTCTGACTGCTTAAGGGGAATGAAGGGCAGGTCATTCTAGATATTAGGATGAGAATGAGCATTTAACATCTGTTTGAAACATCGCCCTTGATTTCTACGATGTACTTGAATTTGGAGGTGAGGATCGCCGAAGGTCAGCTTTCTACATTTCTAATGTTTAGATTTTAATCGATTGGAAGTGATGTATCAAAATGAGGGGATAAAACTAAATGCTGGAAATCTGCAAGAAAATAGAAGATGCTAAAAAAATACTCGGGCCAGTCAGTATCTGTGGCGTGAAAAGGCAAGTGATCCTAGTAGAATCCTTCAGAATTGAAAACTGAAAGATAAACAAGCATGTTAGTAGAATTTGGAATGAAAGGAGATGTGGGGAGGAAGATAACAAATATTCCAGTCACAGAAGGGATGTTAATGGGTTGAATGACCTGTACCCTACTTAAAACAAAAGTAGGTCATTGTTTAATGGTATGAAAGATCATCTCAGTAAGAGAGTGAAAAACATTTATAAAAACAAAATTATGTGCCAAAGGCTAAGATACGGAGAGGATCTATTGAGCCCTTTATCTATGGTAGCTCTATATTTTTAATCACAATTCACTGCCTTATATCTTTTACCCTTCAAAACCGTCACTTCTGATGCCCTTACAAGGTAAAGATCTATCCCTGTTGAAAAGCTCATTTAGTCTGTATGGCCTTCTAGGGCAGTGCTTTCCACAGGCTCATACACCTTTCTGTTGCTGGTATTTCTCCAGCGACTTGAGGTGTCTACTCAAGTCACTGGAGAAATACCACCAACGATGCCCCCTGGGAGGACCAATGCTCCAACATTAGCGTCCTCGACCAGGCCAACATCCCCAGCATTGAAGCACTGACCACACTTGATCAGCTCCGCTGGGCAGCCCACATCGTTCGCATGCCAGACACGAGACTCCCAAAGCAAGTGCTCTACTCGGAACTCCTTTGCGGCAAACGAGTCAAAGGTGGGCAGAGGAAACGTTACAGGGACATCCTCAAAGTCTCCCTGATAAAGTGCAACATCCCCACTGACACCTGGGAATACCTGGCCAAAGACTGCCCTAAGTGGAGGAAGTGCATCCGGGAGGGCGCTGAGCACATTACCGAGAGTATGCAGAAATCAAGAGCGTGCAGCAAACCTGTCCCACCCACCCCTTCCCTTAACGATTATCTGTGCCACCTGTGACGGGAACTGTGGTTCTCCTATTGGATTGCTCAGCCAATTAAGAACTTATTTTTAGAGTGGAAGCAAGTCTTCCTCGATTTCGAGGGACTGCCTATGATGATGATGATGATGATGACTTTCTGTGAAGATTTCCTTCGTTGCCTTTTAACTAGCTCAGCTTGAATTGTAAAATGATGGGCCCTTCTTCTGGATTTTGTAGCTTACTGGAGTGGAAAGCTGTTCCTTATCTATCACGTCAATTCCTTCATTATCTTAAACACTTCAATCAGATCATTCTTATCTTAAGCATTTCAATCAGATCATTCTTAACCACTTCATCTTCTCTGAATATAAACTACATTTATCTAGTCTCTTATCGTAACTCAAATCACTTCATCCTGGGGAATTGTTGCTGGACGTTTGCCAAGTGCACTCTTTCTCAGCTCAAGTGTGACCAAAACGGCAAACAATATTCTGTACCAGATTTGGCCAGCATTCTGTACGATTGTAAAATGTCTGTGATGAAACCCAGCATCCCATTAGGATTTTGAGTGTGTTAGCTTTTAATGCCTAATGTTCCTGGGCTCCTACATCCCTTGGTTTGTTTATTCCCCTCTCCAGAACATTCCCATTAGTTTATTCTCTTATTTTGGCAGTCTTACACCTTAAGTGTACTAACTCACACTTTGTTAAAACTGTACCATTATTTCCTTCATGTGTTTAAAATATTTATGACCATTTGCAATGTTCTGCTGTGTTCACAATTGACAATCACCTCTTGTAATAAAACAAAAAACATTTTTGAGCAACTTTTAGCATAAAAAGCTTATTTTAGTCTGTCACAATACCATAAAGTCCCATTCACAGAAATTATGTACCAGCTTAACTTGAGGCACTTTGCAACAATAGTTTGTTGTCTGAGGAAGGGGCCAAGCCATTCAATTTAAAAACAAATAGGTTTTGGGATTTGTTCAAATATGTGTTTGACTTTAAAAAAAAATGTAACAGATGGTTATCTGATCAGAATGTGATCAGAGTCACTCTTTAAAGGTATTACAGTACAGTGTGTTATCTGTCTTAACAAAAATACTTTCTTTCAAAGAGAGATAGTCAGGCCACGAAGCTTCTCTAGACAGTACTAAAAGGAACTTTGTAACATGCTTTAGGATAGTATTGCAAACTTTTTTTCCACTGTATGTAATTAAGCTTAATTGCTAGTGTACTATCAGCTTGTTGTGTTGCTGTTTCTACATTCAAGGTGCTATTTCTGGATTGTTATTCATAACTAGATCATGTACTGCCTGCTTCCTAGTTTGGTTGAAAACATGCTGCTTTAAGAAAGTATTGCATTTTTTGCCATTCTTTCTTGTGCTGCTGCTATTTATTTCTAGGTCTACATGCAGATTGGAATCTTCCTGTATATCTGCATTTCTCTTTTTGCAGACCTCCCTGATTTGTACATACACATCTCTCCTTGAGTTGTCACAGTCAGAAGATCTATAAAATATTCCCTCTAGCATTTTGTATTATTTTCATATTGTTAGTTCTATCCAATTGATTCCTCTTGCTCAGTACTTATTAAATCCCTCCTTTCAGTCACCATGACACTGACTTTTATGAGTACCCCCGATTCCCACCTCACCTACTCCCCATATCCTTTTTCAATCCTATACCCTAGGATATTTCACTCCCAGTCTGCACCGAGTTCTTCAATTGCTGCCAGGTAATATTCCTTCAGCTAATGTTGTGCTCTTAGTTCCTCTGTTTTATTTGTAATACTTCTAGCATTGGCATTAAGACAATTTGCTTGGCTGACTTCTTTTCCTCTTGATTGTTCCTACCCATTCTTTGCCTTGCTCTGTTAATTTATTAACTTGCTTAACTTATGTCAAACTTTGCACCTGTATTACCTCAACTCTTTTTTTTCCTCACTCATCTTGTATGGTATGTTTTAAAAAAAAAAAAAAATCTGTTTATCCCTCCTTGCTTTTCTAGTTTAAATCTCCCCACTTTACCTTTTTCACAACGACATTGGTTCCAGTTCAATTCAGGTGAAACTCAACTCTCCTGTGCAGCTTCCACCTGACCCAGAACTGGTCCGAACACTTTAGAAATCTAAAACCCTCCTTTCTTCACCATCTCTGAAGCACTGAAGTATCTACCTCGCCCTTACTGGCTTAGGCTGTGGTACTGGGAGTAGCCCTGAAACTGTTCTTTAATTTAGCATCTTGCTCTTTAAGCACCCTTTCCAAAACCTCGTTCCTGTGTCATTGGCTTCTGTGAAGATTAACTTTGGGCTGTTCTGTCTCCCTTTCACCTATTCTGTTATAAAAGAAAGACTTGGATTTATATAGCGCCTTTCACGACCACCGGACATCTCAAAGCGCTTTACAGCCAATTAAGTACTTTTGTATTGTAGTCACTGTTGCAATGTAGGTTATAGTTTTTCTTTGTGTACGAACTAAAATAAACTGAAATTTGGGGGTTGACTAATTTCTTGTTGGAATGCCATTTTACATCACAGTAGGTAGTTCAGTCTGATGTCCTTTAATGGCTTACAGGTGCACTGCCCCGTGTGGTAGTGAGGCAGCTAGACTAGAAAGGTATCAGACTTGGTACCTGGTTTGTGCTGAACTGGCTGATCTCCGGTGAAGCCAAGGTGGAGTGCATTGCGAGTGAGCACATGGCCCTTAAGCTAGGAGTGGGAAAAAAAATCAGTTCCTGATCACTATCCACTGACCAGTACTGGAACGTGTGCACATGTGGAGCTCAGCTGTGAAGCTCTCCATCATTCAGTAGCTTGTTAGTACTCACTGTCGAGCCTTGCACACCAAGAGTGGCTAATTTGGTTGCATGCAACCAAAGCACTATACATAGCACAAAAACAGATGATCTGGTTATTATCACATTGCAGTTTGCGGTAGCTTGCTGTGTGCAAATTAGCTGTCTTGTTTCCCACATTGCAACAGTGACTACACTTCAAAAGTACTTAATTGGCTGTAAAGCACTTTGGGACTTTGGCCTTGAAAGGTGCTATCTAAATGCAAGTTTTTATACTATCCTCTCATTGTGGTCAGATTGACAGCAAATCATGGTTATATAACGTTTGATTACTTCAATGAATGTTTTACTTTGGGGGCCATTGAAATGGAACTTGCTTTGATATAGAATCTTAGCAGGTCACTCGGTGTCCTAAAGCACTTCACAGACAATAGGATACTTTTGAAGTGCAGTCATTCTTGTTATGTCGGCACATACAGCAGCCATTTTGTGTACGCCAATATTCCACGAACAGCAGTGAGATCAATGACCAGTTAATTTGATCTTGCTGGTGTTGGTTGAGGGAGGGATATTGGTCAGGACACCTGGGAAAACTCCTTGCTTTTGAAATGGTGCCTTGTGGTCTCTTTCTTCCAGATAGATGTTTGATTTAGCATCTCTTCTAGAGGGCAGCATCTCTAAGAATGCAGTCAGTCCTCCACTGAAGTATTGGCCCGCTATGTGATGAGATCCTAGAGTAGGGCTTGAACCCACAATCTTATGACTCGAGGGAAAAGTACTTCCAACCAAGCAAAGGCGCGTTAGTCAGTTTTGCATGAGTACTAAGAAAATAATTATTTCCTGTTCTCCAAAACTAGTTTTAAAAAAAGAAGTTACAATGTGTATATACAATATCGGCATGAAGCATTAATCTCTCTACCTCTTTTTCCTCCCTTAAATCAATAGATTCAAAAAAATCCAAGATCCACGGTAGTCACTCAGTATCATTTTCTGGCTGCCAACTTCAGTGTAATTTACTGCAGAGACTCGCATTGGCACTTAAAAAAAATAATAATGGGTGTGCAAACAGCAACATGAATATTGTGTTCCGTACAAAATGCCTTGCCTGCCCACTCATTTCATTACTCAATGAGATGTGTTTGTTTATAAGAAATAATTGCATATAAGACGTAATTTAATCATAGCACATTATGTTCCTATATCCCAGTCAAAGAAAACAGCAAAATATTTTTATGAAAACAATAAAAAAGTCTCCTTTCTAACTATGTGAAGGCATTTCATTGTTTTGTGTGTCTACCATGCAAAGACAAGACCATTGGGTAGTGCCCATTTCTGCATTTCAGCTCTGACAATACGAAAAGTGAGATGCTGGTCTAATCTTGGCTGTAGCCTCTAACTCTCGGGTGTCTCAAGTGCGGTCCTTTGAGTTTTGACAGTCCGGCCTTTGGTGCCTGGACAACTCATGCCTCTTTGTACTTATAATTCTTCATGTTGTTGTGCCCTTTTTATTAAAAAAAAAATTGTGGTCTGGAGCTATAGAAAAGACTTTTTAAGCACTGGTGTCTCTGGTGGATAAAACTTGATCAGAAACTAGTATCTAGTAATATCAGTAAACTTCAGATCAATGTTCCTTTGAATGTGTTCTCAGATGTGCGGTCCTTTTAACAGGCTGCGTGGCCATTCATATTTCCACGCATGCGCTGTTTTTCCTATTGTAAAGCTGGCAAGTGACCTGCGCAGAATGTCCTCAATGCTGCACGACCCCGCAGCTTAAAGGAAACAATGCTTGAAATGCGCGTAAATGAATGGGAACATGGATTTAAACGTGTTTTCCAAGGTTCCATGGAACCAATCTATGTGGGCCACAGGTGAAACTGCCAGAGTTCTTGCTGTTCTATTTCTTGACTGTGACCATCTCAGCAACTGCAATTTTCTGAGTGTGATCAAGGATAATCCCAAACATATTTGCGGCAAACTATGTGCTTCACATGAAATAATTGCAGTTTCCAGTCAGTGGCGACTTCATTATTGTTCCTCCAGTTATGGTTTGCATACCAACATTAAATCTTTACAGTACTACTGGTAAATATTGAGTTCCTAGTTTATTTATTTAAACAGTTATTTTTTTCATGTATATTAAACGGCAAATAAAGAATTTATCACACAGCTTACTTGTTTGCACAAATGAGTCCACATGATCTTTTGTGCAATTTGTGAAACATTGAAAGCTTTTTGTATAGTTGGATATGTTAATCATGTCTGACGCAGGAAGCCAAATCTCTCTGTTGAACATGTTCCTTTTTGGATTTGGGCCATGGGAGCACAAAATGTTAGAGCAAGTATTCAGTGAAAATAGAGGATTGTTTTAGTAAAATACATTTCTGATGAGCATTGTTTTACAAGAATATAATATGGAAGAACATCCATTTTAGGAAATTGTAGATTTTTCAAGATGAAATCACCATCAAGACTCCTTGGTAAACATCACGCCTTTTTGCAAACAGCTGTCATTAAGATTATCATCTTTTTGTTCACAACTTTACCATTAAAAATAAAATAATTATAATGCCAAATGTGGACAATTTAAGGAAGTAACTGGGAGAAGGAGTTGCCCATGAGAGAGAGAGTTGAGTTGCCCATGAGAGAGGGTGTTTCAAGATGGCCTCTGGGATGGCAGCTCCCTGGGAAGCTCTCCCTGAACAAATTTACCCCTGGCCATCTGTTGCCATCCTTCACTCTTTCTCCCCCAATCTCATCCCCACTGTTTAAGCTTCCCCCAGCCCTAATAGTGGTGCATTTCTTACCCCTAAAATTCTATGCTGCAAGGGCAGCTACCTGAGCCCACTGCCTATCCCCCAACCATGCCTGTTCCTTGCCTCCATCTGTGAGCACTGGATTTGCCATCCAGATCGACCTTCCTGCTACCAAGACTTTTGCTCTCCCACTGGATGTGGCCGACTCAATTTATATAGCGCCTTGCACGACCACTGGACGTCTCAAAGCATTTTACAGCCAATTGAGTACTTTTGGAGCGTAGTCACTGTTGTAATGTGCAAAACATTACAAACAGATTCGAGGGGAATTGCATACAATATTGAAATGACAAGATCAAGGAGGTACCCTAATTTAAAGGAGAAGTGTAATGTATAGAGAAGTAGCTTCTGCTATATGTTTTTGTCCTTTATGCCTCCTATCTAGATTTTTGCCTTTTATCTTGAATCCCCATAAGCTGCCTTTGTTACAGACATTTTTGGTAGGTTCTATGATGAGATAAGTAAGCCAACAGAAAGTTGTGTCCTTTCCATCAGCGGTTGTCAGTCGAGTTCCTGTTCATATGCTAACCCAGAACTACTTGGGCCCAAAGCAGAAATGGGTTAGGAAATAAAAGGCAGCTCCATATTGCCAACTAATAGTTAAAAAAATAGCCGGAACAGGATGGATAAAGGGGAACCAGTGGATGTGGTGTATTTGGACTTCCAGAAGGCATTTGACAAGGTGCCACATAAAAGGTTACTGCACAAGATAAAAGTTCATGGGGTTGGGGGTAATATATTAGCATGGATAGAGGATTGGCTAACTAACAGAGAACAGAGAGTCGGGATAAATGGTTAATTCTCGGGTTGGCAAACAGTAACTAGTGCGGTGCCACAGGGATCATTGCTGGGACCCCAACTATTTACAATCTATATTAACGACTTGGAAGAAAGGACCGAGTGTAACGTAGCCAAGTTTGCTGATGATACAAAGATGGGAGGAAAAGCAATGTGTGAGGAGGATGCAAAAAACCTGCAAAAGGACATATAGATGGGCTAGGTGAGTGGGCAACAGTTTGGCAGATGGAGTACAATGTTGGAAAGTGTGAGGTCATGCATTTTGGCAGAAAAAAATCGAGGAGCAAGTTATTATTTAAATGGAGAAAAATTGCAAAGTGCTGCAGTACAGCAGGACCTGGGGGTCCTGGTGCATGAAACACAAAAGGTTAGTATGCAGGTACAGCAAGTGATCAGGAAGGCCAATGGAATCTTGGCCTTTATTGTAAAGGAGATGGAGTATAAAAGCAGGGAAGTCTTGCTACAACTGTACAGTACTGTTCGTGAGACCACACCTGGAGTACTGGTCTCCTTATTTAAGGAGGGATATACTTGCATTGGAGGCAGTTCAGAGGAAGTTCACTAGGTTGATTCCTGAGATGAAGGGGTTGTCTTATGAAGAAAGGTTGAGCAGGTTGGGCCTATACCCATTGGAGATTAGAAGAATGAGAGGTGATCTTATTGAAACATAAGATTCTGAGGGGGCTTGATAGGGTAGATGCAGAGAGGATGTTTCACCTCGTGGGGGAATCTAGAACTTAGGGGGCATAGCTTCAGAATAAGGGGTCGCCCATTTAAAACGGAAATGAGGAGGAATTTCTTCTGAGGATCGAGAATCTTTGGAATTCTCTACCCGAGAGCTGTGGAGGCTGGGTCATTGAATATATTTAAGGTGGAGATAAACAGTTTTCTGAATGATAAGGGAGTCAAGGGTTATCGGGAACGAGCAGGGAAGTGGAATTGAGGCCAAGATCAGAACAGCCATGATATTGAATGGCAAAACAGGCTCGAGGGGCCAAATGATCTACTCCTGCTCCTATTTCTTTTGTTCTTATGTTCTTAGGTTAAGATGCTTGGTTATTCAATATTTTTCATCATTTTTAATGCGAGCGGAAGAAAAACAAGATACATGAAAGTCAAGTTGGATTTAGAAATCACCGCAGTGAGATAGATTTATTCTCTAGGGTGGGGACCAGGGTATTCCCCAGAAAATGTCGATTTTTTTTTTTGACACTATTTGGTACCTTTTTATGTCATTTTGGAATGTACTATAATTCTTTCTTTCAAGCCAAAAATAATTTATTGCAGAGAGGTAACAGGCATTTTAAACATGTTGCGGATTCAATTGAACTGCTTAAAAGAAACGGCTTGATGTCTTTATTAAAGTGAGGAACAGAGGAATGTCATACAAATGGGGAAAATCTGTTTTTGCTGCCACCAGCAATTTGTAGCATATAGTCTTAATTTAACCCTACAAAAACAGTTTATTTACTTGTACTGGAAATGTAAAAAAAATTGCACCATGCCATTTTTTTTTTAAGGTTCAAGTGCATGAAAATGTGCTTTGTAGGAACAGGCATTGGGTGTTGAATTCTCTGCTGTCAAGATTTTTATGTTGCTTCTCACATCTCCCTACGAATGCTCACTGCTGTAATATGTGCAGCCTGTCTCCTGGCTACTGCACGGTAACAGAAGGACCTCCACTGTGAGTGCAGAAGCACATTGGAAACAGCATTTAAAGTTAGAAAACGTAACCAGGCATTACTATGGCCCGTATCACATGTTAACAGTGGTATATTGTGGTTAAAATCTTAACTGAAGTAAAACGTATCACTACGCTGACACCACTCCCTCTTTTGTGACCAGACCCTGGCAAATCTGCAAGTGCTGTGGAGGGAATGGTCAAATAAAACCAGTTAGTTCATTCACATAAGGGACTATCTTCCTTATCTGAGAGGGAAAAGAATTGGTTGCAACTGGTCTTGAAGAAAATAAACCTTCACAGAAGGCAACACCTGAACTTGCCCCAGAAAGTTATTTGAGAAAAACAAAATAAAAAATTAATTCTTGTCGTTTAGTTTTAGATGCAAGTTCTTTGGGGACAAAAACAAAATAAAACTTATCTATAATCGCAAGTCTCAAACTGTAATAAAAGTTTTCTGCCTTGAGTATGTGCACAGCTAACTCAAATAAAGTCAAATCTGGTTCTGATGGGTTCCTGTTCCACCATTTTACTAAGCTCATTGGCTCTGAGGGGCTCCATTTTTGTGTCCAATGGTTCGGACAGTTCCATCTTCTATCTGGTCTGGTTGATTAGGTCACCTTCAAGTCCTGTGAAAACGGATTTTTTTTTGTGAAACAGTACAGCTAACACAGATTGAAATGACGAAAGCAGTTGGGTGGGCAGAGCAGTTTACTCTGATTCTGACAATTAATTTTACTGGATTTAAGATTAAATGGTAGGTGCCGCAGTAGAAAGGTTTTATTGTCCCACTGCTTCCCCTTGATCTTGCGTAACATTTTTCAAGTAAATTCTGGTTTTGCTAATATTAGCAACATTCTTGTGTTGATGACAGGTTATTCGCAACTGCAGATATCTGCACCCTTTCTAAATACCCTGTGCTGCTTTTGAAAGCTACATGAAAAGGCTCATTATAGTGAGCACATTGGGCCCAAGTTTTGGGCCGCGCCTAGAAAGGCGCAGCCCTGACCTGGACACCCGTTTTTCGCGACAAAGTGCACCTAAAAAAACTTCCAGATTCTCCGGCTCCCTGCTGGCCCTCGGCGCGGTGCAGCATGAGCTGTAGGGGGCGGAGCTAGGTCCCTGCGCTGAAAACAGTGCCGGGACCTCTGCACATGCGCGCTACAGTGGACGCGCATGTGCAGTAGCTCCAGGCGCCCAAAACTGTGTGGGAGGGGCCCGAAGCACGCAGCCCCTAGCCCTGGCCGAATGGCCTCACTGGGGCTGCGTGCATAAGGCTCCTCCCACTCCCAGATCCTGCTTCCTCCCGACTCAACTCCCGCTCCCCCCCCCCGACACTGACCCGACTCCCACTTCCCGCCACCCCCCCGCCCCTGGACCGGACCGGACCGGCGCTCTCCCCCCGTCCCCCTCCAACCCAAACCGACCCTTACCACCCCCCTTCCCCTTTCCACCCCCCTTCCCCTTTCCACCCCCCTTCCCCTTTCCACCCCCCTTCCCCTTTCCCTTTCCACCCCCCTTCCCCTTTCCCTTTCCACCCCCCTTCCCCTTCCCCTTTCCACCCCCCTTCCCCTTTCCACCCCCCTTCCCCTTCCCCTTTCCACCCCCCTTCCCCTTCCCCTTTCCACCCCCCTTCCCCTTCCCCTTTCCACCCCCCTTCCCCTTCCCCTTTCCACCCCCCTTCCCCTTCCCCTTCCCCTTTCCACCCCCCTTCCCCTTTCCATTTCCACCCCCCTTCCCCTTTCCACCCCCCTTCCCCTTTCCACCCCCCTTCCCCTTTCCACCCCCCTTCCCCTTTCCACCCCCCTTCCCCTTCCCCTTTCCACCCCCCTTCCCCCTTCCCCTTTCCACCCCCCTTCCCCTTCCCCTTTCCACCCCCCTTCCCCTTCCCCTTTCCACCCCCCTTCCCCTTCCCCTTTCCACCCCCCTTCCCCTTTCCACCCCCCTTCCCCTTTCCACCCCCCTTCCCCTTTCCACCCCCCTTCCCCTTTCCACCCCCCTTCCCCTTTCCACCCCCCTTCCCCTTTCCACCCCCCTTCCCCTTTCCACCCCCCTTCCCCTTTCCACCCCCCTTCCCCTTTCCACCCCCCTTCCCCTTTCCACCCCCCTTCCCCTTTCCACCCCCCTTCCCCTTTCCACCCCCCTTCCCCTTTCCACCCCCCTTCCCCTTTCCACCACCCTTCCCCTTTCCACCCCCCTTCCCCTTTCCACCCCCCTTCCCCTTTCCACCCCCCTTCCCCTTTCCACCCCCTTTCCCCTTTCCACCCCCCTTCCCCTTTCCACCCCCCTTCCCCTTTCCACCCCCTTCCCCCTTCCCCTTTCCACCCCCCTTCCCCCTTCCCCTTTCCACCCCCCTTCCCCCTTCCCCTTTCCACCCCCCTCCCCCCTTCCCCTTTCCACCCCCTCCCCCCTTCCCCCTTCCCCTTTCCACCCCCTCCCCCTTCCCCCTTCCCCTTTCCACCCCCCTCCCCCCTTCCCCCTTCCCCTTTCACCCCCCTTCCCCCTTCCCCCTTCCCCTTTCCACCCCCTTCCCCCTTCCCCTTTCCACCCCCTTCCCCCTTCCCCTTTCCACCCCCCTTCCCCCTTCCCCTTTCCACCCCCCTTCCCCCCTTCCCCTTTCCACCCCCCTTCCCCCCTTCCCCTTTCCACCCCCTTCCCCCCTTCCCCTTTCCACCCCCTTCCCCCCTTCCCCTTTCCACCCCCCTTCCCCCCTTCCCCTTTCCACCCCCTTCCCCCCTTCCCCTTTCCACCCCCTTCCCCCCCTTCCCCTTTCCACCCCCCTTCCCCCCCTTCCCCTTTCCACCCCCCTTCCCCTTTCCACCCCCCTTCCCCCCTTCCCCTTTCCACCCCCCTTCCCCTTTCCACCCCCCTTCCCCCTTCCCCTTTCCACCCCCCTTCCCCTTTCCACCCCCCTTCCCCCCTTCCCCTTTCCACCCCCTTCCCCCTTCCCCTTTCCACCCCCCTTCCCCCCTTCCCCTTTCCACCCCCCTTCCCCCCTTCCCCTTTCCACCCCCCTTCCCCCCTTCCCCTTTCCACCCCCCTTCCCCCCTTCCCCTTTCCACCCCCTTCCCCCCTTCCCCTTTCCACCCCCCTTCCCCCCTTCCCCTTTCCACCCCCCTTCCCCCCTTCCCCTTTCCACCCCCCTTCCCCTTTCCCCATCCCTCCCCTCCCTCTTGACCCCCTTCCCCTTTCCCCCCCTTCCCCTTTCCCCCCCCCTTCCCCTTCCCCCCCCTTCCCCTTTCCCCCCCTTCCCCTTTCCCCCCCTTCCCCTTTCCACCCCCTTCCCCTTTCCCCATCCCTCCCCTCCCTCTTGACCCCCTGCTCCCCCTCCCCTCGCTGTCAGAAACACAGACACTGACAGACAGAGAGTGAGACACACATACAGACAGACAGAGATACAGAGACACACTGGGTGGGGGGGGGAAATCCCAGCACGCTGTTGGAGGGCTCCCGGTGCTGCAGTCGGTAAGTAGAAAATGTTTTATTTGTTGATTTTTCAAAAAAAATAATTTCTTATTCATTTTTTTGATTTTATTGGTTGGTTTATTGATGTTTTTATCATTTATTATTGATGATGGCGCTTTATTTGTAAAACTGAAGTGTTTAATGTTTGTAAACTTCCCTTTAAACCCCCACCCCCCCCCATTCCCTACCCCTGATTTGTAACCTACGCCTGATTCTCTAAAGTGTAGACAAGGTTTTTTCGAGCGTACAAAAATCTTCACTTACTCTATTCTAAGTTAGTTTGGAGTAAGTTTTCACTGCCGAAACTTTGAAAACAAGCGTAAGTGGCCGGACGCACCCCCTTTTGAAAAAAAAATTCTGTTCCAAAGTGAAACTGTTCTAACTGACTAGAACTGGAGCAAACTAAATGCCGAGAATTTGAATTTCTAAGATACTCCGTTCTACACCAGTTGCTCCAAAAAATCAGGAGCACTGAGGCCGAAACTTGGGCCCAAAGTGGTGCCTGTGTAGCAAACTCTGCCTGCTACAGCCAAGTTAATGGCCCATGCCGTTTTCAGTAAATTTCACTGGCCTGTTGCTTCTGCCCAGCTTCAACCATTTAAGTTTTTGAATTGTGTTGACGGTTAGGGTTATTTTTCCTACTGTACCGATATTTATTTCCCTCCCTTTTTCAAATTGTTAAAATTGTAATTGTAATTTTGAAAAGTTATTTCCCTGTCTGCTCACTGTCCTGTTGTGGGGTAGAAAGAGGGGAGGAATACATTATCAGTTTTTTTTTGTTGTAAAAATGGAGATGCTGTATCAGAAGTCCATCTCCTCTGATATTCTGTCGGAAAGTGGGGGGGGGGTGCGGCGGGGAAGTGAAAAATTTGCAAACCAATGCACTTAGTCAGAAATTGAGGAAATATAGAGCTCTGCAACCACTTCTGTTTCAGTGTTCATTGCTTGGCCTGAGTTGCAATAACTCACTGATTTAGAAATAACTACTGTACCAAAATCCAATACAGTGGTGAAAACAGATTTATCTTATTTGTTACTGGAACAAAAATATTTTAAGTTAATTTAACCAAATCTATTCTTGGATACCTGATGACTGTTTCATTTTTTTTGGCCTGTTTGATATGGCAGAACTCATTTTGTAATTTTGTAAAGTTCACCAATCTGGCTTCTGCATTGGAAAAAAATTTCTAGACCGAGCTCAATTTTCTCAGATATGTTGACATACATTCAGGGCAGGTCTGTTTGTTGCTTTAAGTCACAGCTGAGGCACATCATATGATTTCAGTACCTTGAATCTTTTCTTTGCTAGATTTTGTTGAATAACGTAGACTCGTCCAGAGAGAAGTGATAAATCAGGACTTCTTCCAGCTTGTAACATCTCCTGGGCTGGCAGAGGGCGAGTTTGTTTTGATGCTTGTTGTGTTGGAACAACACTGCAGTATTCTTTGGTCTATCATTTAAGAAAGAAATACAAGACTTGCATTTATATAGCGCTTTTCACGGCCACCGGATGTCTGAAAGCACTTTACAGGCAATGAAGTACTTTTTGAAGTATAGTCACTGTTGTAATGTGGGAAACGCAGCAGCCACTGTGCGCTCAACAAGATCCCACAAACAACAATGTGACAATGACCAGATAATCTGTTTTAGTGATGTTGGTCAAGGGATAAATATTAACCAGGACATTGGAGACAACTCACCTGCTCTTCTTCGAAATAGTGCCACGGGATCTTTTACGTCAACCTGAGAGAGCAGACGGCCGTCTCATCTGAAATACGGCACCTCCGACAGTGCAGCAGTCCCTCAGCACTGCACTGGAGTGTCAGCCTAGACTTTTGTGCTATGCAGCTATATAACTAATCAAAAATAGAGTCTTAAGTTTCTCCAATTAATTTGTACAATTTCCAGTGGCTGAGCAATTTTGTATTTATCTTTCCAGCAAATATGGCAAGATTTGAGAGTTCAGTTATGAAAAGTCTTTATGTTGGAACAAAATTACCGGTGCCAGATTAGCAAACAAAATATATTTCACTGTAGTAAACCTAGTACATCGGATTTTCTGGTTGGTTAACGAGTTCAATCCTTGATGGTTCTTTACGTAATTAGTTACATTTAGGTAAAAACTATTTTTGCTCAAACTCTCGTAATGAATAGTTGTAATTAGAATATTTTAATGCTGTCTTTCTATTAGTAGGACAGTACCATCAATGAAATTACTCTCGAGTAAATCGCAATTGCAAAGAAATATTAGTTCTGTAGTTCTTGCTGAAGCTGTCTTCTGAATAGTGAAAACATACTAAATTTGGAACAAGCAACAATGGAGAGATGTTCATTGATGAACTACTTGGTTTAATTGTGCATTTTTGGAGCAGAAACTGATACTAAATCTTCAGCTAATCATTTTCTATCCTTAATTCTGTGGGTTGAAATAAGTGGTTCCCAGGATGATGAATTCCACTGCTATTTTGAATGTTATGTCATTGATAATCCAAGTCTCTTGAGATATTCTGTGAACTGAGTTGTAGTTGGTGGCCATCTCCATCCAGTACCCAGTGGTGTGAGCCACAAAGCTGTTATTAATTTGGCACAATGACACGAAAATAACAATCTCATTTAGATGCCACATGATAGTACTTGCAGAAAATAGAAATGGGAAATGTCACACGGGAACAAGAAGGGGTACTCTTGCAGTGTTGAGGGAACTTTATCCGTTCCGTGACTGCTTGGTGGTAAAACTTGTGCAGAAATCGGTAAAGATGTTCCACTTTGCATCTTGAGCACAAAAACTGAACTGGAACTGCAGCAAGAGTTTTAAGAATTGACTCCTGTGAATGGAGCATGCAGGGCTGCATTGCTTGAACATGCAGGCAGGTGTGATAATAAAATGGAATTGTTTATAATTTTATGCCTGCATAAGAAGGGATAAATGACGAGTGCTTACATGATTTCTGAAGCACTCGTGCCCAATCACAAATGATGACCAGATCTGAAGTACTGTCAAATTCAGCACATAAGTTGCACCTTTTTGCAAGTTTTTCTGACCTTCAAAGCATAGCTGTGACTTGTGTGAGCAATCTTGTTCCTTGGGTAAATAGGTGTACATTTGACACCAGCCTGGAGACCAAGACAATGGATTTGAGGGCAAGTATTTTCTCAACTTAATTGAGAGACTTTCTGGATCACTTGGCAGTTGCTGAGAAACCGTCTAAAGCTTTAGAGCTAGTAAGGGAGTGACGGAATCACTCGAGCCAAACTGTTCCAGTACAGCTGCATCACTGGCAGCTACCTGACAAATGTGGAAAATTGTCCAGGCATGTCCTGTCCACAAAAAGCCAGATAAATTCAATTCGGCCAATTATCGCCCCATCAATCTACTCTCAATCTTCTTCATAGGCAGTCCCTTGGAATCGAGGAAGACTTGCTTCCACTCCTGAAGTGAGTTCTTTGGTGGCTGAACAGTCCAATGCGAGAGCCACAGACTCTGTCACAGGTGGGACAGACATTCGCCAAGGGAAGGGTTGGGTGGGACTGGTTTGCCGCACGCTCCTTCCGCTGCCTGCGCGTGACCACTTCATGCTCTCGCCGTTGAGATTCGAAGAGCTCAATGCCCTCCCGGATGCACTTTCTCCACCTAGGGAGGTCTTCGGCCAGAGACTTCCAGGTGTCAATGGTGATGTCGCACTTTACCAGGGAGATGTTGAGGGTATCCTTGTAATGTTTCCGCTGCCCACCTTTGGCTCATTTGCCGTGAAGGAGCTCCACATAAAGCATTTGCTTCGGGAGTCTCGTGTCTGGCATGCGAACCATGTGGTCTGCCCAGCGTAGCTGATCAAGTGTGCTCAGTGCTTCAATGCTGGGGATGTTAGCCTGGACGAGGACACTAATGTTGGTGTGCCTGTCCTCCCAGGATCTTGCGGAGACATCGTTGGTGATATATCTCCAGCGACTTGAGGTGTCTCTGTACATCGTCCATGCCTCTGATCCATACAGGAGGGCGGGTATTACTACAACCTTGTCGACCATGAGCTTGATGGTAGATTTGAGGGCCTGGTCTTCGAATACTCTTTTCCTCAGGCTTCCGAAGGCTGCACTGGCGCACTGGAGGTGGTGTTGAATCTCCGCATCAATGTCTGCTTTTGTTGAGGTATGAGAAATGGTCCACGTTGTCGAGGGCCGCGCAGTGAATCTTGATGACTGGAGGGCAGTGCTGTGTGGCGAAGACAGGCTGGTGGAGGACCTTTTGTCTTACGGATGTTAAGCGTAGGGCCCATGCTTTCATATGCCTCGGTGAATACATCAACTATATCCTGGAGTTCAGCATGTGCGCAGACGCAGGCGTCGTCCGTGTACTGAGCTCAACGACAGAGGTTGGGGTGATCTTGGACCTGGCCTGGAGGCGGCGTAGGTTAAACAGCTTTCCACTGGTTTTGTAGTTTAGCTCCACTCCAACGGGGAGCTTGTTGACTGTGAGGTGGAGCATGGCAGTGAGGAAGATTGAGAAGAGGGTTGGAGCGATGACGCAGCCCTGTTTGACCCCAGTCCGGACGTGGATTGGGTCTGTAATGGATCCTTTGGTAAGGATCACGGCCTGCATGTCGTCGTGGATCAGGCAAACTTTTGAGGACATCCAAAATGGAGGAGGACGTTCCATATACCCTCACAGTTGACAGTGTCAAAGGCCTTTGTAAGATCGAAAAAGGCCATGTATACGGGCTGGCGCTACTCCCTGCAATTTTCCTGCAGCTGTCGCGCTGCAAAGATCACGTCCGTTGTGCTCCGTAGGGGACGAAATCCGCACTATGATTCCGGGAGGAGCTCCTCAGCCACAGGCAGAAGACGGTTGAGGAGAACTCTAGCCACTTTCCCAGTGGCTGATAGCAGGGAGATTCCCCTGTAGTTGCCGCAGTCAGACTTGTCCCCTTTTTTAAAAGATGGCCACGATCACTGCATCTCTGAGATCTCCCGGCATGCTCTCCTCCCTCCAAATGAGAGAGATGAGGTCATGTATCTCATTAGCAGAATGATGGAAGGTGTCACCAATAACCTGCTTACCTATATTCAGTTTGGCTTCTGCCAGGACCACTTGGCTCCAGACCTCATTGCAGCTTTGTCAGCTATGGCTCAATGGGTAGCACACTCACCTCTGAGTCAGAAGGTCGGCGTTTCAAGTCCCACTGCAGGAACTTGAGCACATAAATCTAAGATGACACTCCAATGCAGTGCTGAGGGAGTGCTGCACTGTTAGAGGTGCCAACCTTCAGATGAGACGCCACACCGAGGCCCTGTCTGCCCTCTCAAGTGGACGTAAAAGATCCCATGGCAACTACTTGGTGTCCCTGGTGTCCTGGCCAATATTTATCCCTCAATCAACATAATAAAAACAGATTATCTGGTCATTATCACAATGCTGTTTGTGCGAGCTTGCTGTCTGAAAGTTGGCTGCCCCGTTTCCCAGATTACAACAGTGACTACACTCCAAAAGTACTTAATTGGCTGTAAAGCGCTCTGAGACGTCCAGTGGTCGTGAAAGGCGCTATATAAATGCAAGTCTTTTTTTTGGTCCAAATATGGACAATATAGCTGAATTCCAGAGATGAGACAAGAGTGACTGTCCTTGCCATGAAGGCAACATTTGACCTAGTGTGGCATCCAGGAGTCTTAGTAAAATTAGAATCAATGGGAATCGGGGAAAACTTTCCACTGGCTGGAGTCATACCTAGCACAAAGAAATATGGGTGTGGTTGTTGGAGGCCAATCATCCCAGCCCCAGGACATCACTGCAGGAGTTCCTCAGGGCAGTGTCCTAGGCCCAACCATCTTCAGCTGCTTCATCAATGACCTACCCTCCATTATAGGGTCAGAATTGGGGATGTTCGCTGATGATTGCAGAGTGTTCAGTTCTATTTGCAACTCCTCAGATAATGAAGCCCGCATGCAGCAAGACCTGGACAACATTCATGCTTGGGCTGATAAATGGCAAGTTTTTGGGCTGATTCATGCCACATAACTGCCAGGCAATGACCTCCAACAAGAGAAAGTCAAACCAGTCCCCTTGATGTTCAGAGGCACTGCCATTGTCAAATTCCCTGCCATCAACATTCTGGTCAATGACGACCCACATAAATTCTGTGGTTAGAAGAGCAGGTCAGAGGCTGGGTATTCTGCGGCGAGTGACTCACCGCCAAAGCCTTTCCACCATCTGCAAGGCACAAGTCAGGAGTATGATGGATTACTGTCCACTTGCCTGGATGAGTGCAGTCCAATAACACTCAAGGAGCTCGACACCATCCAGGGCAAAGCAGCCTGTTTGATTGACACTCCCTCCATCACCGGCGCACCATGGTTGCAGTGTGTACCATCTACAAGGTGCGCTGCAGCAACTCCCCAAGGCTTCTTCGACATCTCCAAGTTTGCAGATGACACTAAACTGGGTGGCGGTGTGAGCTGTGAGGAGGACGCTAAGAGGCAGCAGGGTGACTTGGACAGGTTAGGTGAGTGGGCAGATGCAGTAGAATGTGGATAAATGTGAGGTTATCCACTTTGGGGGGGAAAACACACAAAGGCACAATATTATCTGAATGGTGGCAGATTAGGAAAAGGGGAGGTGCAACGAGACCTGGATGTCATGGTACACCAGTCATTGAAAGTTGGCATGCAGGTACAGCAGGCGGTGAAGAAGGCAAATGGTATGTTGGCCTTCATAGCTCGGGCTTTTGAGTATAGGAGTAGGGAGGTCTTATTGCAATAGTACAGGGCCTTGGTGAGGCCTCACCTGGAATATTGTGTTCAGTTTTGGTCTCCTAATCTGAGAAAGGACGTTCTTGCTATTGAGGGAGTGCAGCGAAGGTTCACCAGACTGATTCCCGGGATGGCTGGACTGACTTGAGGAGAGACTGGATCAACCGGGCCTTTATTCACTGGAGTTGAGAAGAATGAGAGGGGATCTCATAGAAACATATAAAATTCTGACGCGGACTGGAAAGGTTAGATGCAGGAAGAATGTTCCCGATGTTGGGGAAGTCCAGAACCAGGGGACACAGTCTAAGGATAAGGGGTAAGCCATTTAGGACTGAGATGAGGAGAAACTTCTTCACTCAGACAGTTGTTAACCTGTGGAATTACCTACCGCAGAGAGTTGTTGATGCCAGTTCATTGGATATATTCAAGAGGGAGTTAGATATGGCCCTTATGGCTAAAAGGATCAAGGAATATGGAGAGAAACCAGGAAAGGGGTTCTGAGGTGATGATCAGCAATGATCTTATTGAATGGTGGTGCAGGCTCGAAGGGCTGAATGGCCTATTCCTGCACCTATTTTCTATGTTTCTATCTCCCCAAACCCCCGACCTCTACCACCTAGAAGGGCAAGGGCAGCAGGTGCATGGGAGCACCATCACCTGCAAGTTCTCCTCCAAGTTATACGTGATCCTGACTTGGACATATATCGCCGTTCCTGGGTCAAAATCCTGGAATCCCAACCTAACAGCACTTTTTTTGAGATTACCGTCACTGCACGGATTGCAGCAATTCAAGAAGGTAGCTCAAGGAAAGAAGTTTTCAAGGAAAATGAGAGAATGGGCCAGCAGTGCTGGCCTTGCCAGGGATGCCCACATCTTGTCAATGATTTAAAAAAAAAATTAATGTATTTCAATTTAGGCTGGCTAGCTAGTTGAGCTGTCCCTGGAAAATCTATTATGAACGTGCATACTTTCCAAAGTTATGCTTTGAAGCAAATGCCAATTTATTGTTATTGAACAGTGGCTGGGACATAATATGCTGTGGGCTAAACATTGAATAGATTAGCGCCACCTGTTAGCACTGGCAAAGGGCGCTAAAGGATTATTGCCCGAGCGCAGTGATAATAGCGCTGCTCGCAAATTGAATAGGGTTTAGCGGCGGCGCTAATGCTTGGCACCAGGACAGTGTGCAACACCCCGGTAGCGCCACGGAAGCCAACTTGAATGTTTTCGCCTGCCTTACCGCCTGCCGCTAATCATGCCAGAAAAAGCTGCCGTTCACGGTGGTCTCGGGGCGCTAATGAAAGGGATGAGTAGATGAGGTAAATTTTAGATATTTGATTTGATTATTTTGCACTGATTTCACTTTCTTTGATCTTCCTAATGTTCTATTTAGCTCCCTTGCAATTTTTAAAAAAGGTTTTCAGGTGCTCCAGCTAACCTCCCCTTTGAGCGCTACTTTGCCGGTATTATAGCGGCAGAACTTCAGTATCGCCCGGAGAAGTGTGGAACACTTCCCTTAGCGCTCCACTCCAATCCTAGGGCGTTAAAAATCAATATCGCTACCGCCGGCCCTAAATATCGCCCAGCACTACAATTAGCGCCCAGGCGATATTAGGGCCTCAAAATAATCGCTAATCAATTTTTCACCCTTTGTTTTTAGCACCTGCTTTTGAGATTGTTGCCTATCAGCCAAAACCTCTTGACGTGTGAACTGCTCAGTTTATTATCGGAGAACAATCAGGCACTCAACATCTGTTAAATTTACTGGAAACACAATTTTGAGGGAAGCATGTGGTCTATATAGCCAGTTGTGTACAGTGATGGTTTACGTAAATCTAATTGCTCTGAGAAAGAAAACTTATTTATATAGTGCCTTGCATGACCTTTGGACGTCCCAAAGCATTTTACAGCCAATAAAGTACTTTTTGAAGTGTAGTCACTGTTGTAATGTTGGAAATGCGGCAGCCAATTTGCGCACAATGAATTCCCACAAACAGCCACTTGATAATGACCAATTTGTGATGTTGGTTGACTGGTACATATTGGCCAGGACACCAGGGAGAGCTCCCCTGATTTTCTTTGAATAGTGCCATGGGATCTTTTACATCCACCTGACAGGGCAGATGGGGCCTCAGTTTGATGTCTCAGCTGAAAGAGGGCACCTCCAATAGTGCAGCACTCCTTCAGCACTGCACTGGAGTGTCAGCCCAGCCTAGATTATGTGCTCCAGTCTCGGGATTGGGATTTGAACCCATGACTTTGCCTCTGAGGCGAGTGTGCCACCCACTGAGCCAAGTCTGAGACGGCCTCCATTGTAAGATTAACCCCATTTATAGCTGTTTCTGTGGATGTAGTTAATGGGGTTTATTTTATGGGGAGTATGCACTATCACTGCCCTGACACAGGAATAAGTTATTTTAAGCATTTTTGATGTTTTTGTGTGCTTTTGTAATGTTTCCTAGTGCTTTTCAATTTTAGAAATGCAATATATTTTATTGAGTTTTCAATAAATACTGTTTGATTCAGAAGTTTCCAAAACCAACACTTTTACCTACTTTTTTATATTTTTTGTGCCTTGGTATTGGCCCATTGAGGCCTACTTCATGTTATTCGATCTGAGAGATTCATTTTTGCCGCCTTATGGTTTTGAGTTCTGCATTCAATGTCATGGGTCTTGCAAAGTATATGCATGCATAGGACATCTGTAGTTCTTTAATCATTGAATAAATTTTGAATTATCTCCAGCTTATTCAAAGCTCAGTGAAAGGGCTTGTTGCAATGATTTGATTTGTTGGAGATCTCTTGCCGGCACATAGTCTAAATTTGATTTATCTAACCGCAAAGAAGTGTTGACTTCTGTTTCTACCAAGAAGCTCACCTACAGCTCCAGGACTGAGAATGAATGTAGCTGAGAGGGGGAGTGCATTCACGAATAATGTGTGAAAACCTCAAGCAATATTTGATGGCAGAAATGATGAGGGTGATCAAAATAACCTGTGCACACCCAATTTATTTGCTGTTGCGACCCTCTGCACCAATAAAATAGGGTGGATTGCACAGCACCAACAACACTAGCATATTAGCGAACCACTTATGCATTATAAAGGGGGCACAGAAGTAATTGTCAAATGAGACAACTGCTTCCTATGGAAATTATACCGTGGTCAAACTCGTCACTAAACGGGGATTAGAAAATTAGGTAGTAAACCTTTTGATGTATTTGCTTAAAGCTACAATTGATGTTCATGGTAGGTTGGTGTTGAATTTGTCAGGAAATTAGTTAATATTTGACTGAAAGCTTGATGTGAAATATTGAAAACTGTTCAGTGGGTAGATTAGGTTCATTCCTGTGTCTTTTTTTCATCCAGATACTCTGCTGGACCAGTGACGATACTTGTAGTAAATGTTACTGCTCCAGAAATTAAAAAAAATAGTATGAAGTTAATTTTATTTTAGCATTATTCTCAAGGTGAACATTATGCCCAAGGTGGCCCTTTATGATCAATGGGATAGAGAAGGTGCTCTATTAGAGATGCTCAACATGGATGCTGGAAAATAAGTTTGTGTCTTCCAAACTTGATTGAGTTCTTTGAAGGTGTTACTCTAAGATAGCGGATGAGGATAATCTGGACTTGTAGAAAGCCTCACACCAAGTTACTTCACAAGATAGAATATTTGTACTATCAGTGGGATTGTGATACCTGTGATAATGAAGGCCATTGCAAGGTCTCACGTTTGGTGGCCTGGCATTGACTCTGATTTGGAATCATGTGTGCATCAGTGAAACACTTGCATGCAGTTAAGCAATGCACCAGTGGAATCTCTGCTAAATCTGTGGTAGTGGCCATCCAAACCATGGTCGAGGATCCACATCAGCTATGCGGGTCCTTTCCTGGGCAAAATGTTTTTGGTGGTGGTGGATGCGTATTCCAAATGGATAGAATGTGTAATCACGTCATCCAGCACATCCACAGCCACCATTGAGAGCCTTCGTGAGCGACAATGGATCGTGCTTCACGAGTTTGGAGTTTCAAGAGCTTATGAGACTCAATGGTATCAAGCACATAAGGTCAGCACCATTCAAACCCGCATCCAATGGTCAAGCAGAGCGAGCAGTCCAAACCATCAAGCAGAGCCTGAAATGCGTAACTCACGGTTCTTTGTAGCGCCAACAGGGTGAAATCTGATTCGTTCCCAATGGCGGACTTTGAGCAGCCACAGATTTCGCAAAGGTAGTCGGGTAGGCCCTTCTAGGTGCAGCTCTGCCAACCGACAACACAATCTAGTGCACAGTACATGCCGTGGAGTTTCGACTCTGAGGATATCTGCTTTGTACTATCGACCATGGTCAGGCAAGCCTGGGTGATCGTGATGGCCCTGCTCAGATCTAGCGTCTCCGCAGCCAGCAGCTTCCGCAGGATCACCTCGTGGTTTATGCCTATTACAAAGACATTGTGCAGCATGTCTTCCAACACGGTTCCAAACTTACATGGCCCAGCGAGACGTCTCGGGTCGGCAACAAATTTCGCCACGTCCTGGCCCTCAGAACGAACAAGCTTGTAAAAGTGATACCTCGAGCTAATTATGTCTTCTTTAGGTTTGAGATGGTCCCGAATCAGAGCACACAATTCCTCATAGGTCTTTTCCGTTGGACGTGCAGGTGAGAGCAGATTCTTTGAGGCCATAGATTTTTGGACCACAAACTGTGAAGAAAACCGGCCTGCGCCTAACTGCGTCAGCGTCTTCATCCATCTTGTTGACCACGAAGTACTGATCGAGGCGATCTGTAAAATCCTCCCAGTCTTCTCCCTCCACGAATTACTCCAGGATTCCAACGGTGCTCATTTTTATTTGTGTGCGTGAAAGTTTGTCTTGTGCCTCTTCGCCAAATGTTGCGTATGCAATAACTCAATAGGTTGAGTACCGTGAATGCAATCAGGTGCGACCTGACTCTACTTTATTAGCTCTCAAAGTGAGGATTAAACATGGAGGCTTTCTTTATATACAAGGGCTGCACGTGTGTGTCTGTGGCCCAATTACCTCCGATGGTCACTCCCCCTAGTGGCAGGTAAACTCAGGCATACATACATTACAATTACCTCACAATTCTCCGGATTGAATTCCATTTTGCCACTGTTCTGCCCACCTGACCAGCCCATTGATATCTTCCTGCAGTCTACAACTTTCATCATCATTATCAACCATACGGCCAATTTTTGTATCATCTGCAAAATTCTTAATCAAACCCCCTACATTCAAGTCCAAATCATTGATATATACCACAAAAAACAAGGGACCTAGTACTGAGCCCTGCGGAATCCCACTGGAAATAGCCTTCCAGTCACAAAATAACCGATCGATCATCACCCTTTGCTTCCTGCCACTGAGCCGATTTTCTATCCAACTTGCCACTTTGCCCTGGATCCCATAGGCTTTTACTTTCGTGACCAGTCTGCATGTGGGATCTTATCAAAAGCCTTGCTAAAATCCATGTAGACTACATCAAACGCATTAGCCTCATTGACCATCCTTGTTTCCTCTTCAAAAAATTCAATCAAGTTATCATAGAATCATAGAAATTTACAGCACGGAAGGAGGCCATTTAGCCCATTGTGTCTGCGCCAGTCAACAAACAGCTCTCCAGCCTAATCCCACTGTCCAGCTCTTGATCCATAGCCCTGTAGGTTTCGGCACTTCAGGTGCACATCAAAGTATTTTTTAATGTGATGAGGACTTCTGCCTCTACCACCTTTTCAGGCAGTGAGTTCCAGACCTCCACCACCCTCTGGGTGAAGACATTTCCCCTCAAATCCCCTCTAAACCCTCTACCACTTTAAGTCTATTCCCTCTGGTTGTTGACCTCTCTGCTAGGGGAAATAGATCCATCCTGTCCACTCTCTAGGCCCCTCATAATTTTAAACACCTCAATAAGGTCTCCCCTCAGCCTCTTCTGTTCCAAAGAAATCAAACCCTGCCTATCCAATCTTTCCTCAGCTAAAATTCTCCAGTCCAGGCAACAACCTCGTAAATCTCCTCTGTACCCACTCTAGTGCAATCGCATCTTTCCTGTAATGTGGTGACCAGAACTACACGCAGTACTCTAGCTGTGCGTAATTAGTGTTTTATACAGTTTATGCATAATCTCCCTGCTCTTATATTCTATGCCTCGGCTAATAAAGGCAACTATTCCTTTTTCTTCTTAACCGCCTTATCTACCTGGCCTGCAACCTTCAGGGATCTGTGGACATGCACTCCAAGGTCCCTTAGTTCCTCCTACCATGTAATGTGTATTCCCTTGCCTTGTTAGCCCTCCCCAAATGCATTACCTCACACTTCTCCAGATTGAATTCCATTTGCCACTGTTCTGCCCACCTGACCAGTCCATTGATATCTACCTGCAGTCGACAGCTTCCTTCTTCATTATCAACCACACGGCCGGATCTTGGTATCATCTGCAAACTTCTTAATCATACCCCGTACATTCAGGTCTAAACACCATTGTGGCCCCCCGACCTATGAGAGAACAGCTCCGCAGATCGGGAAGTAAAAGAGCTGGAGTGGCGGGCCTGGGACATTGTGCCCCCCCGACCTGCGAGAGAACAGCTCCACAGGTTGGGAAGTAAAAGAACTGGATCATACCATTTCGACCTCCAGCACGAACTGTTCCAAGTGTGTGTTGATTTTGAGATGTCATCAAAACCCTGGTCTCCGCTTTGGAGCGTGGGCAGGAACATCGGCAGGACCCAGGTACAGAGGAGTGGGAAGGTCAGGGCGGATGAGCGGTGAATGTTTATGGCGGAGGAGCAGCGATAGATCGTGGCGGAGGTGCGACCGATGGGGGTATGGGGCCCAGAAGAGCCGAGGGCCCAAGGGCAGCACGGACCAGCCCACACTGCGATATGTGTGCGCACTAGGTCCGTGCAGCAGAGCTGGTCTCCAGGCATCTTAGTTAATCCTTGCCACTGGACCAAGACCGAGCTCTGTCAAGCCCGTGTGGTGGCTAGTGTGCAACGGTCACCACCCGTTTAAAAAAAATTCACGCACAGGCATCTTCCACCCCCTCAATTGGAGTTCAGGACTGGAACATCGGGTTCTTCATCGAAACACCTGTAAACTCGTAGAAGCAAGTCATCCTCGTTCGAGGGACCGCCTATGAGAATGCGCTATATTAGGAATTGGCTCCAATCCCACAGCCACAAAGTTGTAGTTAACAGTTGTGGATCAGCCTGGAAGAAACTTGGTGCCGTATTTGACCCCGAGTTGAGGTTCTGACCACATATCTGCACCATCACTAAGACCGCCTGTTTCACCTCCGGAACATCGGCTGACTCTGTCCTTGCCTCAGCTCATCTAATTGCTGAAACGCTCATCTGTGCCTTTACCTCTAGATTTACTATTCCATTGCACTCCTGGCCGCCCTCCCACATTCTACACTCTGTAAACTTGGGTTCATCCAAAACTCTGCTGCCCATGTCCTAACTCGTACTTAGTCTTGTTAACCCATCACCTCTGTGCTCGCTGACTTACATTGGCTCCCAGTTAAGCCACGCCTCGATTTCAAAATTCTCATTCTTGGTTTCAAATCCATCCATGTCCTCACCCCTCCCTATCTCTAATTTCTTCTAGCCCCACAACCCTTTGAGATATCTGCGTTCCTTTAATTCTGGCCTCTTGAGCACCCCCGATTTTAATCACTCAGCCCTTGTTGGCCGGCCTTCAGCTGTCATGGCTCTAAGCGTTGGAATTTCCTCCCTAAATTCTCAATCTCTCTACCTCTCCTCCTCCTTTAGACGCTCCTTCAAACCTATCTCTCCGACCAAACTTTTGGTCATCTGCCCTAATATCTCCTTATGTGGCTCAGTGTCAAATGTTGTTTTATAATGCCATTTTACTACGTTATTGGCGCTATAGAAATACATGTTATTGTTGTATTCTCTGGGAATCAGTGTTAGGCCCACTACTGTTCACATTTTTTTATTAATAACCTGGACATGTGTTTGTGGTATGTTCAGTAGGTTTGCAGATACTGTAATATTGAAATCTTTGCAAAGGTTACGACAGTAGAGGAGTATAATCTAATGCAGAGAGATTTAGATGAGCTAGGGAAATAGGCTAAACTATAGCAAATAGCATTTAACCCAGATAAGTGCAGTGCCATGTATGCAAGTGGAATCAACATGGAATACGCATCATGTACAGGTAACAACACTGAAAGCAGTTGAGAGAGAGAAAAGGATCTAGGTGTTGTTGTGGACAGATCATTCAAGCTTCATTACCAATGCAGAGAAGCTGTAAATAAAGCAAACAGGGTTGTATTAGTGGAACCTTTCAGTATAAAACAAAGGACACCATTCTGTCATTATGCAGTTGTTGGTTAGACTGTATCTGGAGTACTACACATAGTTTTGCCCCCCTCACATGGTTCGTGATATAGTGGCCTTGGAACAGTTTCAAAGGAGAGCAAGCTTGAGGAATCTTTGTTACATAGGCTTAAAGAAGTGGGTTTATTTACTCTTGAGCAGTGTAGACCGAGTTGATCTGATAGCGGTATATAAAATAATGCAGGGCTTGCTGGGATAGATTATTTCTATCTGTGTTTGACCGATTGGGGTGGACCAGGGGATATGTACAGAAGTAAGACTAGGTTAGATGTTGAGCAGCTGTGAAGTGAGCTTCTGGAATGTGTTGCTGGCTGTTGCGTAGTTTGCTGACTGTCTGCATGCTTCCAAGAGAGAACTGTTATGGTTCTTGGCTGGGGCAGAGATCACCTCATATAGAAGGAAAGTGAATTAACAGTTTACGCATGTCAATGTGATCTCCCAGACTGGTTCGATTGCCTGAGGGACTCTGTGAGGACATTTGCCGAGTGTTTTTTCCATTATTGGCCCTGGGTTTTTCTCTTTTTTTTGCCTCTCCCAAGAGAGCACATAGCTGCAGGAAAGTGGAGGCTGGGAAGTGTCCAGACAGCTGCAGGAAAAATGCAGGGAGCAGCACCAACTCTTACACATGGCCGCCTTCGACCTTACAAAGGCCTTTGACACTGGCAATCGCGAGGGTCTATGGAGCGTCCTCCTCCGTTTTGGATGCCCCCAAATATTCGTCAACATCCTACGCCTGCTCCACGACGACATGCAGGCCGTGATCCTTACTAACAGATCCATCACAGACCCAATCCACGTCCGGACCGGGGTCAAACAGAGCTGCGTCATCGCCTCAACCCTCTTCTCAATCTTCCTCGCTGCCATGCTCCACCTCAGTTAACAAGCTCCCCGCTGGAGTGGAACTAAACTACAGAGCCAGTGGGAAGCTGTTTAACCTTCGCCGCCTCCAGGCCAGGTCCAAGACCACCCCAACCTTTGTCATCGAGCTATAGTACGCGGACGACGCCCGCTTCTGCGCACATTCAGAGGCTGAACTCCAGGACATAGCTGACGTATTTACTGAGGCGTACGAAAGCATGGGCCTTACGCTAAACATCCGGAAGACAAAGGTCCTCCACCAGCCTGTCCTCGCCGCACAGCACTGCCCCCTAGTCATCAAGATCCACAGCTTGGCCCTGGACAACGTGGACCATTTCCCATACCTCGGGAGCCTTTTATCAACAATAGCAGACATTGATGAAGAGATTCAACACCGCCTCCAGTGCACCAGTGCAGACTTCGGACGCCTGAGGAAAAGAGTGTTCGAAGACCAGGCCCTCAAATCTACCACCAAGCTCGTGGTCTACAGAGCTGTAGTAATACCCGCCCTCCTGTATGACTCAGACATGGACCATGTACGGTAGATACCTCAAGTCACTGGAGAAATACCACCGACGATGCCTCCGCAAGATCCTACAAATCCCCTGGGAGGTCAGACGCACCAACATTCGTGTCCTCGTCTAGGCCAACATCCCCAGAATTGAAGCACTGACCACACTTGATCAGCTCTGCTGGGCAGGCCACATTGTCCGCATGCCAGACACGAGACTCCCAAAGCAAGCGCTCTACTCGGAATTCCTTCATGGCAAACGAGCCAAAGTTGGACAGAGAAAATGTTATAAGGACACCCTCAAAGCCTCCCTGATAAAGTGCAACATCACCGCCGATACCTGGGAGTCGCTGGCCAAAGACTGCCATCAGTGGAGGAAGTGCACCGGGAGGGCGCTGAGCGCCTTGAGTCTCATCGCCGAGTGCATGCAGAAAACAAGCGCAGGCAGCGAAAAGAACGTGCGGCAAACCTGTCCCACCCTCCCTTACCCTCAACGACTATCTGTCCTACCTGTGGCAGGGACTGTGGCTCTCGTATTGAACCGAAGGACTCAGAAATTCTAAGAGTGGAAGCAAGTCTTCCTCTATTCCAGCCATCATGAATTTAGGGCAGGCTTGATGGACCAGCTAGTCTATTCCTGTTTGACATTTTTGTATGTTCATAGCTTTGCTTTTAAGTGATTTGGCTTTGTATTTTTAATTGTATTTGGAATCTCTTGGTCTTCACAACCTGGCCACATATTTTGGATATGAGCAAGTGACTGGTGAAGTGGGAGAGAAGCCGAAGCCTTCAAATACTAGTTCCACAATTGGCCCAACTTGTTTTTTAGTTTGCAGCTTTCATCACTTATTGACAATAAACCAACCTTAATATTCCATTAGCTTGGATCCAGGATTCCCGCCATGATGGATTAAATCTTTACTAAGCAGTGAGGATGGCTGACCTTACCAGTGGTTCGACTTGTTAGATAACTGGGTAGATGCAAGGAAGAGCGGCTGGAGCTCATCACCTATGCTCTTTTTTTTAAGCCAATTGTAAGCCAGAGTCTGGGGAATGTCAATGTGATGGTGCATTATCACTGCATTGGTATCTTAAATGGTATCGAATCGCACTTACCTATCCAAGAGACACTGCAAGAAACAATTCTGTAGTGTTTCATCAGGACCTCAACAATGCAGAGCCTAATCTGTTTGTGATTTCCAGCGTTCTCAGACTGCCACATCTTCTCCAATGGACGATGAAGGTACATATAGGCCAGCAAGTGCAAACCAACATTGCTGAACTGTTTGATAGACTGGCCACTGGTATCCTGATAACATGGTGTAATGTTGATATTCCTGTCACGGTTTTCTCTGTCTTTAGAGATGGCCATGGGGGAAATAACCTCTTCTGGTGGGTCTCCAGTTATCTCTCCGGTGAAATCAACATTGGGCTTGTTTAATTTACTGTGCTGCAGCTCAAGTTCTGACTGCTTTTGCTGACAATGACATAAAGTAAGAGCACAATAAATTCGATTGTTGCTTTGTACTTTTTTTCAATGTCATGGAATGACCTGATTTACCTTTTACGATCTCAGTGCAGTTTTGTTGAAGATGTTGGGTTCGAGCTCTGGCACGATAACTACAGCTGAGTCTACTGGAAGTCTCATTGGAAGTGTGCACATTAGCAGGGCATTGCTTAACATGCCCTTCCATTGGTAATACTCGGAGGCAGTAAACTAGGGCCACTCAAAACAATATAAAATATACTACGAACAAACATCAGTGGAGTTGAAACATAAAATCATAGAAAATAGGTGCAGGAACAGGCCATTCGACCTTTCGAGCCTGCACCGCCATTCAATATGATCATGGCTGATCATGCAACTTCAGTAGCCCACTCCCGCCTTCTCTCCATATCCCTGATCCCCTTAGCCGTAAGGGCCATATCTAACTCCCTCTTGAATATATCCAATGAACTGGACTCAACAACTTTCTGTGGTAGAGAATTCCACAGCTTCACCACTCAGTGAAAAAGTTTCTTCTCATCCCGGTCCTATATGGCTTACCCCTTTTCCTTCGACTGTGACCCCTGGTTCTGGACTTCCCCAACATCAGGAACATTCTTCCTGCATCGAACCTGTCCAGTCCCGTCATAATTTTATATGTTTCTATGAGATCTCCTCTCATTCTTCTAAATTCCAGTGAGTATAAGCCTAGACGATCCAGTCTTTCTGCCTATGTCAGTCCTGCCATCCCGGGAATTAGTCTGGTGAACCTTCGCTGCATTCCCTCAATAGCAAGCATGTCCTTTCTCAGATGAGGAGACCAAAACTGCATACAATACTCCAAGATGTGGTCTCACCAAGGCCCTGTACAACTGCAGTAAGACCTCCCTGCTCCAATACTCAAATCCTCTCGCTATGAAGGCCAGCATTTCATTTGATTTCTTTATTTCCTGCTGTACCTACATGCCGACCTTCAGTGACTGATGTACCATGACACCCAGGTCTCGTGCACCTCCCCTTTTACTAATCTGTCACCATTCAGATAATAATCTGCCTTCCTGTTTTTGCCACCAAAGTGGATGATCTCACATTTATCCACATTGGGTAAATGCATGGCAGATGCAGTATATTCACCTGACCTGTCCAAATCACCCTGCAGCCTCTTAGCATCCTCCTCACAGCTCACACTGCCACCCAGCTTTGTGTCATCTGCAAACTTGGAGATATTACATTCAATTCCTTTGTCTAAATCATTAATGTTTATTGTAAGTAGCTGGGTCCCAGCACTGAACCCTGCAGCATCCCACTTGTCACTGCCTGCCATTCTGAAAAGGACCCGTTTATTCCCACTCTTAGCTTCCTGTCTGCCAACCAGTTCTCTATTCACGTCAATACGTTACCTCCAATACCATGTGCCTTAATTTTGCGCACTAATCTCTTGTGTGGGACCTTGTCAAAAGCCTTTTGAAAGTCCAAATACACCACATCCACTAGTTCTCCCTTATCCACTCTACAAGTTACATCCTCAAAAAAAACTTGAAGATTTGTTAAGCATGATTTCCCTTTCATAAATCCATGCTGACTTGGACTGATCCTGTCACTGCTTTCCAAATGCGGTGCTATTACATCTTTAATAATTGATTCCAGCATTTTCCCCACCACTGATGTCAGGCTAACCGGTCTATATTTCCCTGTTTTCTCCCTCTTTTTTTTAAAAAGTGGGGTGACATTAGCTACCTTCCAATCCATAGGTACTGATCCAGAGTCCATGGAATTTTGATAAATGACCACCAATGCATCTACTATTTCTAGGGCCACTTCCTTAAGTACTTTGGGATGCAGACTATCAGGCCCTGAGGATTTATCGGCCTTCAGTCCCTTCAATTTCCCTAACACCATTTCCTGACTAATAAGGATTTCCCTCAGTTCCTCCTTCCTGCTAGATCCTCGGTCCCCTAATATTTTCGGGAGGTTATTCGTGTCTTCCTTAGTGAAGACAGAACCAAAATATTTGTTCAGTTGTTCTGCCATTTTCTTGTTCCCCATTATGAATTCACCTGATTCTGACTGCAAGGGACCTACATTAGTCTTCACTAATCTTTTTCTCTTCACATATCTATAGAAGCTTTTGCAGTTAGTTTTTATGTTCCCTGCAAGCTTACTCTCATACTCTATTTCCCCCCTCCCAATTGTCCTCATCTGCTGAATTCTAAATTTCTCCCAGTCCTCCGGTTTTCTGCCTTTTCTGGCCAATTTATATGCCTCTTCCTTGGATTTAACACCATCCCTAATTTCCCTTGTTAGCCACGGTTGAGCCACCTTTCCTGTTTTATTTTTACGCCAGACAGGGATGTACAATAGTTGTCATTCATCCATGTGATCTTTACCTGTCTGCCATTGCCTATCCACCGTCAACCCTTTAAGTATCATATGCCAGTCTATCCTAGCCAATTCACGTCACATACCATTGAAGTTTCCTTTCTTTAAGTTCAGGACCCTAGTCTCTGAATTAACTGTGTCGCTTTCCATCTTAATGAAGAATTCTACCATTTTATGGTCACACTTTCCCAAGGGGCCCCGCACGACCAGATTCCTAATTAATCCCCTCTCGTTACACAAGACCCAGTCTAGGATGGCCTGCTTTCTCGTTGGTTCCTCAACATATTGGTCTAGAAAACCATCCCTGATACACTCCAGGAAATCCTCCTCCTCCGTATTGCTACCAGTTTGGTTAGCCCAATCAATATGTAGATTAAAGTCACCCATGATAACTGCTGGACCCTTATTGCATGCGTCCCTAATTTCCTGTTTGATGCCATCCCCAACCTCTCTACTACTGTTTAGTGGTCTGTACACAACTCCCACTAACGTTTTCTGCCCTTTGGTGTTTTGCAGCTCTACCTATATAGATTCCACATCATCCAAGCTAATATCCTTCCTTATTATTGCGTTAACCTCCTCTTTAACCATTAATGCTACCCCATCTCCTTTTCCTTCCTGTCCTTCCTGTCCTTCCTGAATATTGAATACCCCTGGATGTTGAGTTCCAAGCCTTGGTTATCCTGGAGCCATGTCTCCGTAATCCCAATTACATCATATCCGTTAACAGCTATCTGCACAGTTAATTCATCCATCTTATTACAAATGCTCCTCGCATTGAGACTCAGAGCCTTCAGGCTTGTTTTTTTTAACACTTTTTATTCTTTTAGAATTATGTTGTAATGTGGCCCTTTTTGATTTTTGCCCTTGATTTCTCTGCCCTCCACTCTTGCTTTTCTCCTTCTTACCTTTTGCATCTGCCCCCTTTTTACTTCCCTCTGCCTCCCTGCATAGGTTCCCATCCCCCTGCCATATTAGTTTAACCCCTCCCCAACAGCGCTAGCAAACACTCCTCCTAGGACATAGGTTCCGGTCCTGCCCAGTTGCAGACCATCCGGTTTGTACTGGTCCCACCTCCCCCAGAACCGGTTCCAATGTCCCAGGAATTTGAATCCCTCCTCCTTGCACCATTCCTCAAGCCACGTATTCATCTGAGCTATCCTGCAATTTCTATTCTGACGAGCACGTAGCACTAGTAGCAATCCTGAGATTACTACCTTTGAAGTTCTGCTTTTTAATTTAACTCCTAGCTCCCTAAATTCAGCTTGTCGGACCTCATCCCGTTTTTTACCTCTATCGTTGGTGCCTATATGCACCACGACAGCTGGCTGTTCCTCCTCCCCCTCCAGAATGTGCTGCAGCTGCTCCGAGACATCCATGACCCTTGCACCAGGGAGGCAACATATCATCCTGGAGTCTCGTTTGTGGCCGCAGAATCGCCTATCTGTTCCCCTTGCAATAGAATCCCCGATCACTATAGCTCTCCCATTCTTTTTCCTGCCCTCCTGTGCAGCAGAGCCATCCATGGTGCCATGAACTTGGCGGCTGCTGCTGCTGCCTTCCCCTGATGAGTCATCTCCCCCAACTGTATCCAAAACTGTGTATCTGTTTTGGAGGGAGATGACTGCAGGGGACCCCTGCACTACCTTCCTTCCACTGCTCTGCCTGATGGTCACCCATTCCCTATCTTCCTG
The DNA here is from genome assembly GCF_044704955.1 of Pristiophorus japonicus. Classification (NCBI taxonomy): domain Eukaryota; kingdom Metazoa; phylum Chordata; class Chondrichthyes; family Pristiophoridae; genus Pristiophorus; species Pristiophorus japonicus. The sequence goes on from NC_091988.1 coordinate 65,785,547, forward strand.
AGTAACCTTTACCTGTGGTGTGACCAACTCACTAAATGTGCTATTCATGACATCCTCAGCATCGCGGATGCTCTGGAGTGAGTTCATGCGCAGCTCCAATGCCACAATGCGGTCTGTCAGGAGCTGCAACTGCACACATAGTAGTCAGGGACACTGGTAGCGACCCTGATTTCCCATATAGCACAGGAGGAGCATGACACGAGTCTGGGCTCTCCTGCCATGACTTAACCCTTAGATTAACTTAATTTGGCAACAATGCCAAAGTATTTCTACTGATTTAAAAAAAAAAGAAAAAGATCAAATACTCACCAATCACTTACCCGCTTGACTGTGACGTCACACTTCGATTTCTTTTCACTTCTTTTTTACCTTCTGCCCCTGCACCAGCTAGCTCCTCGAACTCCCACTGGCTGCTCCTGTGGCCGCTCCCCGATGGTCGCGCCCTTTTATGGGCCTCTCCGACTGTCGCTGGCTGCTCCTTGAGATTGTTGCAACTTACTAATCCCAAAATTAATTGGCACGGGGAAAAGGAATGGAGTGTGGGGCAGGCTTGATGGATTGACTGGCCTAGAATGAGAGGTGATCTCATTGAAACATTGAAAATTCTGAGGGGGATTGACAGATTAGAGGCTAAGATTGTTTTCCCTGACTGGAGAGTCGAGAACTAGGGGACAGAGGGCCCAACATTGTCCAACCCCTTTTTTCGGTGTACTTAGCTGAAGCATGCCGACTTTGCGTGCTGGAAAGGGCGCCAGAAAAAAGGGGCCCCATCCTGGCCGCTCATCGGAGTCCCCGGAGTCGTGTTGTGGCGTGGAGACTGAAGGGGGGGGGAATGGAGTAACAGGCCAGCGCAGAAAGCACTGCCGGTACCTGCGCGCATGCTCCTGCCCTCCCAGCGCGTCCTGTGGGCTGTGAGCAGGACCCGATGCTCGCAACCCCTATCCCAGGCCGAAGGGACGCCTGATCTCGCCGCACCCTATGCCCGGCCGAGTGGCCTCCTGCACCGGCCGGCTGGCCCGCTGAGTTCCCGGGCAGGTAGGACTTCGCTTTTATTTTTTATTTAGTGGCTATGCTTGTGTGGCTGTGCTTGAGACTTTTGATTTGGGGAGGGGCAGGGAAGGGTGGGAGGAGGAGAGTTGTGGGAGGGAGGAGGAGAGTTTAAGGAGGGGCGGGGTGGAGTGGGAGGGAGGAGGAGAGTTTTGGGCGGGAGGGGGGGGGAAGAGAATGAGTGTATTGGGGGTGGGAGGGAGAGAAAGAGTGTCTCTCTGGCTTCCCCCCCCCCTCCCGTGACATCACGGCCAGCAGCTTCGCATTTCTCTGGTAGGATTTACTTAATTTTTATTAGTATTTTATTTGTTTGAGCTTTTCCTTGTAATGTTTGGTGCTTGGTTGTTTGAGGTCCTCTCCAGTTCCCTTCCCTCCCCTATCCCTGCCTAATGTCTGCCCAATGTGCACTGCTTTTTCTTCACTGCCTGCAAGGTTTTTCAGAGCTGGCCACATACGTTGACCTAGGTCGATTTGGAGTAAGTTTTTGCTGGCCAAAGTGGCATAAATGGCCAAAACTGGCATAAGTGTCTGGGCACGTCCCCTTTTGGGAAAAAAAAACTGACCTAAAAAAACTCGTACCTATCTGACTTACTCTGGAACACATTTTTTGGGGAAAATGGCATTTTTTAACTCACGCCAGAAAAAACAACTTACTCCAAAAAAAAATTGATACAAGTCATGGCTAGGATTGGATCCATTGTTTCAGGATAAGAGGCCGGCCATTTAAGACTGAGATGAAGAGGAATGTCTCCACAGAGGATTGTAAATCTTTGGAATTCTCTACTCCAGAGGCTGTGGATGCTGAAACATTGAGTATATTCAAGGCTGAGATAGTGATTTTTGGACTTTAGGGGAATCGAGGGATTTGGGGATCGAGCAGAAAAGTGGAGTTGATGTAGATGATCAGCCATGATCTTATTGAATGGTGAAGCAGGCTTGAGGGGCCGTATGGCCTACTGTTCCTAATTCTTATGTTCTTGTGCTCATGTCCGTCATTTTCAGATGTTCGGAAAGTACGTATACCTCTGGTTTAATTATGGAATGGGTTTGTGCATATCACTGTGGATATACCGGGTATAATTTCAAAATTTGCAGATGACCCGAAACTCTGAAATGGAGTCAACAACGTGGAGGATAGTAGCAGACTTCAGGAGGACAGACAGACTGGTGAAATGGGCAGGCACATGGCAGAGGAAATTTAGCGCAGAGAAGTGTGAAATGATGCACTTCGGCAGGAAGATTTAGGAGAGGCAATATGAACTAAATGGTACAATTTTAAAGAAGGTGCAGGAATGGAGAGACCTGGAGGTGTATGTACACAAATCTTTGAAGGTGGCAGGACAATTTGAAAAGGCTGTTTTCTTTTTGTAAAATGCCTATGGGATTCTTGGCTTTATTAATAGAGGCATAGAATACAAAAGCAAGGAAGTTATATGATTGAGAGTTTTGATCACTTGGTGAGGGAAGACAGTAAAAGATAACATCATACTTGTTGCTGTACAGGAATTAATTTGACACCATAACTATGACGATAAGTGATATCGCAGCATTATATTCAACTTTTTAAAGCACTTTTATGATGGCACTTGTTTATGTGTCACCTGTGGCTCAGTTGGTAGCACCCTCGCCTCTGAGTCAGAAGGTTGTGAGTTCAAGTGAGCACAAAAATCTAAGCTGATGCTCCAGTGCAGTACTGAGGGAATGCTGCACTGTCTGAGCTACGATCTTTCGGATTAGTGGCACTGTCTGCTCTCTCAGGTAAAAGATCCCATGGCACTATTTTGACGAGAGCAGGGGAGTTATCCCCGGTGTCCTGGCCAATATTTATCCCTCAATCAACATTGCTAAATCAGATTATCAAGTCATGATCACATTGCTGTTTATGGGAGCTTGCTGTGCACAACTTGGCTGCTGTGTTTCCTGCATTATGACAGTAAAGTGCTTTGGAATGTCCGGTGGTTGTGCAAGATGCTATATAAATGCAAGTCTTTCTTTAAATGCCAATTTCCCAGGTACATACTGCAAAATCTTCTCTCTCCTTGACAACAAAATTGTGGGTCTGTAATAGAGATTTAATAGTGCAAATGTGGTGAGTGAGTGCACGGAGACTGGCTTCCTGCAATCCGAACTGAAAGGCAGGATCCTGTAATTGTACTTGCCTGTGTGTTGAATGCCTTCAACATTCTTTCTTTCCAGCTATAGAACAATGGTGCGATGAAGTTTAAAAGTTTGTTTAGTCTCAAATCCAGTAGAACTTCGAGTACCTGTAGAATAGAACAAGAACTGTTCACTGATCTATCAGTAATGGTCAAATATAATTCTTGATGGATGTAATGGATTAAAATGAGGCAATTTCACCTACAGGGTCTGGTTTGAAATCTAGCCTGAACTGAGGCAACCAAAATATCCTCTCTCCAATGAGGCAAATTGAGTGAAATGAGTTTGCATTTCTCATAAGATATAACATTGACACAGAACTTTTGACATTGAAGTATACATGTACAAGTAGATCGCATTCTGTTTTTGGGGCAGTTCGCAGCTTCGATTGTTCAGTGTCCGAATGCAGCCGTTATGCACTTAAACGCATGCTGTTCTGTTCTAGAGCTGGATAAGGAATCTTGAAGGCATTCAACACACAGGCAAGTACCACTGTACAATTATGAGATCATACTGTGGTAATGATTATGCTACATCAATTATAATAGGAGAAAAACATGGTGCTTGTGGGAGATCTAAGCACCTGAAGGTTGACCGTATTACCTGGACAGCTTGTGGTTCAGTGATGAGCTTGTTATCTCATCAGTACAGATGGATGGAAGTAGGACGGGCTAGTTAAAGCTGACCAGATCCCAATTAAAAAATATTTAAAATAAATCAATGGAAAAGTGGAGTTAAGGAAATTACATGTTTAAAAAAAAATCTATTTGTTCACCAACCAACATGTAAAATGATTGTTTCCATGTGCTTTTTTGTAATTGGCACCATTTTAGAACACTCAATTTTTTCCCATTTAAATTTATTTTAGCAGAGGATTAAAATATCTAAGTATGTCTTGCAGTGAAATTTCTGTCCTACATCATACTTGAGAGAAGATGCTTTTTCTCTTGACCTGATTGGCCTTGATATTTAACAGCATATATGGAAGTTGTTACGGGTCTAGGACATGGTATCTTTTGCTCTGCCCTTCAAATTTAAATAGATACACAGCTGTTTGAGGGCCATGCTCCACTGACAGATTGTGTCTGTTTGTCAGCCGCATGTTTTTAAAACCAACTTTGACAAATTGTAGTCTGCACAACCTGGTATTTTTATCTGAGATACGTACTGTAATTCAACTTGTTTTGGCTGGAGTAAAACTACAAAAACTCCATGTTACTCATATTACCAGACTTGAAGAATTCAGCCAGAACGTAGAAATAGCATCACTTTCATGGGGTTTTGCTCATAGATTAACCAACAATGCGCTCTAACAGTGTGTACACTTTTAACAGTAATTCATTAAAAGACCAGCATCAGAGGAATAGAGTGTTCAGAAAGGATATAGTGGAGGAGATAGAGTGGAAGAGAGGCTGCAAAGGGATTTAAAAATTACCCTTTTAAATTTCTAGTGTTGACACAGAACCAATGTAGAACAGCAGGGAAATGGGTGATTGATTTGGCAAGAGGAACAGGCTGTGTTTGGCAGAGTTTTGGATAAGTTGGAGTTCATGGGCGATGGAGGAAGGGGCTGAGATAGGAGAGCTTCGGAGTAATCTAGTCTAAAGGTGAGCAATGCATGTACGAGGGATTCAGCTTTGAAGCGGCTAATGTACAGGCGAGGGCAGGCATTGTCAGAGGTGAAAGTAAGCAGTCCTTGTGATGGCAAGGATATGGGATCTGAAACTGTTCAAACAGGACATCCAGGTGATAAACCGTCTGGTTGGGCACTGCATCAGGTTCAATGAGGGAGTTGGAAATGGTCCCACGATGTGCTGTTTCTGGTAGAAATATGTTCCCATGTTATTGCTGCTGAAAAGGTAGGTACAGGACTCTTGCAATTTCTACCTGTGTTCCTTTGCAAGACTACAAAGGGTGCACTTACACTTGATGTTGGTGCAGATTGTTTCTGCTTGCTCCCAATGCTAAGTTTGTATAGTGCAAATCTGGAGTAGAAGCCCAGCCGGACACCACCCTGTGTAAGTCTGGTGGTGGGTTGGATTTAGGTTGTTGGTGCAAAACAAGTAGTTTTGCACTGGTGCTGCAGGTGTGCTGTAAATGGACCCCAAGAGGCCACGGAGAACTGGTTGGCTTGACTTGACTTGCTGTCCAATATTTGTGCTTCCTTTTACATATAGTGCCCATTTGACAGTCTGACTGGTGAGAAATTGGCTCTGTGGGTACTGGCAGGCATGAAACTGAAGTACTCTGGTGTTACCACAAAGGCAGGGATTTGATGCATACTGTTTATTATATTCTCAAGTGTACAGTTTGAAGAAATATGAGAATTTCACTGAAAATGATTGTTGTGTTCGGTCATACTAAAAGTATTTGACATCTTGATCCTGGTGTTTGTGAAGTAATCAGTCAGGCATGGCTCGGATTTGTGTTTTTTTAAATTGTTGAGTTTGGATCATTTTCAGGCAAGTATGTTGACTCTTACAGATTTATTCAAGTACAAGTATTTTGCAGAAACAGTTCCATTATCTATCTTGTTTTAGAACCTTTTCCCCTTAAATCCAAAGATTGAAAGTGTTGTCAATAGAATTTCTGCAAAGTGTAACTATAAGGGTGTGAAATTTACATGCTGTGTTCACCTGAACTTTGGAAAGGTACATAGAAGCACAGTTATGGATTTTATATTTACAAAGAGCATCTTGAATTGTTGAGGGATTCAATCATAGTCCTCTCCTCACCTTGCACCCATCTGCACCTGTTTCTATCAAGGCTTGCTGGATAGTCGGGATTTGGCCAATTTTATCCTTCTTAACCCATGGGTGCTGAGGCCAATTTCAGTGTCTTGCTGGTGCTCTGGATGAGATCAGCTATTTCAGCACAAACCTAGAATTGAACTGCATTTGGACTTTGACTTGGTTTTCTTGGTCTGCAGGTTTTATCTAATTACTGGATAAACTTGCTGAGCCGTCAGGTTACGAACAGGCTTTTAAAATACTGGCATAAAAATGCAGTGTTAGAGCTGACTGAACTTCTATTTGTAGTAATTGCAGGAAGATTTTATATCTAACTCATGCTTTTTCAGGTCACCTCATTTAGACTTTTTGCTAGGCTACCTATAGGCTTGATCTCGTACAATTCAAAAATGTGAATGTTGACAAATGTGGACTTAAGAAAACTGAGGATATGGTTTTAATGTCGGAAACCTCAAATTTATCAGAAGTAGGATGGTACATTTCTAGGCAGAGGTGAAGGACTTAAATATGCAATTGGCAAAAGTGCTTAATTCAAGTTGGAATTCTCTCTTGGGAACAGCTAATTTGGACTTGAACTGGTTGCTTTGAGTTCGGTGCAATTAATCCAAATGTTTAATTATAAATTGAGTGGAAATGTAACTAATAAGTAGATAGTGCTACAATTTTCCTGCTGATGCTTGATTTTTTTTACATTTTGTCCCTCCAATTTTACCCCCTCTTTTATTTAAAAAAAAATGCTGTTTTATGCTGGAGTCGTTTATTTAGTACCGACAGCTCTTTTTGCTGAGGTCTTTTGTCATATGTGAGCCAAGTTAGTGACTGTTAGCAAGCTATTAAACTGTGGTGGACCCAATTCCTGCATTACTTCATCGTTGAAATGTAGGAACTTCGGCTTGACTGATCAGCAGGAGCACTCCGGATATGGATGTTAAAAATTCAGTCTGCTGTGGATAATTTCTCGTTCAGTGGCATTAGATTCATTCCCGCAAGCGATCTGTGTGTTGTTTCTTTAATGGGAGTTGACTTGCGCTGCCTTATGTTTACTTATACGATAGTGGGAATTGTGAAACTAACAGTAGGAACCCCCCTTGTGACCTGAACTGGATATCCCCGTTTCTTTAGTCTCTCCAAAGGTGGACTGAGTTAAGACTAGGGGGTCAAGTTTTGGCCTGAGTTGCTCCTATTTTTTTGGAGCAACTTGTTTAGAATAGAGTATCTTAGAAATTGCAATTCTCGGCATTTAGTTTGCTCCAGTTCTAGTCAGTTAGAACAGTTTCATTTTGGAACAGATTTTTTTCTCCAAAAGGGGCGTGTCCGGCCACTTACACCTGTTTTGCAAGTTTAGGCAGTGAAAACTTACTCCAAACTAACTTAAAATGGAGTAAGTGTAGATTTTTATATGCTCAGAAAAACCTTGCCTACACTTTACAAATCAGGCGTAGGTTACAAATCAGGCGTAGGGAACGAGGGGCTGGGGGGGAGGGAAGTAATTAAATTCTACAAGCATTCAACAGTCTTACTTATACAAATAAAGAGCCATCCTGACTAAAAAATGATAAACAAAGCAAAGACAAAATATTGAATATTCCTACCTGTATGAAGCAGCAGCAACCTTCGACCTGCGGTGCTTCAGGCAGGCCTTCCATGTTGGAGACAGGGGCGGCGTCAGTGACTCGACGGCAGCCGAAGACACCACAAGCAAGCAGCCTTCGAACTGCGAGGGAGACTGAGGCCATTCGGCCAGGGACAGGGAGAGGCAGCCAGATAGCCAGTTTGGAACTTAAATTTGCAGAATGGGTGCTGCATTGTCAATACCACGGATTGTGCAATGGTTCGCCAGCAATTCACTGCATAGGAGAGAATTGATTAGAGCTCACCGCATCAGGAACATCATAGCCCGTAGGCTGATGAGCAGGAGACCTTACCCACGTCGGCAATATCAAGCCAGGCGCTCGTACCTGGACATGAGCGAGGCTGATTGTGTCAAAAGGCTGCGTTTCTGCAGAGAACTTGTCGTTGAGATCTGTGATATGCTGAGAGCAGATTTGCAGCCTATAGGAAGAACGCCAACTGCCTTGTCTGTTGAAGTGAAGGTAACAGCTGCACTTGCCTTCTATGCCTCGGGATCGTTTCAGGCTACAACTGGAGATGTGTGCGCCATCTCTCAACATGCAATACATGCCTGCGTTTACCAGGTCATGGCTGCACTGTATGCGCGGAGGAATGACTTCATCAATTTCCCAATGACCGCACAAGTGATCTATGAGAGGGCTGTGGGCTTCTTCAGGATTGCCGGCTTCCCAAAGATACAGGGCTGCATTGATTGTACCCACATAGCCTTGCGAGCACCTGTGGAGGATTCCGAGCAGTACAGGAATAGAAAAGGTTTCCACTCCATCAATGTGCAACTCGTGAGTGACGACAAGCAGCGCATCATGTCAGTCGATGCGAGATACCCTGGCAGCACCCATGATGCGTTCATCCTACACGACAGCGTTATATTTGACATGTTTGAGCAGCAGCCAGAAGGTCAGAGCTGGGTACTGGGAGACAAAGGGTACGGCCTGACCACCTGGCTCATGACGCCCCTACGCGTGACACGGACAGAAGCTGACCGTCAATACAACATGGCACACGTTGCGACGCGCAGCATCATTGAGAGGACCATTGGCATATTGAAACAGTGTTTCCGATGCCTGGACCATTCCGGAGGCCACTTGCAATACTCTTCTCAGATTGTCGGTCACTTCACTGTTGTGTGCTGCATGCTCCATAACTTGGCCATCATGAGGCAGCAGGAGCTGGTAGTGGAACCAGAAGACCCACGTGAGGGTCCAGTGCATGATGATAGTATTACGGAAGAGCAGGATGTGGATGATGACTACGATCAGGAAAGCATGCAAGTGACTGATGCCAGAGCACGAGGTCGGAGGAGGGCCATCCATCGCGCTCCTTTAACGATTGCTCGAGCCCTGTGCCAGCAGCTCATCCGTGAACGCTTCAATTACTGATGCCTGAGGGCTCTTCAACCACTGTTGCGCATGGACATGCTTATTCTTTGCAGTTGTTGCTACGTCGTGTGGTGTTAATGGAAGATGAGTCAGTTTTAATGAAAAAATATTTTATTGAAAAGTTAACGTCACTATAATAAAATATTTGTTGTATCAAACTTTACTTTTTAATATGACTCTTGAAGATCACTTAAAAACTTGTAAAGTTACAAAACAATTTCAATTTGAAAAATCTTACACTCTTAAGATCACTTAGACTTCAGGATCACTTTTTAGGTGCAGAATTAGATAAGATACAAAATGTGAGAGCATTTACAATATAAGATCACTTAACCCTAAGATCGCTATAACTTGTAAAGTTACAAAACTTACAAAACATTTTAAATTTGAAAAACACTACTACAGCTACATCAAGAACAAGAACAAAAGCAGCAAAGAAAGGCTGCAACCATCTCTCATCCACATCTCGGTGAATGTTCACTTCATGGGGGTGTCATTTGATTGGCGGGGCTGTGTGCCCTTATTGCAGCAGCTACCTACATGATGGCTTGTGCCGTCGATTGCATGCCCTCCCTGACGGCCTGTGCCGTCGATTGCACTCCCTCGGACATTCCTTCCCTAAGTTCACGTGTCATTACTGCTATTTCTCCTGTCAGGACCGTCACCTCTTCGCCCACTGCACTGACGCTACCAATGAGTGATCGGGTAAGCTCATTGGTCTCCATACCCAATGCCGCAACCTGAGCCGCATCTGTTGCACGCTGAATCTCAGGAGAGCGTGTCTCCAATCTCCTTCTCCTCTGTCTGGGTCTGCCTCGTGGCACCACTACACTGGGAGGCGCGATCACGGATGGTGGGATGCTCTGTGTTCCAGATGGCAGCACTTGAGTGCGAGCGGTGGGCTGGGATGGTGGGTGAATGGGTGTAAACTGCTCCATTATATCACCAGCATCACTGGGACCCACAATGTCGGAATCAAAACCATGGAAGGTGGAACCAGAACCTATGCGAGTGGGAGGCGCAGGCTCGGACGGTGGTGCACTGGCTGTAAACTGCTGCATTACACCAGCAGCACCATTGGGACCCGCAACATCGGAATCAAAACCATGGAAGGTGGAACCAGAACCTATGCAAGGGATTGAAACTCTGATGTCCCTTAATGGGGGCTCATAAACATTAATTTGGAAACTCTCCCCTGTAGACATTTCAGTCATCGCCACCATCATCCAGTTTGGATTGTCCGAAACTGGTTGTACTGGTTGTTCTTCTGTATCTTCAGGATCCTCAGGGTTGGCGGCAGCAGCATCATCATCATCATCATCATCATGTTCTGAAAAATACATCAGAACAATCAAATGTTTAACAGCAAGGGAGGGGGCAGGATGGGTGGCATGAGTACTCTCACAGCAGACCAGGCAGCAGGTTGATTTGAAGGACCACGATGCATTTTCAGGACTTACCCTCTTTCTCGCGTGCAGGCCCAGTTTGTGCTGTACTGATTGCTTTTCTCCATGTACGACTCATCATAGCAGCTACCCTCTGTTCCAAGGGTGTCAGTGGATGCAGATTGGGCGTGCCTCCTCCTGTTCGAGTTGCTTCCCTTTTGTTGTGGGCCAATTTCTTCTGCAAAGAGTAAAATACAACTTTTTACAGAGTGCGTCTTTCTGCAGGATGGGACATACAGATAGTCACATTACAATTTTGATTACATTAAAAATGGAAAATATTACTTGCACTAACTACTTGACCAAGGTCGTGCCATTTCTTTTTAGACTGGCTTTCAGATCTCATGGTATGCACCACTGCGCAGTAATCTTCTGCAACTTGGTTCCAGCGTTTCTTCATTTCTTTAGGTGGCACTTTTATGCGACCTCTGTTGCTGGTATCTAGCTCCTGCCATCTCTACTCAATGACGTTGACTAATATCTCCACTTCCTCATGCAAGAAATTCTTTGTTCTTGGTGGACCTTGTTCCATTGCTGTATTGAATTGACACTCTTATTTTTCAAAACACACAGTCCTTAATTTGCATGCACCAATGCAGCACCTGTTCTGGAGGTTTAGCAGTGAAAAGCAGCACTCACTGATTTCAGCACGTGATTTATTCAACAGTGCTGCTAAAAGCACTCCTTCAGACACAAAAAAAAATCACCAATTCAATCCCAAGCCTTTGCAGGGATCCACGAAACAAATCAACACTTTTCTTTAGGTCCCTTTAAAAATGGCCGAGTGCCAATATTTCTGGGCTACTGCGCGCGCTCCAACGCGCACGCTCAGGGCTGCCGGCACGACGTCTCCTCATTTAACTTGGCCCCGCCCTCCTCCACTTACAGAATCGGCACGACTCTGTGGCTCTGCCCCCTGCTGCTATGTGCGCGCCGCGCCGAGCTCCCAGGGACCAGCAAGGAGCCAGAGAATTAAGAGGTATTTTTCTGTCACACTTTTAGGCACGAAAAACAGGCGTCCAGGCCGGGGCTGCGCCATTCTAGGCGCGGCCCGAAACTTGACCCCTAGATGAGGTGAAGTTTGGTTTGAATTGTTACGCTGCTTTATTCCCATGTTAGGTGAAATGTACAGAACAGCAGAATTGCTTCGTTTAATTGGAGCAACTTATATTGGCATCATCTTGGTGGTCTGTCGTATCCAACAAAGACGTTGTTGTGCTAATCATCAATGGCATGTGTCTTCAAGTGGCTGTATAGGCCAATTCTAGATGCACATAGTCTCGCACACCGGACAAGGGAACTTTAGTATGCCTGATGCTGACCTGATGTCATCTATCTCTAGTGTCCCGCAGGCGTTGACATCGGCTTTCTTCGCAGGTCTGTCAAGCAGTCCTCGTGAGGGTTCGCCACTGGATTTTATTAGCTACTGTATTCTCGAGGTCCTTTGGTCAGATGCCACAGTACTGGAGGTTAGCCTTAATGCAATCTTTATAGCGCTTGCGGGGGCACCCTTGGTGTCTTCAGCCTTCACCGAGCTCGCCGTGAAGAAGCTGATGAGGGATCCTTGACTCATCCATGCGGAAGACATGTCCAGCCCACCGGAACTGGGCTCGCATGATCATCACCTCAATATTAGTTGAGGTTCTGGAGAGAGCACAATCAAGGTTTGACACCCGGTCTTGCCAGCGTATGTGGAGTATAGATCTGAGAATGGCATCATGGCATAAAGTAAAGAACATAAGAAATAGGAGCAGGAGTCGACCATTTGACCCCACGAGCCTGCTCCGCCATTTAATAAGATCATGGCTGATCAGCTCCACTTCCCTGTCCGCTCCCCATAACGCTTTATTTCCTTATTGCTGAAAAATCTGTCTATCTCTGTCTTAAATATACTTAATGACCCAGCTTCCACAGCTGTATGGGGCAGAGAATTCCACAGATTTACAACCCTCCGAGAAGAAATTCCTCCTCATCTCAGTTTTAAATGTGCGGTCCCCTTATTCTGAGACCATGGGCCCAAATTTTCCCATGAGTTGCACCGTTTTTTTTGGTGTAACTTGATTTTTCTGGTGTATCTTTTAAGTTGCAAATATGGCCATTTAATTTACGCCAGTGTAAGTGAGTTAGTTAGGTTTTTTGTTAGGTCAGTTTTTTTTTCAAAAAGGGGGCGTTCCCAGCCACTTACACCATTTATGCCAATTTGGCCAGAAAAAAGTTGTACTAAACTAACTTAGGGCAGCGTATGTGTCCACTTTTGTCCGCACAGAAAGACCGTACTCAGTTAAGGAATCGGTGCAAGTAACTACATTTCAAGCACCACCAAGCACCAAACAAAGCAAAGAAAGTAATAAGCAATTAATTAACAAATAAAATAGAAGCAACCCTGCACCTAAAGCACCAAGACCATAGTAATAAGCAATCAATAAATTAAAAAAAAAGAAGGAACCCTGTACCTAAACAACATTTCAAGCACCAAAGAAAGCACAAGCAGTAATAACAATTTGACAAAAAATAAAGAAGTAAAGTAAATAATTAAAGTAATATATAAAAGTACTGCATCAAATCTTACCTTAAACTGAAGGCTGGCCGTGCTGCAGTCCGTTCGGGCAAGGTGCGGGACACCGGCAAGCCCTTCGGCCAGGGCAAGACTCGAAGAATCGGGAGAATGTGGGGCGGGAAGAGTGAGAAAGAATGCGGCAGGCTGTCGGTGGGGGGGGGGGGTTAAGGCAGAACTCTGCAGGCTGTGGGGCGGGGGGAGCTGGTGGTGGTGAGAGGGAGGGAGAAGGCAGAACTCTGCTGGGGGGGTGGGTGGGTGGGGAGGCTGACAAGGAGAGATAGAGAAGTCACATGACTGGAGGGGGATAGAACAAAAAGACCTTTGGGTTTCTTACCTTGTTTTGGGAGTGAGAAGAGCTGGGTTGTATGTTGTGTTAATGGAACATGATTCAGTTTCAATGTAAAAATTATTTTATTGAAAATTTTAGAATGTACACTTTAGTGTAATAAAATAATTTTTTTATCAGACTACTTTAATATGACTCTTTAAGATCACTTAAAAACTTGTAAAGTTACAAAAGTTACAAAAGCTACAAAACAATTTCAGTATGAAAAATCTTACACTCTAAAATCACTTAAACTTCAAGATCACTTTTTCGGTGCGAAATTAAATAACTTACAAAATGTGAGAACATTTACACTCTAAGATCACTTAAGTTGTAAAGTTACAAAACAATTTACATTTGAAAACAGTTACAAGAGTAAAACCAACAAAAACAACAGCAGCAAAGAAAGGCTGCACCCATCTCAGATCCACATCTCTGTGCACTGCTTCATCCGGGGTGGTGGTGGTGGGGATGGGGGGCAGCTATGGCTTGGGTCTCGAGAGAGACTAGTGCGGGGATTGCCGTGGGAGTGGCAGTGGATTGGCCTGGCTGTGTTCCCTTATTGCAGCAGCTACCTCCCTGATGGCATGTGCCGTCGTTTCGGCTGCCTCTGAACTTCCCTCCCCGATGGCCTGTGCCGTCATTCCTGCTGCCTCTGAAATTCCTTCCCTGATGGCCTATGCCTCTGAAATGTCCTCCCTCATGTCCCGTAACAGTATTGCTATTTCTGCCGTCAGTGTCGTTACCTCATCACCCACCCCACTGACGTTCACAAGTGATCGGGTAAGCTCATTGGTCTCCATACCAAATGCCATCACCTGAGCCATATCTGTTGCACCCTCCAGCTCAGGACAGCATGGTACATTTTTCCTTGGCCTCGCCCTTGGTCTGTCTAACGGAATCCCTCCAGTGTGAGGTGCAGGCTGGGACGGTGTGGCCATGAGGGTTACAGGCTGCATTCCACCAGCAGTGGGAGTTGCAGGCTGGGACAGTGGGTCCCTGGGTGTTCCATACTGCATTCCAGCAGGACTGGAATCCAGAACCTCGGATGGTGGGCCCCTGAGTGTTCCATACTGAATTCCAGCAATACTGGGAGGTGCAGGCTGGGATATTGGGGCACTGAATGATCCATACTTCATTTCAGCAGCACTGGAACCCGCAACCTCTGGACTTTCGAAAGCATCCAATGTCGGACCAAACCTTAAACCACTATTCAGGGACTGGGACGAGCTGAAACCAGACCGTAAACCACTATGCAAGGACTGGGATGAGCTGAAACCACGTAATGTCGAACCAGACCCTAAACCGCTATGCAGGGACTGGGCCGCGCTCAAACCATGGAATGACGAATCAGAAATCACCAGCGCTGGGACAGTGGGTCCCTGGGTGTTCCATGCTGCATTCCAGCAGGAGTGGGACCCAGAGCTCAGACAGTGAGCCCTTGGGTGTTCCATGCTGCAAGTTCATGATTCTCCCCTTCATACCTCTCCATGGCCACCCTCTTCCCCCCCCCCCCCCTTACAAAGTTGGTCTGGCTTGCCCGCGTCTGAATCATCTTCTGTAAAATATAACGGAACAGTCAAATGGTTAGCAGCAGAGGAGGGGGCAGGATGGGTGGCATGAGTCGGCTCACACATAGGCCAGGCAGCAGGTTGATTTGAAGGGCCACGAGTACTTTTCAGTACTTGCCTTCTCCCTCGCTTGAGGGCCCAGCTTGTGCAGTACTAATTGCTTTTCTCCAGTTAGGATCCATCAAAGCAGTGACCCTCTGTTCCAAGGGTGTCAATGGGTGCAGATTTGGAGGGCCTCCTCCTGTTCGAGTTCTTTCCCTTTTGTTGTGGGCCAATTTCTTCTGCAAATATTAAAACATAACTTGTTAGAGAGGGTGTCTTTCTGCTGGGTGGGACATCTACAGATGGTCACATTTACAGATGCAATTCCATTGATAAATGAAAATATTACTTACACTAACTGCTTGACCAAGGTCCTGCCATTTCTTTTTACACTGCCTTCCACTTCTCGTGATATTCACCACTGCGCAGTAATCTTCTGCAAGTCTGTTCCAGCGTTTATTAATTTCTTTGGGTGGCATTTTTACCTGACCTCTTGCTCGTATCCAGCTCCTGCCATCTTTCCTTGATTTATATGCACTCGTACCTCCACTTCTTGATGCGTGAAATTCTTCGTTCTTGGGACACGGTGTTGCATTGCTCTATTGAATTGACACTCAGTGATTTTTAAAAACACACAGTCCTCATTTTGCTTGCAGCAGTGAATTATTCTCACCTATGCAGCACTCCTTGTGGAGGTTTAGCAGCTGATTTATTGCAGAGTACTCCAAACAGCACTCCTATAGCTTTCAAAACATCAAGCAGGCATCCAAAACTCAGTGAGGAGGTAGCCCCTTTAAAAATGGCCAATTGCCAATGTTAATGCCCCACTGAGCATGCATGAACGCTGCAACGCGCATGCGTGTGCTGCTGGCAATCACACAGTCACTCTGATTAGGAGGCCCTGCCGGCTCTGCGTGGCCAGCACGGACCTAGCTCCGCCCCCCTCTCTGTACGCCATGCCAGCTCCACAGTTGGCCCGAGAAGCGGCCATGATCGCAACAAGTTTTTTTCAGTGCAGCTCTTAAGGTAAAAAGTCTGCGGTGGGCTCGAAGGTGCGTGGAAACATAGAAACATAGAAAATAGGTGCGGGAGTAGACCATTCGGCCCTTCTAGCCTGCACCGCCATTCAATGAGTTCATGGCTGAACATTCAACTTCAGTACCCCATTCCTGCTTTCTCGCCATACCCCTTGATCCCCCTAGTAGTAAGGACCTCATCTAACTCCTTTTTGAATATATTTAGTGAATTGGCCTCAACAACTTTCTGTGGTAGAGAATTCCACAGGTTCACCACTCTCTGGGTGAAGAAGTTCCTCCGCATCTCGGTCCTAAATGGCTTACCCCTTATCCTTAGACTGTGACCTCTGGTTCTGGACTTCCCCAACATTGGGAACATTCTTCCTGCATCTAACCTGTCTAACCCCGTCAGAATTTTAAATGTTTCTGAGGTCCCCTCTCATTCTTCTGAACTCCAGTGAATACAAGCCCAGTTGATCCAGTCTTTCTTGATAGGTCAGTCCCGCCATCCCGGGAATCAGTCTGGTGAACCTTCGCTGCACTCCCTCAATAGCAAGAATGTCCTTCCTCAGGTTAGGAGACCAAAACTGTACACAATACTCCAGGTGTGGCCTCACCAATGCCCTGTACAATTGTAGCAACACCTCCCTGCCCCTGTACTCAAATCCCCTTGCTATGAAGGCCAACATGCCATTTGCTTTCTTAACCGCCTGCTGCACCTGCATGCCAACCTTCAATGACTGATGTACCACGACACCCAGGTCTCTTTGCACCTCCCCTTTTCCTAATCTGTCACCATTCAGATAATAGTCTGTCTCTCTGTTTTTACCACCAAAGTGGATAACCTCACATTTATCCACATTATACTTCATCTGCCATGCATTTGCCCACTCACCTAACCTATCCAAGTCGCTCTGCAGCCTCACAGCATCCTCCTCGCAGCTCACACTGCCACCCAACATAGTGTCATCCGCAAATTTGGAGATACTACATTTAATCCCCTCATCTAAATCATTAATGTACAGTGTAAACAGCTGGGGCCCCAGCACAGAACCTTGCGGTACCCCACTAGTCACTGCCTGCCATTCTGAGAAGTACCCATTTACTCCTACTCTTTGCTTCCTGTCTGACAACCAGTTCTCAATCCATGTCAGCACACTACCCCCAATCCCATGTGCTCTAACTTTGCACATCAATCTCTTGTGTGGGACCTTGTCGAACGCCTTCTGAAAGTCCAAATATACCACATCAACTGGTTCTCCCTTGTCCACTCTACTGGAAACATCCTCAAAAAATTCCAGAAGATTTGTCAAGCATGATTTCCCTTTCACAAATCCATGCTGACTTGGACCTATCATGTCACCGCTTTCCAAAGGATGGAGGACCAAATTTGGGCCCCATGTCCCCTAGTTTTAGTTTCCCCTATGAGTGGAAATATCCTCTCTGCATCCACCTTGTCGAGCCCCCTCATTATCTTTATGTTTCGATAAGATCACCTCTCATTCTTCTGAACTCCAATGCCCAACCTACTCAACTTATTTTCATAAATCAACCCTCTCATCTCCGGAATCAATCTAGTGAACCTTCTCTGAACAGCCTCCAAAGCAAGTATTTCCTGCCTTAAATAAGAAACTGCAACACAACCACTACTTCAGTGAAGTACTTTACCTAACTTGAACGGATTAATACTTCTGCATCCTGTCCTACAGTCCCAGACACAACTTCACTCCCTGCTGAACATGCCCTTTTTTAAAACTTCTAGCGACTGATTTCTGGTATCTGTTAATGACTTTTTTTTTAAAAAGCGCCTCTCATTGTGTCAAAAGCTTGTCTTCTTTGCAGATCAACTGAAATCAAAGGGTTTTCTAACACAGTGGTGAGGGGTGTCTTCCGAATATCCAGACAAGCCAACAAATCACTCTTTGCTTGGCCTTGGGGAGAAGCAACATTTCTTTTGCATATTCACCGCCTTTTTGGCAGATGACTTTTTTTTAGACTCATGAAAATATATGTTGCTTTTTCAAAAACCCTGCAGATTTTCCAAATTCTTTCTGTGGAAAAAATGGTCAAGGAAATCCAGAAATGTGACAGAGGATTATTTTCAAAATTGGATTTGGAATATTTCTTTCATTTTTCTTTCCCAAGTATATTCTTAAAGTGTTGCTTATCAGTTTATTAGGTTAGCGCTGGGGCAGGAAGTGCTGCCACAGGCCTAGAATTCGCCTCTTCGGGAAAAAATAATGTTGGGGACGGTAACGGGTGATAAGGGCTTGGCGCGCATGATGAATGATGTCATTGCTGTGTTTGTGCCATGCTGGCAGAGCCCCGGGGCAATTCCTGGGGGATGGGGGGAGGGGGGGCACGGAGAAAGGAGGTGCTCTGGCCACCGCGCCCCGCTCGGGCCATTCTGATGGGCAATTACGGCCCCTTTGTTTCTAACTCGCACATGTGAACAGTAATCCTGTACTGAAGAGTTATTTCATAGCTGTTGGTGGACATTTTGTAAGCAGAAAGATGCTGATCTGTGACCGTTTGGAGACCATGGGCTTTCCACTTGAGATCGCTGGGCTAGCGCCCATTTATCACCCAAAAAAGCAGGCTATCGCCCATTTCGCTTGAAAAGCGAATGTTGGGCCGGAACATCGCCAAAAAATTGCCGGCCCAATGTTCGTGCCACATCGCCAAGGTGATCGCCCAGCGCAACATTTTGCACATCGCCGGGCTGATCGCTCGCCGAGAAAATAGCTGGAGAAAAGCTGCTCTTACCTGGTGTTCCTCACAGATCTTGGCACTACGGATGCCATTTTGAACGTTGGAGGAAGTGAGAGGCTGCTTAAAGAAGGGGCTTATAATTTGTGAGTTATTTAAGGGCTTAGTTACTGATTAATCCACTCACATTTATATTTATTTTAGTACAAAGGGCATTTATAGCAATAATGATAGTGATGTGATCTGTAACTTCCCTACCATTACTTGTAAGTGCTCACGTGCTGGAGTCTGAAGTTGGGTTTAGTGAAGGGCCCAATCAAAGAGGTGGCAGACTAATGCGGAGGAGGAGAACGTACACCCGACGAACTTACAGGGAAAAGCAATCATACCTCAACTTGTCCGATAACACGTGCCTTAGGAGGCTGTGCTTCCGAAAGGAGGTCATCGATGAGATATGTCAGCTCATCAAGGGTGATCTGCAGCCTACCAGCCCCATCAGGACCGCACTGCCCGTTGAGGTAAAGGTGACTGCGGCACGATCTTATGCATCGGGCTCCTTTCAGGCTTCAGCTGGCAACATCTGTGGTATATCTCATCATGCCACACATTGCTCCATTCGACAGGTGACTCAAGCCCTTTACAAGCTGCAGAGGTGTTTCATAACCGAAAGGGATTCCACTTCCTGAATGTGCAACTCGTTGTCAACCACAACCAAATAATCATGGCAGTAAATGCTAAATTTCCAGACAGCATCCATGATGCACACATCCTGCGTGAGAGCACTGTCTCTGACCTGTAACAGTCAGCCACAAGGTCATGGTTGGATGCAGGGGGATAAAGGAGCCTTGCCAGCTGGCTCATGATCCTCCTGCGTAATCCCCAGATGGAAGCCGAGAAGCGTTACAATGAAAGCCACGTAGCCACACGCAATATCGTCGAAAAGACAATTGGGGTGCTGAAGCAGCGCTTCAGATGCCTGGACCACTCTGGACGCAACCTACAAGATCACCCTGACCAGGTCACTGAGTTTATTGTGGTGTGCTGTATGTTGCATAACCTAGCTATAAGGAGAGGACAACAATTGCCAGATGGGGCTGCCGGTCCACCTCAGGAAGGAGTGGAGGCGGAAGAGGCAGACGAGGAGGAGGAGGAGGAGGAGGAGGAATAGGAGGCTGGTGAGGACCTCTGAGAGGACAAATTGTCTGGCGATGAATCCATGGCCCCTCCGCCCCCCACAAGACTGGAAAAGTCCTGTGGGAGTTACCCGACTGCAAAGCTTTTGCACCAGCAATTCATGAATGAACGCTTTGCATGAACTTACATTTGGGACAGTTACAGTTACAGTGACAGAAAAACAACAGTTGCAGTTGCGTCAAGTTTCATCCTTGTCTGGTCTGGCCTGGCCATTGTTTTCCGACAATCGTATTCATGTTTAACCTTATCGTACATTATTAGAAGACACTGCAGTGAAGTGAAATAATTAAAAAAAATTATTTAACAAAATTTAAGAATTTAACTGCAACACCCCCCCCCCCCCCCGCCCCTCCACCCCAACCCCAACAATGAACCAACAATAAATTAAAAAAAAACAACAATGAACAATATAACAACAATAACAGCAACAACAGTAAAATAACAATAAAGCACCCCCCCCCTCCCTACCTGCGGCCATGTTTCCCTCCAGGTCCTTTAGGCGTGTCTTAACCCCCCTCACCCGTTTTGGTCCCCGGGCACTGAGATGAGTCTGGCATGCGACGGCAAGACTTCCTGCCGTGGGGGTGGTGACGGTGGCTCGATCGGCTGTTGGGGTGTTGGAGTGGGAGACGTAGCTGTGGAATCGCCTTCCTAGTCAGAAGGAGGTGCTTACTCCTGACTCGCTTGTGTGCTGGTGCTGGTGGTTTTGTGCGATGGCACCTTGGAGTGCAGTGCCGTGTCCTGCCACTATCGCATGCCACAAGGCATGGACGGAGGCAGGCGCGCACGCATCTCCCGGATCATCTGCTGCGTATCCTCCGAATTGCGAGCAGATATAGAAACGTAGAAACATAGAAAATAGGTGCAGGAGTAGGCCATTCGAGCCTGCACCACCATTCAATAAGATCATGGCTGATCATTCAACCTCAGTACCCCTTTCCTGCTTTCTCTCCATACCCCTTGATCCCTTAAGCCGTAAGGGCCATATCTAACTCCCTTTTGAATATATCTAACGAACTGGCATCAACAACTTTCTGCGGTAGAGAATTCCACAGGTTAACAACACTCTGAGTGAAAAAGTTTCTCCTCATCTCAGTCCTAAATGGCTTACCCCTTATCCTTAGACTCTGACCCCTGGTTCTGGACTTCCCCAACATCGGGAACATTCTTCCTGCCTCTAACCTGTCCAACCTGACGCCTGGGACATGTCCCTCGTGTATACCACGAACTCCTGGAGGATCTCGTGACTTATCGCGAAACTCTCCATGCACAGTCTGGTCAAGCACTCGTTACGATCGGCCAGAGGTGTGCTGACCTCGCTGACTCAACCTCCGTAGGGTCGGCGTGAGCACTAACGTGCCTTGGCATCGCTGGCTGCAAGCCGCTCGGTCCCGCTACCTCTTCTGTCGAAGCTGACGTTATGGCTGCAGGTCCCACAGGTATATCAAGCAGAGGCAGGGGGATGCTAGGGGCGTCCTCCTCCGTTTCCAACAGATCCTCATCCTCCTCAGGTTCGGTTGTCTCCTCCTCCCCACCTGTGATGAGGACCACCTGCAACGGTGCAGGTTCAGGTCTTGCCTCACTGTGCATTGCTGTTGTGGGACCTGCAACATACAATTGAGCTTATTAGAACGGAAGGGTACACATTCTTGTGCTGTGCTGGCATACGAAGGAGGAGCAGCACGACTACAATAAATGAGACCAAGAGACGTTACATAATAACACATCACATGGAAGTACATATGGTAGTAAATCCAAGTTGAAATTCAGTGACCCAGAGAACTGTGGAGGCTGGATCAGTTGGAGATAGACAGAATGATAAGGGAGTGAAGGTTTATGGGGAGCGGACAGAGAAGGGGACAGATGGCCTGCTCCTGCTCTTACCTCTTCTGTTGTCAACCTGAGAGAGGCACAGAGGCTGCATGGGAATCAGCACAGCTGCATGCATAACATGCCGCAGGGATCAGTGCTGGGACCCCAACTATTTACAATCCATATCAACGACTTGGAGGAAGGGACTGAGTGCAACGTAGCCAAGTTTACTTACGATACAAAGGTGGGAGGAAAAGCAGTGTGTGAGGAGGTCACACAAAATCTGCAAAAGGACATAGGCTAAGTGAGTGGGCAAAAATTTGGCAGATGGAGTATAATGTTAGAAAGTTTGAGGCAGAAAAAATTGAGGAGCACGTTATTATTTAAATGGAGAAAGATTGCAAAGTGCTGCAGTACAGCGGGATCTGAGGGTACTTGTGCATGAAACACAAAAGGTTACTATGCAGGTACAGCAAGTGATCAGGAAGGCCAATGGAAGCTTGGCCTTTATTGCAAAGGGGATGGAGTATAAAAACAGGGAAGTCTTGCCACAGTTGTACAGGGTATTGGTGAGGCCACACCTGGAATACTGCGTGCAGTTTTGGTTTCCATATTTACGAAAGGATATACTTGCTTTGGAGGCAGTTCAGAGAAGGTTCACTAGGTTGATTCCGGAGATGAGAGGGTTGACTTCTGAGGAAAGGTTGAGTAGGTTGGGCCTTTACTCATTGGAATTCAGAAGAATGAGAGGAGAACATAAGAACATAAGAAATAGGAACAGGAGTAGGCCATACGGCCCCTTGAGCCTGCTCCGCCATTCAATAAGATCATGACTGATCTGATCATGGACTCGGCTCCACTTCCCTGCCCGCTCCCCATAACCCCTTATCGTTTAAGAAACTGTCTATTTCTGTCTTATATTTATTCAATGGTCCAGCTTCCACAGCTCTCTGAGGCAGCGAATTCTACAGATTTACAACCCTCAGAGAAGAAATTTCTCCTCATCTCTGTTTTAAATGGGTGGCCCCTCATTCTAAGATCGTGCCCTCTAGTTCTAGTCTCCCCCATCAGCAGAAACATCCTCTCTGCATCCACCTTGTCAAGCCCCCTCATAATCTTATACCTTTCGATAAGATCACCTCTCATTCTTCTGAATTCCAATGAGTAGAGGTCCAGCCTACTCAACCTTTCCTCATAAATCAACCCTCTCATCCCCAGAATCAACCTAGTGAACTTTCTCTGAACTGCCTCCAAAGCAAGTATATCCTTTCGTAAATATGGAAACCAAAACTGCATTCAGTCTTCCAGGTGTGGCCTCACCAATACCTTGTATAGCTGTAGCAAGATTTCCCTGCTTTTATACTCCATGCCCTTTGCAATAAAGGCCAAGATACCATTGGCATTCCTGATCACCTTGCTGTACCTGCATACTATTCTTTTATGTTTCATGCACAAGTACCCTCAGGTCCTGCTGTACTGCGGCACTTTGCAATCTTTCTCCATTTAAAAATAACTTGCCCTTTGATTTTTTTCTGCCAAAGTGCATGACCTCACACTTTCCAACATTATACTCCATCTGTCAAATTTCTGCCCACTCACTCAGCCTGTCTCTGTCCTTTTGCAGATTTCTTGTGTCCTCACACAGGGCTTTTCCTCCCATCTTTGTATCGTTAGCAAACTTGGCTACGTTACATTCGGTCCCTTCCTCCAAGTCGTTAATCTAGATTGTAAATAGTTGGGGTCTCGGCACTGATCCCTGCGGCACCCCACTAATTACTGTTGCCAACCAGAGAATGAACCATTTATCCCGACTCTTTGTTCTATTAGTTTGCCAATCCTCCATCCATGCTAATATATTACCCCAAAACTCTGTGAACTTTTATCTTGTGCAGTAACCTTTTATGTGGCACCTTGTCAAATACCTTCTGGAAGTCCAAATACACCACATCCACTGGTTCCCCTTTATCGATCGAAACATATAAGATTATGAGGGGGCTTGCCTGGGTGGATGCAGAAAGGATGTTTCCACCGATAGGGGAAACTAGAACTAGAGGGCATAATCTTAGAATAAGGGACCGCCCATTTAAAACCGAGAGGAGGAAACATTTCTTTGAGGATTGTAAATCTGTGGAATTTGCTGCCTCCAAGAGCTGTGGAAGCTGGGACATTGAATAAATTTAAGACAGAAATAGACAGTTTCTTAAACGATAGGGGAATAAGGGTTTATGGAGAGCGGACAGGGAAATGGACCCGAGTCCTAGATTGGATCAGCCATGATCGTATTAAATGGTGGAGCAGGCTCGAGGGGCCGAATAGCCTACTCCTGCTCTTATTTCTTATGTTCTTATAACATCATTTGTATATTATAATGAAATTATGTTACATTACTTTAACACTGCTTGACGCATTACGCACGTGATGCAAGTGAGGGCTCTGCCTCACCATGGGTGGCCGAACAAGTGTGGCTTCCGACTAGTGTCGCAGCTCGTTCCTCTAACTCTGAGCGGAGTTAGCTGGGCAGGGCCTCTTCCGGTGTGCCTGTGCTCAGCCCGATTCTTCGATAACTTCTTCTGCAAATGTGAAAAGAGCATGGCATAAACTAATTGACTAGGTACTATCAAATAAAGACTGCAGATTCCAACTTTATATGCTAATAGGGTTTGTATCCACAATTGATGCATGGTTATAACAAAGATCGTGTTTAGGATCGAATGCTTGCCACAAACATCTCTCTCAACTACAATCTCCATTGAAGGGCCCACTGGGGGTGGTCGGAATCAGGATAGTTGGTGAATTCAGCAATGACAGGAGGTAAAGTGTCCCAGGGCAATCAGTGAGCAAGGGCATCTCTTCCCCCAGTCCAGGCTGGGTCACTGTGTAAGTGACAGCAGCCGGAGAGACTTAAAAAGGGCGCAGGTTCCGAGCGCTGTCCAGATCTTGGCAGGGAATATATGTAAGAATGACTAGCTTAATTTCAATCCTGGAGATTTATAATTATAATTACAATTTGCATCATTACAATTTAAAATCTATACTTTTGCCAAAGCAACCAGGCTGTTCCAGCGCTTCCGGCACTGGTCAGATCCCTGACCTCGTGGGACGCAGACGAGACTACATCGGCGATCTCGCCCCATATTTTTCTGTAGACCCGGGGTGGAGGTTTCCCACGCCCACCCCGGGTTAATTCGGCCCACAGGGAGAGCACCTTAGCAACTAGGGCCTTGTTCGCCTCGTCAGTGAAGGGCTTGACCCTCCTCCTCCACATCTTGCAAGCTATGATCTGAATCAGACATTTCAAACTGCTCGTTATCTTTAACTCAAACTGCTCTTTTTCTCTCTCCTCTCTGTCACTGCCTTTCCTCCTCTCCCTATCCTCTCTGTCTTTCTCTCTGTCTGCCTCTCGCTCTCCCCCTCCCTTTGCCTTCTGCTCTTGGGTGGATGAACCCTGACCTCCCGAATCACGGGAAAACCTGTTTGCAAAAAAAAACGTATGTGCAGTTGCTTGGGAAGCCTGGCCTTCCACATCGCTGAGGCCCGTTTCGCATCGCTAGGGCCTATTTCACATCGCTGGGCTATCGCCTCCCCAAAAAAGCCGAAAATTGCGATTCCAAAAATGGGTGATGTTCCAGCGATCATGAAGGCTGAAACATTGCTAAGGTTGGAACATTGGCCATTTTTAGAGCACTAGCAATCTAAGTGGAAAGTCTAGCATATTCCTGAAGGGACATCGTGGTGAGATGCTTTTTTTGTAGAGTATCAGTCTGGTTGCTCTACAGCTACTGGCATTCAGTGTATGAGTTTGAGTTTATACGAGGCATAATGGAGTAGGCTCTGGTAGATTACAAAGTATTGTGCGTTTCTATTAAGCTTTCCACGTATATTTTTCTATTGATGCCTAAAAAAACAGTTCTTGGACAGTAATGACTTGGTGATACCCAATCGTAAATCTTACTATTCCTCCACCTTACTACAATCATCATAAGCAATTTAAAAAAGGCTTCCTGCCATTAACTGCGCATTTTGTCTTAAAATAGGCACTAGCATAATGGAGAATAACTCACTGTGACAGCACCATGTGCAGTTTAGCTAATTAATTCAGCAAGAACCTGTTCCGCTGAAGTTTATGAATTACTGATCTTTCAAGTTCACAATATATTCCTACTGTCAGGGTAAGTTTTCATCTCTTTTGAATCCTGCTAAATTAAAATGAGCAAACTGTATGGCAACATTTTGGAAATTAATTAATTTGTTTATAACTTACTGCAAACACAAGTTTTAAGATATGTGTTGTATCGATAGTGCATTGAAATGTTTGTGTTGAGCAATGTTGAAAAGTTGGTCTTAATTGAATTTGAATTAGAAAATGCTGAGACCTCTGAGTTCAGTAACGAGGAATCATCCTGATAAAAACAATAACATTACAGCTTCTTGGATATTCAAAAACATTGCCAGGATGATAATTGTTCAAACCTCAAATGACATGAATAATGTTTTACATGCTTTTGTGCTTATTCAAGGGTGTAGTGGTTTTCAGTTTCCACAGATGTTATATAAAATTAATATGCAGCAGAGGTAGATGAAACAAAGTTTATAATTAATACTAAGTTTAGAGGAACTTCAAGATGTTGTGGTACGTTGTACTCCCTAGTGGTGATTTTCACATAACCATAACATCTCATATTACAAATTGAGGTTACATCTTCATACTACTTTTTAAGATGAGCAGATTATTTTCATATTGGTTTCTGGATGTGCACAAGAATGTTCTGAGACTTGTGGGGCACAAAGAAATGGCAAACCTGTTCAGAGAAATGTGAGATGAATCATTTACTTACATTTCTGTGCTGCTAATCCTGCCAGGGATAGATCCTCCCAGGGCGCTGAGAGACTCCAGGAAGATCTGTGACCTATTGATTGTTATTTGGAAGGGGGGAACTGAATGGACATTGGGGAGGTACCACGAGATTGGAAATGTGGTGTCCATATTTAAAAGGGTAATAAAACAGATGCTAGCAACTACAGATCCATGTGTCCCACTTCCATTCTATATAAAGTAATGGAGTCAATTATCAGGAGTAAATTTGTATAAATCCGTAGAACAATAATCTGGTTAACAGCAATCAGTAGGCCAAGGTAGGCTGAAGTATACAGTATAGTCTAGCAGAGCACCTGCGCACTGATGGCAGACACGTCCAAGAAATTAAATTTGAGTAGAGTTCAATCCATTTAAAAAGAACACAGTTGAACTACAGAAGAAGCTGGGTTAGGGTGAAGGGAGCAATGTGCTCTATACGTGTAGCTTGTGTTAAAATGTTCCCATTATTGGAGGAAGGAAAGGTTGAGCAGTTGGGGGTGGGGAGTGGGAAGGGGAAAGGGCAATGAATGACCATGGATAGAGTTGCAAAAGAGAATAACTCAATCAGGAGCTGCCAGTCTGGGAGCCATCTTCACCAACCGGAGATAAACTGGATGGCGAACATGATCTCTCTGGATGGATGAATTGAGATTACATGGAGTTTGCAACACAGAACATGCTGTTTGATTCAACTAGCATGTGTTGGTGTTTATTCTTCACATGAACAGTACTCCTAATCCCTTGCCAGGTTCTTGTATTCCTTATTCTCCATGTACCGTCCATGAGCTTTTAGGCTTATTGAGAGCGGGCATTCATGTTGCATAATTTTTACTTTCCTGTACCTTTACGTAGTGCCGTTTCTCCTATTGTCCTGTTCTGAGTTCACACAGGTTCAGCCTGGTCCAGTTGACATGAGGGCTGTGCTGCTGGGTGGATTGCTATAGATTTTTTTAAAAAATCGTTCATGGAATGTGGGCATCGCTGGCAAGGCCAGCATTTATTGCCCACCCCTAATTGCCCGTGAGAATCATAGAATGGTTACAGCACAGAAGTAGACCATTTAGTCCATCGAGTCCTTGCCGGCTCTCTGCAAGAGCACTTTAGCTAGTCCCACTCCCCCGCCCTTTCACCGTAGCCCTGAAAATGTATTTCCTACAGGTACTTATCCAATTTGCTTTTGAATGCCATGATTGAGTCTGCCTCCACCACTTTCAGGCAGTGCATTCCACATCCTAACCACTCACTTTGTAAAAATATTTTTCCTCATGTTGTACTTTTTGATTCTTTTGCGTTCACCTTAATTCTGTGTCCTTTGGTTCTCGACCCTTCTACCAATGGGAACCGTTTCCCTTTGTCTAGACCTCTCATGATTTTGAATACCTCCATCAAATCTCCTTTCAACCTTCTCTGCTCTAAGGAGAACAACCCCAGCTTCTCTCGTCTATACACGTCCCTCATACCTGCAATTATTCTCGTAAATCTCTTCTGCACTCTAAGGCCATCACATCCTTCCTAAAGTGTGGTGCCCAGAATTGGACACTGTGTTCCAGTTGGGGCCAAACCAGTGTTTTGTACAGGTTCAACAACACTCAAGAAGCTCGATACCATCCAGGACAAAGCAGCCCACTTTGTATCCTTGCATCTTTTTTGAACAAGGGTGTAACATTTGCAATTCTCTAGTCCTCTGGCACCCCGTCCATATCTAAGGATGAGAAGGTGATGGCCAGCCTCCGGCTTGAGCCACTGCAGTCCGTGTGGCAAAGGTACTCCCACAGTGCTGTTGGGGAGGAAGTTCCAGGATTTTGACCCAGTGACGATGAAGGAGCAGCGATGTAGTTCCAAGTCAGGATGTTGTGTGACT
This sequence comes from Pristiophorus japonicus, assembly GCF_044704955.1. Lineage (NCBI taxonomy): Eukaryota > Metazoa > Chordata > Chondrichthyes > Pristiophoridae > Pristiophorus > Pristiophorus japonicus. The sequence continues at coordinate 65,813,899 of NC_091988.1, forward strand.
TGGAGGGGAATTTGGAAGTGATGATATTCCCATGCGTCTGCTGCCCTTGGTGACAGAGGTCATGGGTTTGGGAGGTGCTGTCGATGAAACCTTGACAAGTTGCTGCAGTGCATCTTGTGGATGGTGCACACTTGCAGCCACAGTTTGCTGATGGTGGAGAGAGTGAATGTTAAAGGTGGAGGATGGGGTGCCAATCAAGTGGGCTGCTTTGTCCTGGATGGTGTCGAGCTTCTTGAGTGTTGTTAGAGCTCTCATCCAGGCAAGTGGAGAATATTCCTTCATACTCCTGACTTGTGCCTTGTAGATGGTGGCAAGGCTTTGGGGTGTCAGTGGGTGAGACAGTCGCCGCAGAATACCCAGCCTCTTGTAGTCACAATATTTATGTGACTGGTCCTGTTATGTTTCTGGTCAATGGTGACCCCCAGGATGTTGATGTGGGGATTCAGTGCCAATTTGAAGTGCAGGCTTTCTTTTATGGTCATTGGTGCTTATTTCAGAAGGCCAAGGTGAGCAAAATGGCTGCAAAAATAACAATTCTGGTCATCTGTGAAAATAACAAAGATCCCATAACTGGAACGTTGTGCTACAGGGTACTTGGGATTCCCAAACCAGCGGACATGATTCAACATTGTAACTTGTGTGTTGGAGACCCCATCACAATGCACTGCCATTGTGCCACCGCTCATCCAATGACCGAAGTTGGGTTGCCTTGGCATTCTATTAAAAGGTGGACTTTGTTGCATTTGCCAAATCTTTAACAGTATCTCGATGCTGATAAAGCCAAGACTAAATTTCTATTTGCATTGCTTCATAAGCTTCCCTTTTCTTCTCACCCCAAGCCTTCCAAAACAAGTGGAAAGACTCCAGATGGTCTGTGGACAAAGGAAAAATTCAAAATTGTATTGCTAGCCATCATTCAGACATCAAGTCTATAGATTCTCAAAACAAAATCCATTGACTGTTTCTTGTGCTCGTCCCTGCCGTTCAAGGTATTCTGGTGCCATGAGGTGTGTTGATGGTTCAGTGTGCTCTTTTAAAGGAACTTTTACATTACAGGAGTACTAGCATTGCAGAATCATTAAAATATGGGTTGATGAGTCTGACGTTGGGCTCTGCTTTCCTGTTACCAGCACAGACACGATGGGCCAAATGGCCTCCTTCTGTGCCGTAAATTTCTTTGATTTGATGATGTTGGGGAGCTGGTTATCATTGTAGGCAATTGGGTCTCAATATTACGCATTGGAATGCAGCACTGTAATAAAAGCAGGCGCAACACCTGCAAGGCAGCTTCTCACAGGCTATTTTCTCAAGATGGGAACACGTTCTTAGTTATTATTAAAGTGCCTTTGGAGGATCTAGTGAGAGTCTCTTTACAAGAGTATGCTGTTCTGCATCGATTTGCACGTTGGAGTAACAGCAGTTAATGGTGGCATCAAGGAAATAGGAATGATGATCGGCTTTACTCGCCTCCCCTCGCCTCAGGAATACAATGAATACAAATGCCATTTGAGAGGAAAGCAGTAGTTTGAAATATGGGAGTAGAGGTGTGAGAATTTGTTAGAAGCTGTTACGATCTAGCTGATTAGGATTGATATTTTTGCATTTCTATTGAATTCTGACTGTGATCTGAAATCAGCAAAACAAATTTATCACCATTTTGCTTTCCTTAAATTTGTTGTGCTCCGTTTTATATCTGTAGAATATGACTAACTGTTTTTGTATTCTATTTTATGAAGCCACTAATTTATTCAAAGTTATATAATGAACGAAAAGGGAATTCAGTGCAAATTGAAAGATTGTGTTGATTGCATGACCAGAAATTGAAAGCACCGACTTTTGCAAGGTCAAATTTTAGACCTTTTACAAACTTTTTAAAATAAAGGAACTAATTAACATCTGTCAGCATTTAAGAAGTTTATGAAGGTTACCCTTTTATAATGGAATACATTTGTAAAGTTGAAGCAAAAAAATTACCATACTTTTTGTCTCTGTGGTTGTCATGAACACGAGGCCCAGATATGGTTGAAGAAGTGACATTTTATTTGTCATGCGCTGTCTTTTCTATGGAGAGAAGCTGCATTCATTGAACAATTGTCGATCATTATTAACATTTAGATTGGTATCTCATAATGAAGGTTTCCAAACTTGACTTGCTGCGTACTGACTTCCAGATCGACCAGTTGCCCGTGTACCCTCACCGACATACAGGTTTAACATTTTAATCACTTTATTGCCCAAACATTAGTGCACGTTGAAGTAAATTAACTTCTTTACATAACAAATTTCCAGAGTTTTAAAGCTTCGTCTGAGTAGCCTATTATAAAAATGCAATAAATACATAGAGAAAATAATTAATTAATATAATTAGACAATTTCTCCCATGTAAACCCCCCCGCCCCCCCACCCCAGAGATATCTTGCGTACCACAGTTTGGGAATCTCTGCCATAATAGAAGTTGCTTGCAGAGGGCAGCTAGGAGTGCTTGATTCTCACTTTTTATGTATTGAGTGGGATTGTGTTTTTGAAAGGTGAGCCACAGTTTTTGGTATAATCGGACGTTAACAGATTTGATTGGCACTGAGACTACAATTTTGTTTAAGAATTTCTATCTAGTCATAGAAGTTTACAACACGGAAGGAGGCCATTTCAGCCCATCGTGTCCGTGTTAAGTGTGTGATGCAATTTAATTTGTTTGACATGCTTTCAGGTGCTAAAACAGATACCATCTGACATGAAAATGCTGTTAACGGGAAGGGTTGATAATGGCTGGAATTGCAATGAGAAAGAAAAACCTATACTCAATGGATTAAGTACTTTAATTCAACGTCTATCTTCAGGATTTTTAAAAATATTCATTCTTGGGATGTGGGCGTTGCTGGCAAGGCTGGCATTTTTTGCCCATTTAAAAAAAATAAAATGCAATTTATTCATAAAATTTGCAAATGTAGGTTCAGTACAATCCAAATGTCACAATTCAAATAAGACAATACAGATCCTACAGGGTAAATACAGTCCATGGCACTCCAGGGTGCCTTATTCCACATTCAGTACAGATTACAGTTGCATTACATTAAACATTTTTCTTATATATTCAGCCCGAGGCAGGGTTTATAGGGTTCCAGCCCTATAACAGTTGGGGGGCTTAAAAGGGGCCAGAAATGCTTAAACTGTGACTTTTCTCCCCATTGAACCTTTGCGGCGGCTGCACCAAGCTTCAGTGTATTTCTCAGCAGCTAGTCCTGGACCTTGGAATGTACCAGTTTGCAACACTCAGTCGTGGACACTTCCTTGGTTGCACTGATGCAGCTGAGTGGCTTGCTCGGCCACTTCAGAGGATAGTTGCCAATCCACCACGTCAGTGTGGAACTGGAATCACATAGCCAGACCCAGTAAGGATGGATGGTTTCCTTTCCTAAAGGACATTTGTGACATTGTTGTAAACAATCCAACAGCTTGATGGTCACTTTTACAGATTATTTTAAAACTGAGTTCGAATTCTCAAACTGCCATGGTGGGATTTGAATTGACGTTCTCTGGATTATTTGTCCAATAATAACAACCACTGCGCGAATGTATCTGCACGCCAGACAAGTGTTCTGTTCTCTAGTAGTGATGGCATTCACTTTGAAAGCACAAAAATGTACACACGGGGAGTGGGAAACCACCTTTGTGAATGTCAGTAGTAAATCAAGGGCCGCGACTGTTTCTGTAGGTTGTGAACCAAGTGCCAATATCTGATTTGTGTTGGTGTGTATTTGCTGGAGCTGTGTTTTATTTAAAACAAATTTATAGAGCACTTGGGACAGGATGAGAGGATATGGAGGTGGTGTCCATGGCACCAGGGGTGGCTCTGTTGCACAGGAGGGCAGGAAAAAGAGTGGGAGAGCTATAGTGATAGGGGATTCTATTGTAAGGGGAATAGATAGGTTTTTCTGCGGCAGCAAACGAGACTCCAGGATGGTATGTTACCTCCCTGGTGCAAGAGTCAAGGATGTCTCTGAGCAGCTGCAGTGCATTCTGGAGGGGGAAGGTGAACAGCCAGCTGTCGTGGTACATATAGGTACCACCAATATAGATAAAAATGGGATGAGGTCCTACAAGCTGAATTTAGGGAGCTTGGAGTTAAATTAAAAAATAGGACCTCAAAGGTAGTAATCTCAGGATTGCTACCAGTGCCACGTGCTAATCAGAGTAGGAATTTCAGGATAGCTTGGATGAATACGTGGCTTGAGGAGTGGTGCAAGGGGGAGGGATTCAAATTCCTGGGATATTGGAACCAGTTCTGGGGGAGGTGGGACCAGTACAAACCGGACGGTCTGCACCTGGGCAGGACCGGAACCTATGTCCCAGGCAGAGTGTTTGCTAGTGCTGTTAGGGAGGGTTTAAATTAAAATGGCAGCGGGATGGGAATCTATGCAGGGAGGCAGAGAGAAGGAAAAAGGGGGCAGAAGCAAAAGGTAGGGAGGAGAAAAGCAAGAGTGGAGGGCAGAGAAATCAAGGGCAAACATTACAACATAATCCTAAAAGGACAAAGTGTGTTAAAAAACAAGTCTGAAGGCTCTGTGCCACAATGCGAGGAGTATTCGTAAGAAGGTGGGTGAATTGACTGCGCAGATAGCTATTAACGGATATGATGTAATTGGGATTACGGAGACATGGCTCAAGGTAACCAAGGCTGGGAATTCAATATCCAGGGGTATTTAATATTCAGGAAGGACAGACGGGAAGGAAAAGGAGGTGGGGTAGCGTTACTGGTTAAAGAAGAGATTAACGCAACAGTAAGGAAGGACATTAGCGTGGATGATGTGGAATCTATATGGGTAGAGCTGCGAAACACCAAAGGGCAGAAGACGTGAGTGGGAGTTGTGTACAGACACCAAACAGAGTAGGGAGGTTGAGGATGGCATCAAACAGGAAATTAGGGACGCATGCAATGAGGGTACAGTAGTTATCATGGGTGACTTTAATCTACATATTGATTGGGCTAACCAAACTGGTAGCAATACTGTGCAGGAGGATTTCCTGGAGTGTATAAGGGATGGTTTTCTAGACCAATATGTTGAGGAACCAACTAGAGAGCAGGCCATCCTAGACTGGGTCTTGTGTAACGAGAGAGGATTAATTAGCAATCTAGTTGTGCGGGGCCCCTTGGGGAAGAGTGACCATAATATGATAGAATTCTTCATTAAGCTGGAGAGTGACACAGTTAATTCAGAGACTAGGGTCCTGAACTTAAAGAAAGGAAACTTCGACGGTATGAGACGTGGATTGGCTAGGATAGATTGGAGAATGATACTTAAAGGGTTGATGGTGGATAGGCACTGGCAGACTCCCATGGATGAACTACAACAATTGTACATCCCTGTGGCATAAAAATAAATCAGGAAAGGTGGCTCAACTGTGGCTAACAAGAGAACTTGGGAATGGTGTTAAATCCAAGGAAGAGGCATATAAATTGGCCAGAAAAGGCAGCAAACCTGAGAACTGGGAGAAATTTTAGAATTCAGCAGAGGAGGACGAAGGGTTTAATTAGGAGGGGGAAAATAAGAGTATGAGAGTAAGCTTGCAGGGAACATAAAAACTGACTGCAAAAGTTTCTGTAGATATGTGAAGAACAAAAGATTAGTGAAGACGAATGTAGGTCCCTTGCAGTCAGAATTAGGTGAATTCATAATGGGGAACAAGGAAATGGCAGACCAATTGAACAAAAACTTTGGTTCTGTCTTCACTAAGGAAGACACGAGTAACCTCCTGAAAATATTAGGGGACCGAGGGTCTAGCGAGAAGGGGGAACTGAGGGAAATCCTTATTAGTCAGGAAATGGTGTTAGGGAAACTGATGGGACTGAAGGCTGATAAATCCCCAGGGCCTGATAGTCTGCAGCCCAGAGTACTTAAGGAAGTGGCCCTAGAAATAGTAGATGCATTGGTGGTCATTTTCCAACATTCCATGTACTCTGGTTCAGTTGCAATGGATTGGAGGGTAGCTAATGTAACCTCACTTTTTAAAAAAGGAGAGAGAAAACAGGGAATTATAGACTGGTCAGCCTGACATCGGTGGTGGGGAAAATGCTGGAATCAATTATTCTTCATCATATAGGCGGTCCCTCGAAACGAGGGTGACTTGCTTCCACACCAAAAAAGGATGAGTTCACATGTGTTTCAATGCGGGACCTAATATTCCAGGTCGCGAACTACATCCTGAGAGGTGGAAGATTCCTGTGTGTGGATTTTTGTAACGTGTGGTGGCCGTTGCACACCAGCCACTATGCGGGCTTGGCAGAGCTAGGTCTTGGTCCAGTGGCAAGGGTTAACCAAGACGACTGGAGACCTGCTCTGCTGCACGGACCTAGTGTGCACACATATCGCAGTGTGGGCTAGCCCGTGCTGCCCCTGGGCCCCTGGCCCTGAATTCATGCCTCCCCTGGGCCCCGATCACATCTCTCTACACACACGCAAACCCACAATTATTGAAAATGTAATAGCAGCGCATTTGGAAAACAGTGACATAATCGGTTCATGTCAGCATGGATTTATGAAAGGGAAATCATGCTTGACAAATCTAGAGTTTTTTGAGGATGTAATTAGTAGAGTGGATAAGGGAGAACCAGTGGATGTGGTGTATTTGGACTTTCAAAAGGCTTTTGACAAGGTACCACACAAGAGATTAGTGTGCAAAATTAAGGTACACATTATTGGGGATAATGTATTGACATGGATAGAGAACTGGTTGGCAGACAGGAAGCAAAGAGTGGGAATAAACGGGTCCTTTAGGAATGACAGGCAGTGACTAATGGGGTGCCGCAGGGTTCAGTGCTGGGACCCCAGCCATTTACAATATACATTAATGATTTAGACGAAGGAATTGAATGTAATATCTCCAAGTTTGCAGATGACACTAAACTGGGTGGCAGTGCGAGCTGCGAGGAGGATGCTCAGAGGCTGCAGTGGGACTTGGACAGGATGGGTGAATGGGCAAATGCATGGTAGATGCTGTATAATATGGATAAGTGTGAGGTTATCCATTTTGGTAGCAAAAACAGGAAGGCAGATTATTATCTGAATGGTGACAGATTAGTAAAAGGGGAGATGCAACGAGACCTGGGTGTCATGGTACATCAGTCATTGAAGGTAGGCATGTAGGTACAGCAGGCAGTAAAGAAAGCAAATGGCATGCTGACCTGCATAGCGAGGGGATTTGAGTATACGAGCAGGGAGGTCTTACTGAAGTTGTACAGGGCCTTGGTGAGTCCATAGCTTGAGTATTGTGTGCAGTTTTGGTCTCCTAATCTGAGGAAGGACATTCTTGCTATTGAGGGAGTGCAGCAAAGGTTCACCAGACTGATTCCCGGGATGACAGGGCTGACATATGAAGAACGACTGGATCGACTAGGCTTATATTCACTGGAATTTAGAAGAATGAGAGAGGATCTCATAGAAACATATAAAATTCTGACGGGATTGGACAGGTTAGATGCAGGAAGAATATTCCCGATGTTTGGGAAGTCCAGGGGTCACAGTCTAAGGATAAGGGGTAAGCCATTTAGGACCGAGATGAGGAGAAACTTCGTCACTCAGAGAATTGTGAACCTGTGGAATTCTCTACCACAGAAAGTTGTTGAGGCCAGTTCGTTTGAGATATTCAAAAGGGAGTTAGATGTGGCCCTTACAGCTAAAGGGATCAAGGGGTATGGAGAGAAAGCAGGAATGGGATACTGAAGTTGCATGATCATATTGAATGGTGGTGCAGGCTCGAAGGGCCGAATGACCTACTCCTGTACCGATGTTCTATGTTTCTATCGCATTAAATGTTATTAGAAGGGATTCCATTCATGCGCAGCTTTTGCGTGTCGAGATGATGTCTGGATATTTGTAGAGAGAGTAATCTACTTTAAATTTCATTTAATGCATGGGGACGGCCTGGAGACCCACATCAGGGTTCCCACCCCCTTCTTCGCACTACCAGTGGCAAAAGCAAACTGTTGCCACAGGTAATGTTGGATGCCATGAACTGACTTTGTTCCCTAGCTCTCAGCATACTTGTATATAGAATCATAACATAGAATAGTACAGCACAGAAGACCATTCGGCCCATCGAGTCTGCGCTGGCTCCCAGTGATTCCCACTCCCCTGCTCTTTCCCTGAATCCCTGCAATCTACTATTCAGTATGTTTGCACCACCACCATCATCATCATAGGCAGTCCCTCGAAACAAGGATGACGTGCTTCCACGCTGAAAAGGGATGAGTTCACAGCTGTTTCAATGAAGGACCTAATATTCCCGATCCCGAACTACATCTTCAAGAGTGGAAGATGCCTGTGCGTGGATTTTTTTAACGTGTGGTGGCTGTTGCATACCAGACACCACACGGCTCGACAGAGCTTGGTCTTGGTTCAGTGGCAAGGAATAACCAAGACGACTGGAGACCAGCTCTGCTGCACGCACCTAGTGCGCGCACATATTGCAGTGTGGGCTAGCCCGTGCTGCCCCTAAAACCTGAACTCTCGCCTCTCCTGGGCCCCGATCACATCCCTCTACGAACTCTTGCCACTCCTTCGCCCCCGACCTCGCCACTCTTGCTGTACCTGCCCACACTGCAATCAGCCGTCGCCCTCCTGCAGCAGCATGCGCTGTTCTCTGCAGTGGTATGCTGCCGAACGCTGCTCCCTCTCATGGCCCCGACCTGCTGATGGTCTTGATGGTCCTATCAGGCAGGACATTCCAAACCCTAACCACTCGTTGGTTTAAAAAAAAGTTTTCCCTCATGTCAGTTTGTGGACTAAAGAGTGGCAGATGGAATTCAGTAAATGCACAGCAATACAGTTTGGCTAAATAAACATAACAGTAATTCTATTCTGAATGGGAGTCAGCTTGGTGCTGCGGAAGAACAGGTTGATATGGGAGTTACAGGTTCACAGGGCATGAAAAATGCAAATGGAATTCTAGGTTTTATTTGAGGTTTAGAGTATAAAGGTGCAGTGTTAGTCTCCACACGTTCAGAAGGATATTGAGACATTAGAGAGGGTACAATACCGATTTGCTGGGATGCTAGCTGGTGGGAAATACAAATATGAAGAAAGGCTTGAAAAATTGGGGGCTGATGAAAGGTCTTCGAACTGAAAGGTTTAACCTACTTTCCTCTCTCCGAACCTTCTTTAGTGTTTCCGGCATGTGCAGTGGCTGCTTGGAAAATTGAGGCTTTTCCCCAATAGAATAGCCAAGGTTATGGGGCCAATATGATGGGGCTCAAGTAATCCGAGTTCCAGAAACTTTAAATTCTGTATCATTCTGTGCTAATACTTAAGTCCTGGCTATTCACAACAAAAGTAAATGGGTATATATCTGCTTACATGGTATAGTACTAGCGATTGGCTCTTTTAATAGGGCAGATGGGGTGATCTGGAGCTTGAGGTTTGATTGATAGCTGCTTATGAATCCCATGGGATGTGCTTTGTTATCTGTTGCTGTTCATGTTCCTCTCAGCAGCAATATTATGTTGTGCCTGGTGTTTGGGGAGGTGATGGAAGCTTTGTTTGACCTTGCGAATGAATACTGATATTTACAGCAAGAAGCCGAATATAATATAAAATTCAATTTTTTAACTAGGTATTTAAAAAAAAATTAACGATTAAATACTAACCCTGTATTGAGATTTTAGTGGCTAACTTTCTATGGTACTTTCCAGGTTGGCATATACAGAATCAGGGCACATGTTAAAAATACATTAGTTCTCTTAAATATATGTATAATATTTAATTACTATTAGGAAAATAACAATGTACGCTGTGTGTTTTTCCCAGTCATAATCCCACAAGTAGATATTTGTAGAGGATAAATATTGGGTTGTCTTCTCCTCCACTCCTCCTCACACATTCATAAGACCCTGAGTGAGCATGTGCAGATTTTCTTCCAGCACGAAAGGGACAACTAATTAAAGTGATCACTTTATGTCCGTGTCAATATACCCAATATACTCAGGCTAAAAAGCAGCATTTAAAAGCATCAATACATTAAAAGGGACAAGAGAATTTGAAAGTTAGTGAATCAGCTTTTGCATGCTGGCTTTCAGTCTGAGTATATTGGGTATATTGACACGGACGTAAAGTGATCACTTTAATTTGGTGATGCCTAAATGTTGTTTTACTTGTATGCCTTTGGAGTTGAGGGAATAAGGATGGGCTCGTTGGCTTTGACTTTACATACCAAGGTCTCGAATATGCTAAAATCATAATGGCAGTAAAACAAACGTGGTAAAACAAATAGCAGCCATTGCTGTACTACCTAATGTATTATTGTAAGACTGTTGCATATTGTAAACACATCAACTTGCTCTATTGAGTTGTTGTAGAAATGCTAAGTTGGGTTTCAGAGAATTAATTTTGTTTACTTTTTTTTACAGAACCAGTTATTAACAGATTCAACAGAAGGGTTTCAGGTAAGCCTTGTCTTACACTGATTTTAATCTTACCACATCAGATTGGATTTGCGTTACAAAAGTTTTAGATTAAGCCCAATTTCTCTAATTAGGGTTTAATTTATTGTTGGGAAGAGCCTTGCCCTTACCTGGCTGAATTAATACTAAATTAATTACCCATTTGGACACTGATATCAACAGCATTTTAGTAAGGACAAGAGCATGGGGAACATTTAATAGTTAGGCTGTAGCAGAAGTGAAGCCTTTATCTGAAGCTGTTGTGCCTTCCATCTTTGAGAAAGATTATGTTCTGGACTATAGTTTGATTTACTAATTTGTCCTTTTTGTAGTTCAGTTGTTGAATTTTATCTGCATTTTTGAAGCTCCTGATGCACTGATATTTACTTTAATCCTGAATTGATTCCTATATGTGTTCATCAATGAGAGATATATTAAAGTTGTTTGTTTCTGTATAGATTTAGATGTCTTTGCGGCAAATTTCTTTCTCAAATTTGCAGAAAATTAGAATACAATAAAACAGAAAATGCTAGAAAAGCATAACAGGTCAGTTAGCAATTGCCAAAGAAAGAGGGGTCACTTTTACTTAAGAATTATATCAATGTTTTCTAAGGTACTGACTGACTTGTTTATTTTCAGAATTAGATGTTTTAGGATTTGATTTTTTTATATCTCGGAATTAAAACTAAATCTCTAATTTTGAGTTGAAGAGGTTAGCCGTTTAGTTAATAACAGGAGGTTGCTGGAAAATAAATAAATTATGTACTCAGTGAAAGTAAAATAAACACGCACTACTGAAATATATTAGCATTGCATTTCTCTTCAAATTCCTCCACAGCCTCACTCCTCCCTATCTCTGTGACCTCCTCCAACCCTGCAAGCCTTCGAGATCTCTGCGCTCCTCCAATTTTGGCTTCTTGTGCATCCCTCTTGCATATAGGTCTTTCTTTATCCCCGATTTTAATCACTCCAAAATTGGCAGCCGTGCTTTCACCTTCCAAACTCTGGAATTACCTCCCGAGACCTCTCAGCCTCTCTCTTCTTCAAGATGTTCTGTTAAACCTATCTTTGACAAAGCTTTTGGTCAGCTGTCCTGATACCACCTCCTGTTTTTGTTGATCTTGCTCTTGTTAAGTGCCTTGGGACGTTTTGCTATGTTAAATGCACTGTAAGTTGTTCAGGACTGCCACATATGGTCTTCATAGATTGTGCAACTATTATGGATGGTTTTGGTCTTGAATATATAGAATTAGCCCAATGTTATTTGATTATTTTAAGGACTGCTGGTTTACAATTCAGTACAAATTTACAGCTTTGTAGTATAGGCCCCCATCCATGTGGTACTGGGCAGATTGCCAAATCTATTTCACATAAGAATCAGAGTCTTCTCCTTGATGAAAAAGGTATGCCTTCTTTGAAACCAAAGGATAGCCTCAAAGAGAGAAAAAAAAAATCAACATAAAATAGCATGAAAATGTTACGGTTAATAAGTCAGTTACTGATTTAAAATCTACATTTAGCCTTTCCAGTGTCAATGCTAGTAAGGCACCACATGCACCCTCATGAATTTGGCTGTAACAACTGATGTAAAAACATTGTACTGAAGAAAAGTGCCAGTACATGTTACTGTTCAACTTGCCCATCTTCCAGCCTGATTTAAATCTTGGTAAGTAGTGGTTGCCTCAGATTGAAGAGAAAACCTTTTGTTCTTGCTCTTTCTTCCTGAACCCCTACCTTGAAATTATATTTTGGGAGCCTGAAAGCTGAAGTTCTGCTCCAGATTAGTTCATTTTGCCTTAAGAAATTGATTCTGGTTGAATGTGCAGTACTAATAGAGGGGAACAGAAATCAGGGACATGTACAATTGAGGATCATGTCAAAATATCATTATAATTAGCTAGAGTAGGCTTAATCCCAGCGGTCCCCCATGATTACTGATGTCAAGGGAATGCAGCATTAGTTCATCATTTGTAAACTGCGGTGGTTCTGTTGGTTAGCCTACCGTTGTTCCCTCTAGAGAACTTAAGTTTGAAACTAGCCAACACCGATGGAACAAAAGCCTGTGTCTCTCTGATACTGTTGTGAAATAAAACAGTTTACATTGGTGGGGGCCACATTACAAAGCTGTTAATTTGGACTGAATCGTTGACAACCCTACTCAACGAGAAAGTAAGGATAACTGGGTTAATAGGTGGTTCTCTGCTGAAGGTGAGTTTAAGGAACATTGTCCGGGCAAAACCATGGGATCTTTGTAAACATTTGGTTATGCTGCCCAGTCCCCAGAACTGACATGTATCCCTTAATCACGGATCAATATCAAGCTAATTTAAAAAAAATTCTCATTGACAAGGCCAGCACTTATTGTCCACCTCCAGTTGCCTTTGAGAAGGTACTGGTGGATCTTCTTGAACTGCTGCAGTCCGTGTGCTGAAGGTGCTCCCATGTTTGGTATGGAGTTCCAGGATTTTGACCGGAGATGAAGGAATGGCGATGTCCAGATCTCAGACAGAAAAACACTATACTTAATGTAAATAATTAGGCATATAGGGCTCAATTTGCCCCAATGATTTGTGCTGTTTTTTTTGAGCAGGCTGCTTTTTTTTTGGCCTAAGTTGTTTTAAAAAAAAAACACAGTTTCCCCACTAAATTTGCACCAGCGTAACTCAGTTACGATTTTTTAGGTTATTTTTTTTTTCAGCCAAAGGGCGCGTAACCTGCCACCCGTGCCAATTCTGGCCATTGAGGCAAGTTTGGCCAGCTAAGAGTTACTCCAGCTCTGCTTAGGCCAGCGGATGTGGCATCTGCAGAAAAACCTTCTGGAGAGTTAAAGAAATTGATGCAGGTAAGGAAATCGGCGCAGAGAGAGAGAGAGAGATGGAGAGATGCCGTTTTTTGGGATGTCAGGCGGGGAAGTGGACCGGCAGGCAAGTTGCTGCAATATATTTTAATGTGTTTTTTAAATTGATGCAATGTGTTTTAATGTGTTGCGAGCTGGCTGTATGTTTCACTTTGCAGCCTCAGCTCGTATTGTGTCCCTAGTTACCATGGCAACCCGATCTTTTTGGCGCAGATCAAGGCTCCATCTGCAACATTAAAGGACAGGTTAGACCACGCCAAAATTAAGAAATCCAATGGGGAAACTTGGAACTTTCTTTTTTGGCGTACTTAGGCCTCCAAAAAAAACGGGCGCAACTCTTCAAGTACGCCCAAAAAAAGCTTGGGGGAAAATTGAGCCCATTGTGTTTTGTTCTGTGGTCAAGAGAGGAATCTGAGTAAATTCAACAGTAGCTGGCAGTAGTTTGGGCTCAATTTTGCCCAACCCCTTTTTTCGGTGCACTTACTTTAAGTGCGCCGACTTTGCGCGCTGGAAACGGCGCCGGAAAAAAGTCGCCCCATCCTGGCTGCTCATCCGAGTCCCCGTGGCGTGCATTGTGAAGTGGGGAGCGTGGCGTGCTTTATGAAGTGGAGGGCGGAGCAACAGGCCAGCGGCGAAAACCATGCCGGCACTTGCGCGCATGTGCAGTGAAGTCTGCGCGCATGCTCCTGCCCTCCCAGCGTGTCCTGTGAGCTGTGAGCAGAACCCAATGCTCACAGCCACTATCCCCGCCCCGATCTCGCCGCACCCTATCCCCGGCCGGCTGGCCCACTGAGTTCCCGGGCAAGGTAGGATTTCAGTTTTATTTTGTATTCATTGATGGTTCTGCTTGAGAGTTTTGATTTGGGTGGGGGGATGGGGAGGGGGGGTGGGGGGAAGAGCGAAAGAGTGTTTTGGGGGCGGGGAGAAAGTGTTTTGATGGGGCGGGAGGAACTAAAAAAAAAACTTGATTGTGGCATAAAGATAGGACTTCTCTTTTTTTATTTGTTATTGATTGATTGCTTATTACTTTTTGGCCTTTGTTTAGTGCTTTGAAAGTCTTGGTGCAGGTCCTCAGCTTTCTTCTATTTTTTATTTGTTATTGAATGCTTATTATTTTATGCTTTGTTTAGTGCTTTGTAAGTCTTGGTGCTTTAAATGTACAAACCTGCGCCGATTTCTTAACTGCCCGCAAGGTTTTTCAGAGCTGGCCACATACGCTGACCTAAGTGGATTTGGAGTAAGTTTTAGCTGGCCAAAGTGGCATAAATGGCCAAAACTGAAGTAAGTGTCTGGGAACACTCCTTTTTGAAAAGAAAACTGAACTAAAAAAAATCATACCTAACTGACTTACTCTGGAGCAAACTTTTGGGGGAAAATGAAATTTTTTAACTTACGCCAGAAAAAAACAACTTACTCCAAAAAAAAAATTGATGCAAGTCATGGCCAAAATTGGGCCCATAAGCAGTTTCCATTTTACTTTGGCAACACATTTTGATGGGTAGGAGCCATGTATCTAGATCTTCATCTTGCATGTGCAGTTGTTGAAATATGTAATTTCGGTAATAGCTATATCAGATACACATTTACTTCTTCAATTACACCACACAAAGAATGTTCAGCCTAATTACATCGGATTGCGGTATTGCCAATACAGACTGAGCCAAAACACAAATATAGCGATGTTGACTTTGTAAATACTTTGTGATCGAACAGATAGATGATTCGTTGTAATGGGCACTTCATTGTAGATATTTTTCAAAATTGTTTGACATGAGTTTGAGAGTGCTCAATAAGCCAACAAGCCTGGCTTGTACCATAGTTAGTTTTAACCAGGTTTCAAAGCTACAGCCGGTGATTTACACTTGTTATCTTTGCCTTTATCTCAGATTGTTCTAAATCTATTAATTTAATCAGCCACTCTGACAAACAGTCCTATTTTTCTTCACACGTGCACACACACCTGTGACATTGTACCTGGGGAGTCAGGACCAAGCGCAGTCTTAGGTGAAGTGAGTTAGAAGGCAGGGGGGATTGGACCAGGGCATGCAGATATAAGTTAGTCCCCATTTAGAATGTTTACATTCTATCCTTATTTTGTATAATACTTCGATTTTATATTATTTATCATTAAATAGCGAAACCTATGGCAATTTGGGAAGTGGAGCTGGTTGGGAGAATAGCAGTTGCTATGCAGTCCAGGCTGAGGAGCTGTGAGAAGCAAAACTAAAGTGCTCTCGTGCCACTACTTCAGGAGGGTAGGATTACAGGGTGACAAGTTTAGATATGCAGTTTCTATTATAAATATAGACAAAGGAATTTAGAATGATAATGTTGGCAGTGTTACAAAATTTGACAACAGCAAATAAGGTTTTGTGGACAAGAATTGCTGCAGACATCTGTTATCGATTATAGGATTTTTACATTTATGAGAGAAAACAATTTACAATAATATGCTTTTAGTTTTGGACACAACTATTTGTACTCATAAAATGGCCGCCATGTCTCTGATTGGCTCTCCATTATCACATAACCTATTACTGATTGGTCCCCTTGGAGGATAAGCCACACCCTGTAGTTTCTCTGGAATGTGTAAATGGAACCGCCCAGCCCAAGTTCTCACTGACTTTGCAAATTGTAATTTGATCCACGTTGCCTTCTGAAGCCATAGAGGACAGATCTTGAACAACCCAGCAAAAGCCTCCTAAGTTCCAGCGCAAGTGCTGCCTTCCACAGCCGAAGTTCCTTACCTCAGCACAAGTGCTGCCTCCCCCAGCCGAAGTCTCTTGCACAAGTGCATCCTTCCCCCTGCCAAAGTCCCTTACCTTAGCACAAGTGCATTCCTAGGAGCTGGCAATAGCCGCTGACCCAAATGACACCGAAATAATGTAAAAAACGTAATGAAATTTATTGACCATAAAAGACAATCAAGTTGCATTGTGCAAAATTCTCCAAACATGATTAGGGCTCGGCAGGCGGCTCGGTGGCTGGTTCGGGGCTCTGCGGGAGGCTCAGGGCTCGGCGGCTCAGTGGGGGGGCTCAGGGCTTGAGGGCTTGGCGGCTTTCAACTCGGCGGGAGACTCAGCGGCTTGCCGCTCAGTTGGTCAATGTGGTCAGGATCAATTGGTTCCAGTTTCGGGCGGGGGGGTGCGGAATCCGGAGAACACAGGCGCAAAAGGACAAGAACAGCATTAGTACAAATAGTCACTTCGTTTATTTTTCCCTTATTTTGAGTTTTGCAAAGATTACTGAATGAGAGACCAAATGCAACATTTGCGTGCAAATTTTAACCCTTCAAATCGGGCTGCCAACTTTGAACGCTAATACCTTCAGAAATAAACTTGCCAGATTGGGATCTTTTCATTTGGGATGAATTTCAGATTATAAGCATGGTTATAAACATATTTATTCAGACTGTTAGCAAAAATGAAAGTGCATGGAAATTAAGGCAACCTGTTGCCCTGGGTAGGAAATTGGTTCGGAAGTAGAAGACAAAGAGTAGGGATAATGAGTAAGTACTTCAATTGGCAGGATGTGACTAGTGTTTTTCCCCCAGGGATCTGTACTGGGGCCTCAGCTTTTCACTATGTTTATCATTGCGGAATTGGAGCTGAGGGTGGATTCACTCTGGAGCATCCACGATGCTGAGAATGACGTGAGTATCACGTGAAGTGAGTTGGTCTTACCGCAGGAGAAGGGTCCACAGCCAGATAGGGAATGGAAGACCAGCAGGAAGAGTAGTGCAAGAAAGATAGTGCAGGGGTCCCCTGTGGTCATCCCCCTGCAAAACAGATACACTGCTTTGAGTACTGTTGGGGGGGATGACTCATCAGGGGAGGGCAGCAGCAGCCAAGTTCATGGCACTGTGGCTGGCTCTGCTGCACAGAAGGGCAGGAAAAAGATTGGGAGCGCGATAGTGATAGGGGATTCGATGGTGAGGGGAATAGATAGGCGTTTCTGCGGCCGCAACCGAGACTCCAGGATGCAAGGGTCAAGGATGTCTCGGAGCGGGTGCAGGACATTCTGAAATGGGAGGGAGAACAGCCAGTTGTCGTGGTGCACATTGGTACCAACGACATAGGTAAAAAAAGAGTTGAGGTCCTACGAAAAGAATTTAAGGAGCTAGGAGCTAAATTAAAAAGTAGGACCTCAAAAGTAGTAATCTCGGGATTGCTACCAGTACCACGTGCTAGTCTGAGTAGGAATCGCAGGATAGCGCAGATGAATACGTGGCTTGAGCAGTGATGCAGCAGGGAGGGATTCAAATTCCTGGGGCATTGGAACCGGTTCTGGGGGAGGTGGGACCAGTACAAACCGGACGGTCTGCACCTGGCCAGGACCGGAACCAATGTCCTAGGGGGAGTGTTTGCTAGTGCTGTTGGGGAGGAGTTAAACTAATATTGCAGGGGGATGGGAACCTATGCAGGGAGACAGAGGGAGACAAAAATGAGGCAAAAGCAAAAGACAGAAAGGAGATGAGGAAAAGTGGAGGGCAGAGAAACCCAAGGCAAAGAACAAAAAGGGCCACTGTCCAGCAAAATTCTAAAAGGACAAAGGGTGTTAAAAAAGCAAGCCTGAAGGCTTTGTGTCTTAATGCAAGGAGTATCCGCAATAAGGTGGATGAATTAAGTGTGCAAATAGATGTTAACAAATATGATGTGATTGGGAATTACGGAGACGTGGCTCCAGGATGATCAGGGCTGGGAACTCAACATCCAGGGGTATTCAATATTCAGGAAGGATAGAAAAAAAGGAAAAGGAGGTGGGGTAGCATTGCTGGTTAAAGAGGAGATTAATGCAATAGTTAGGAAAGACATTAGCTTGGATGATGTGGAATCTATATGGGTAGAGCTGCAGAACACTAAAACGTTAGTGGGAGTTGTGTACAGACCTCCAAACAGTAGTAGTGATGTTGGGGAGGGCATCAAACAGGAAATTAGGAGTGCGTGCAATAAAGGTGCAGCAGTTATAATGGGTGACTTTAATATGCACATAGATTGGGCTAACCAAACTGGAAGCAATACGGTGGAGGAGGATTTCCTGGAGTGCATAAGGGATGGTTTTCTAGACCAATATGTCGAGGAACCAACTAGGGGGGAGGCCATCTTAGACTGGGTGTTGTGTAATGAGAGAGGATTAATTAACAATCTCATTGTGCGAGGCCCCTTGGGGAAGAGTGACCATAATATGGTGGAATTCTGCATTAGGATGGAGAATGAAACAGTTAATTCAGAGACCATGGTCCAGAACTTAAAGAAGGGTAACTTTGAAGGTATGAGGCGTGAATTGGCTAAGATAGATTGGCGAATAATACTTAAGGGGTTGACTGTGGATGGGCAATGGCAGACATTTAGAGACCGCATGGATGAATTACAACAATTGTACATTCCTGTCTGGCGTAAAAATAAAAAAGGGAAGGTGGCTCAACCGTGGCTATCTAGGGAAATCAGGGATAGTATTAAAGCCAAGGAAGTGGCATACAAATTGGCCAGAAATAGCAGCAAACCTGGGGACTGGGAGAAATTTAGAACTCAGCAGAGGAAGACAAAGGGTTTGATTAGGGCAGGGAAAATGGAGTACGAGAAGAAGCTTGCAGGGAACATTAAGGCGGATTGCAAAAGTTTCTAAAGGTATGTAAAGAGAAAAAGGTTAGTAAAGACAAACGTAGGTCCCCTGCAGTCAGAATCAGGGGAAGTCATAACGGGGAACAAAGAAATGGCAGACCAATTGAACAAGTACTTTGGTTCAGTATTCACTAAGGAGGATACAAACAACCTTCCGGATATAAAAGGGGTCAGAGGGTCTAGTAAGGAGGAGGAACTGAGGGAAATCTTTATTAGTCGGGAAATTGTGTTGGGGAAATTGATGGGATTGAAGGCCGATAAATCCCCAGGGCCTGATGGACTGCATCCCAGAGTACTTAAGGAGGTGGCCTCGGAAATAGCGGATGCATTGACAGTCATTTTCCAACATTCCATTGACTCTGGATCAGTTCCTATGGAGTGGAGGGTAGCCAATGTAACCCCACTTTTTAAATAAAGGAGGGAGAGAGAAAGCAGGGAATTATAGACCGGTCAGCCTGACCTCAGTAGTGGGTAAAATGATGGAATCAATTATTAAGGATGTCATAGCAGCGCATTTGGAAAATGGTGACATGATAGGTCCAAGTCAGCATGGATTTGTGAAAGGGAGATCATGCTTGACAAATCTTCTGGAATTTTTTGAGGATGTTTCCAGTAAAGTGGACAAAGGAGAACCAGTTGATGTGGTATATTTGGACTTTCAGAAGGCTTTCGACAAGGTCCCACACAAGAGATTAATGTGCAAAGTTAAAGCACATGGGATTGGGGGTAGTGTGCTGACGTGGATTGAGAACTGGTTGTCAGACAGGAAGCAAAGAGTAGGAGTAAATGGGTACTTTTCAGAATGGCAGGCAGTGACTAGTGGGGTACCGCAAGGTTCTGTGCTGGGGCCCCAGCTGTTTACATTGTACATTAATGATTTAGACGAGGGGATTAAATGTAGTATCTCCAAATTTGCGGATGACACTAAGTTGGGTGGCAGTGTGAGCTGCGAGGAGGATGCTATGAGGCTGCAGAGTGACTTGGATAGGTTAGGTGAGTGGGCAAATGCGTGGCAGATGAAGTATAATGTGGATAAATGTGAGGCTATCCACTTTGGTCGTAAAAACAGAGAGACAGACTATTATCTGAATGGTGACAGATTAGGAAGGGGGAAGGTGCAGCGAGACCTGGGTGTCATGGTACATCAGTCATTGAAGGTTGGCATGCAGGTACAGCAGGCGGTTAAGAAAGCAAATGGCATGTTGGCCTTCATAGCGAGGGGATTTGAGTACAGGGGCAGGGAGGTGTTGCTACAGTTGTATCGGGCCTTGGTGAGGCCACACCTGGAGTATTGTGTACAGTTTTGGTCTCCTAACATGAGGAAGGACGTTCTTGCTATTGAGGGAGTGCAGCGAAGATTCACCAGACTGATTCCCGGGATGGTGGGACTGACCTATCAAGAAAGACTGGATCAACTGGGCTTGTATTCACTGGAGTTCAGAAGAGTGAGAGGGGACCTCATAGAAACGTTTAAAATTCTGACGGGTTTGGACAGGTTAGATGCAGGAAGAATGTTCCCCATGTTGGGGAAGTCCAGAACCAGGGGTCACAGTCTAAGGATAAGGGGTAAGCCATTTAGGACCGAGATGAGGAGAAACTTCTTCACCCAGAGAGTGGTGAACCTGTGGAATTCTCTACCACAGAAAGTAGTTGAGGCCAATTCACTAAATATATTCAAAAGGGAGTTAGATGAAGTCCTTACTACTCGGGGGATCAAGGGGTATGGCGAGAAAGCAGGAAGGGGGTACTGAAGTTTCATGTTCAGCCATGAACTCATTGAATGGCGGTGCAGGCTAGAAGGGCTGAATGGCCTGCTCCTGCACCTATTTTCTATGTTTCTATGTTTCTATCAATGACGACCTTAGATGGAGCAATGGAGAGCAGTGTATCCAAGTTTGCTGTCGACAGTAAATTAGGTGGCACAATAATGTAGATGAGAGCAGAAATGTTGCAAAGGGACATTGATAGACTAAGTGAGTGGGCAAAACTGTGGCAGATGGTGTTCAATGTGGGGAAGAGTGAGATAATCCACTTTGTACCAAGAAAGATAGATCAGAGTATTTTCTAAATAGTAAGAAACTAGTAACTGGAGGAAGCTAGAACTGTGATCTAATTGAAATGTAGCAAATTCTTAGAGGACGTGAGAGGCTGTTTCACCTGGAGAGTCAAGATCGAGGGGGGAGAAATTGCCCTGATTTGCGCTTCTCATCAGCACCTCATAGTTGGGGGGGGGGGGGGGGGGGGTGCGGGCGGCACAAATGGATTTCCGACCTGGCGCGGCGAATTCAAAGACACCCGCGAACTTCCGGCCTGGTTTTGCGCTGGAGCTAAGATTTACCGCTTTGGTTCCTTGCACCCCATTGATCATGACGTCATCCGATGCGCAGTGCCCTGTTACTGCTCCGGATCAGGGGCTGTACTAGCACTGAACCTCGCCCTCCAGCTTCAGCTTCAACGTCAGAGGCAGCTGAGGCAGAGAGAAAGATTGCAAAATATGGCCAGGAAGAGGAGGGCCAACAGGAGGCCTTGCCCTCCCAGGGTATTCTGGGAACATTTCCTCTACATCAATTTAACAGAGGAACAGTGTCTTAGAAGGCTCTGCTTCACCAAGGACATGGTCACAGAGCTTTGCCACCTCCTGCAACCAGACCTCCAACCTCAGACCAGGATGACAATGGCTCTCTGTGTCAATGTCACCATCGCCCTCAATCTCTAAGTCAGCGGATCCTTCTAGTGTGCAACAGGAGATATATCGAACACATCGCAGTTTGTCGTGCATCGGCGAAGTCACAAATGTTCTCTACAGAAGGTGAAAGGACTACATTTCTTTCCCCATCAACAGAGAGAAGCACCACGTCGCTTTGTGTGCACCGCATAACAATCCTGGGATATTCCGTAACCACAAAGGCTGCCACTCACTTAATGTGCAGTTGGTGTGCGACCACACACAACGCATCCTCATTGTCAATGCCCGCTCTCCTGGCAGCAGCTACGATGCCTTCATCCTGCACCAGACCGGTGTGCCAGCTCTGTTCCAGCCACCACATGAAGCTTGCGGCTGGCTGTTGGGAGACCAGGGCTATCCGCTCTCCATCAGGCTCATGAGTCCCCTCTGCATCCCCAATACTCATGCCCAGCACCAGGAACATCATTGAGTAGTCCATCGGAGTGCTTAAGCAATGGTTCGGCTGGCTTGACCGCTCGGGAGGAGCCCTCCGGTACTCGGCCGAGCGGGTGTCCCTTTTCGTCGTTGCTTGCTGCGCAACTTGGCCATCATGAGAGCGCAGCCATTGCCACCAGGCATAGCCGTACCACCTCAGGAGGGGGAAGAGGAGGATGAGGTTGATCAGGAGGAGGAGAAACAGGAGGACGAACAGCAGCAAGAGAGGAGGCAGCCACTCAATCGGCCTGTGGAAGGGTGGTCCGTGACCGCCTCATCAGGCTTCGGTTCCAATGAACTCGAGGCCACTTTCTGGTTGCTCAGCATGTTTCGATCATTCCATCAATTTTTCGTTTCACATCACACCCCAAAGTTGAAATGAGCCACAGCACCAAATTTGCCACATTGCATTAATAGATTTATCCAAATCAGTAACCGCATATATACAACAATAATATTAACTAATCACCTTTTGCAAACTCTTACTTCCCCTCTTTAAAGTACCTTTTCCTAATCTACTGCTCCTATGAAGTGCTTCCCCAGTGGCTGCTGCAGGGCTGGTGGAAGGCTCCTGTGTGTCCGTGCCAGAGACTACAGATGGTCTTGCAGAACACACTCGGATCAGCTCAGGGCGTGGCAGGCCCAGCTGCACACTGCACCACCTCAGAATGGGTGGCGACAGGGTGGGCTGGCTGGATAACAGGCAGCGACGTGCAATGGCGGAGTGGCAGTAGTGGCATCAGGAATGCTGTCATCCTGAGAGAGAACAGCAGGTTCCTGCTCCACTAACCCACTGCCACTCCCCCGGGGGAGCACCTCAATATTCCTACCAATCTGCTTGAGCACGGATACAGATTAGTGGCCTGCTGCGACACCATGAGATCCCCGGTGGACTGTGGTGGACCCAGCAACGATTACAGCAGTCCGAGCTTGCGTGGCATCCAGCTGAGACTGCATGAGAGCAATCTGAGACTGATGCCACCAACCATTGTCTGCATTCCAACACTAAGACGTTGCGTGGCTTCCACCTGTGCTGCAATGGAAGCTACCACGTCATAATGAGGTCTGCAGCCATACATTCTCTGGGAGCCCACCATCCTCTGCAGAGTGGTGTGTGCAGAGCATGGCGCAATGTTTGAGGTTGATTCCTCCATGCTCCTCAGCATTGCCGAGAAGCGCTCGAGCACTCTTGCCATTGCACCTCGTATCTGCAAGTGCATGACCATCACCCTTTTTGTGAACACATCCCCATCGAGGTCCTCATCTGACTCCTGTGCAGCCGAACCCGCCCGTGAACGTTCGCTCTGGGGAGCTGGCTCCCGAGCTACCTTTTTTCCCCTGACCTTGCTGCAGCCCGCTCATCCTCAGTGCAGCCCCCTCCACTAAACTTGTCTCTAAAGATCACGTAGTGCCAGTATCTGAGGTGGTGCCTGGAGGTGAGAGATGTAGTGATGCGTTGCTTTGCTCCTCCTCCTCTTCTTCCTCACTCTCACTGGGAGGCTCGGGGACAAGCGAGTCATCTGGTTGCTAATTATCTGAAAGTATAAGAACATAAGAACAGGAGTAGGCCATCTAGCCCCTCGAGCCTGCTCCGCCACTCAACAACATGGCTGATCTGGCCGTGGACTCGGCTCCACTTACCCGCCCGCTCCCCATAACCCTTAATTCCCGAATTGGTTAAAAATCTATCTATCTGTGATTTGAATACATTCAATGAGCTAGCCTCAACTGCTTCCTTGGGCAGAGAATTCCACAGATTCAGAACCCTCTGGGAGAAGAAATTCCTTCTCGACTCGGTTTTAAATTGGCTCTGTATTTTGAGGCTGTGCCCCCTAGTTCTAGTCTCCCTGACCAGTGGAAACAACCTCTCTGCCTCTATCTTGTCTATCCCTTTCATTATTTTAAATGTTTCTATACGATCACCCCTCATCCTTCTGAACTCCAACGAGTAAAGACCCAGTCTACTCAATCTATCATCATAAGGTAACTCCCTCATCTCCGGAATCAGCCGAGTGAATCGTCTCTGTACCCCCTCCAAAGCTAGTATATCCTTCCTTAAGTAAGGTGACCAAAACTGCACGCAATACTCCAGGTGCGGCCTCACCAATACCCTGTACAGTTGCACCAGGGGCTCCCTGCTTTTGTACTCCATCCCTCTCGCAATGAAGGCCAACATTCCATTCGCCTTCCTGATTACCTGCTGCACCTGCAAACGAACTTTTTGGGATTCATGCATAAGGATGCTCAGGTCCCTCTGCGCCGCAGCATGTTGTAATTTCTCCCCATTCAAACAATATTCCCTTTTACTGTGTTTTTTTCCCAAGGTGGATGACCTCACATTTTCCGACATTGTATTCCATCTGCCAAACCTTAGCCCATTCGCTTAACCTATCTGAATCTCTTTGCAGCCTCTCTGTGTCCTCTACACAACCCGCTTTCCCACTAATCTTTGTGTCGTCTGCAAATTTTGTTACACTACACTTTGTCCCCTCTTCCAGGTCATCTATGTATATTGTAAACAGTTGTGGTCCCAGCACCGATCCCTGTGGCACACCACTAACCATCGATTTCCAACCCGAAAAGGACCCATTTATCCCGACTCTCTGCTTTCTGTTAGCCAGCCAATTCTCTATCCATGCTAATACATTTCATCTGACTCCGCGTACCTTTATCTTCTGCAGTAACCTTTTGTGTAACACCATTATCGAATGCCTTTTGGAAATCTAAATACACCACATCCATCGGTACACCTCTATCCACCATGCTCGTTATATCCTCAAAGAAGGCACAACACTCAGGCAGGGGGGCAGGAATGGAGCAAGGGATGCTGACAGTATCAGAAGCTGGAAAGTGAGACAGGCTTGTGATGTGAGGGGGAAGTGGGATGAGAGGACAGGGGATGAAGATACTGTTGTTGCCCCCAATGGGGTCCATGTACCCGACAGCCACGGCGCCGGCCACTTGGTGCCCAATGAATCGCAGCACTTGCTCCTCCAGGTCTGTAAGTTGCTGGAGCTGCATATCACCCCCCAGCCTGTTCTCTGCTGCTCCCTTCGAATGAGGGTCATCTTTGCCTGCAAGCGAAACAAATGTGTGTGAGTGAGAGTTCAGCTGTGTGTTTTGGAGATGTGCGTGCCATAGTTGAATAGTTGTAATTGTAGGCAAGGCGTGATATGTGGATGTGAGTTTTAGTAGGTGCAGATGTATGGCGGGGTTGTGGTGGTTTGTGCAGTGTCTACAGAGTAGGGTTCAGATGCTGGTATGTCGGACCTGTTGAAGCATGCACTCACCCTGACCATCCGAGTGAGGTCGTTGAATTTCTTCGGGCACTGTTTCAGACTTAGGACAAACTGGGGCAATGGCCTCCTTCCAGTGGCTGGGGACAGCACTGCCCTCCTTTGTTCATTCCTGTGACCAATGCCTCCGATGCCTGGTCACTGAAACTGCAAGCTCTCTCCCTTGGAGTGGGATCAGCCATGACGATCACCGGACTCAGTATGTTGCCGGTTGCCTTCACAGCCAGCAATGTTGACGATGAGGATCTGCACAATGATGGAACCTCCCCTTTAATAGCTGGAAGGAGGATCTGCACAATGATGGAACCTCCCCTTTAAGAGCTGGAAGGAGCCAGTGGGAAGGGATCATTCCCGATTGCATTGCGCCTTAAATTCATTATCGCTCTGCTGGGAGCGCCCCTGTAGTGCCCCACTGAGGTCACTTGCACTTGATTTAGCACACCAGTTTTTTTCCTGGAGTGCAAACAACCAATTTACTGGAAGCTCAATCATTAGCGCCTGGTGCTAATTTTTCAAGTTTTCAAAAATTAGTGCCCTAAATGGGGCGCTACCAAATTTCTAGCCCTAGGGGGTCATAGTCTCAGGGTAAGAGGTCGGCCATTGAGGAGAAATTTCTTCATCTCAGAGGGTTGTGGATCTTTAGAATTCTCTGTCCCAGAAGGCTGCTGATGCTCAGTCATTGTGGCGGCGCAGGTTCGAGGGGCCATATGGCCTGCACCTGCTCCTATTTTTTATGTTCTTAAGAACAGAGATTTAGGGATCCATGTAAGATTTTGGACGGGTAACAAAAATAATGAATAAGGCTAATGGAATGTCGGCATTTATCTTAAGCAGGTAGATTACAAAGAGGTGGAAGTTATGCTACTGTTGTATAAAGCTCTAGTTAGACAGCATCTAAAGTACAGTGTTCAGTTCTGTGCACAACACCTCGGAAGATATTTTGGCCTTGGAGGAGTTGCAGCGCAGATTCACAGAATGCTGGGGCTAAAAGGGTTAAATTATCAGGAGAGGTTGCATAGACGAGGCTTCTTTCCCTTGAGCAGAGAAGATTAAGGGGTGATCTAATTGAGATATTTTAAGATGATTAAAGGATTTGCTAGGGTAGATAGAGAGAATCTATTTCCTTTCGTGGGAGATTCCAGAACAAGAGGACATAACCTTAAAATTGGAGCTCGACCATTTAGGGGTGGTCAAGAAGCACTTCTCACTTCTTCACACGAAGGGTAGTGGAAATCTGGAACTCTTCTACCCAAAAAGCTACTGAGGTTGGGTCAATTGAAAATTTAAAAACTGAGAATGATAGATTTTTATTAGGTAAAGGTATTAAGGGATATGGAGCAAAGGCAGGTCAGTGAAGTTGTGGTACAGATCAACCATGATTGGAAGCATCCTAAGAAATCTTGACCCCATCACAGGTCTTGCCATACAACTACAGTTGTTTTTTATGTAAATTTAAGGCAATTAATTTTTCATTTATACAAGTGTTTTTTAAATTTGAACTGAGACACCAGCTGGTATATTTTTATATATATATATATATGGATCCTAGATACACAGGAACATATAGAAACATAGAAATTTACAGGGCAGAAGGAGGCTATTTTGGCCCATTGTGTTCACTCTGGCCATCAAAGAGCTGGCCCTTGGTCAGCAGCCCTGAAAGTTATATATAAACCTATGAACAATGACGGAGAGGCAAAGAGCATGCAGCCCAACCAGTCCACCTCACACAACTGCGACACCCCTTATACGAAAACATTCTACACTCCATCCAAACTGGAGCTGTGTGATCTAGGAGAGGCGAAAACCAGATTAAAAACCCAGGCCAATTTAGGGAGAAAAAAATCTGGGAAAATTCCTCTCCGACCCATCCAGGCGGTTGAAACTAGTCCAGGAGATCACCCTGGCCGTATTCAATTCCCTGCAGTACTTACCATTAATACTACAGCTGCTAACAAAAGGTCATCCAGTCTAATCCCAATTACCAGCTCTAGGTCCGTAACCCTGCAGGTTACTGCACTTCAAGTGCCCATCCAACCATTTCTTAAAAGTGGTGAGGGTTTCTGCATCCACCACTCTTCCAGGCAGCAAGTTCCAGCTCCCCTCACATCCCCTCAACCTTCCACCACCCACCTTAAAACTATGCCCCCTCGTAATAAACCCCTCCAGCAATGGAAATAGGCTATGTCCACTATGTCCAGGCCCCTCAATATTTGTACACCTCAATGAGGTCTCCTCTCAACCTCCTCTGTTCCATGAGAACAAACCCAGCCGATCCAATCTGTCCTCATAACTAAGATTCTCAATTCCAGGCTATCCATAATAAATCTCCTCTGCACACTCTCTAGAAACATAGAAAATAGGTGCAGGAGTAGGCCATTCGGTCCTTCGAGCCTGCACCGCCATTCAATGAGTTCATGGCTGAACATGCAACTTCAGTACCCCATTTCTGCTTTCTCGCCATACCCCTTGATCCCCCTAGTAGTAAGGACTACATCCAACTCCTTTTTGAATATATTTAGTGAATTGGCCTCAACAACTTTCTGTGGTAGAGAATTCCACAGGTTCACCACTCTCTGGGTGAAGAAGTTTCTCCTCATCTCGGTCCTAAATGGCTTAGCCCTTATCCTTAGACTGTGACCCCTGGTTCTGGACTTCCCCAACATGGGGAACATTCTTCCTGCATCTAACCTGTCCAAACCCGTCAGAATTTTAAACATTTCTATGAGATCCCCTCTCATTCTTCTGAACTCCAGTGAATACAAGCCTAGTTGATCCAGTCTTTCTTGATATGTCAGTCCCGCCATCCCGGGAATCAGTCTGGTGAACCTTCGCTGCACTCCCTCAATAGCAAGAATGTCCTTCCTCAGGTTAGGAGACCAAAACTGTACACAATACTCCAGGTGTGGCCTCACCAAGGCCCTGTACAACTGTAGTAACACCTCCCTACCCCTGTACTCAAATCCTCTCGCTATGAAGGCCAACATGCCATTTTCTTTCCTAACCGCCTGCTATACCTGCATGCCAACCTTCAATGACTGATGTACCATGACACCCAGGTCTCGTTGCACCTCCCCTTTTCCTAATCTGTCACCATTCAGATAATGGTCTGTCTCTCTGTTTTCACAACCAAAGTGGATAACCTCACATTTATCCACATTATACTTCATCTGCCATGCATTTGCCCACTCACCTAACCTATCCAAGTCACTCTGCAGCATCACAGCATCCTCCTCGCAGCTCACACTTCCACCCAACTTAGTGTCATCCGCAAATTTGGAGATACTACATTTAATCCCCTCGTCTAAATCATTAATGTACAACGTAAACAGCTGGGGCCCCAGCAAAGAACCTTGCGGTACCCCACTAGTCACTGCCTGCCATTCTGAAAAGTACCCATTTACTCATACTCTTTGCTTCCTGTCTGCCAACCAGTTCTCAATCCCATGTGCTTTAACTTTGCACATTAATCTCTTGTGTGGGACCTTGTCGAAAGCCTTCTGAAAGTCCAAATACACCACATCAACTGGTTCTCCCTTGTCCACTCTACTGGAAACATTCTCAAAAAATTCCAGAAGATTTGTCAAGCATGATTTCCCTTTCACAAATCCATGCTGACTTGGACCTATCATGTCACCTCTTTCCAAATGCGCTGCTATGACATCCTTAATAATTGATTCCATCATTTTACCCACTACCGATGTCAGGCTGACCGGTCTATAATTCCCTGTTTTCTCTCTCCCTCCTTTTTTAAAAAGTGGGGTTACATTGGCTACCCTCCACTCCATAGGAACTGATCCAGAGTCTATGGAATGTTGGAAAATGACTGTCAATGCATCCGCTATTTCCGAGGCCACCTCCTTAAGTACTCTGGGATGCAGACCATCAGGCCCTGGGGATTTATCGGCCTTCAATCTCATCAATTTCCCCAACACAATTTCCCGACTAATAAGGACTTCCCTCAGTTCCTCCTTCTTATTAGATCCTCTGACCCCTTTTATATCCGGAAGGCTGTTTGTGTCCTCCTTAGTGAATACCGAACCAAAGTACTTGTTCAATTGGTCTGCCATTTCTTTGTTCCCTGTTATGACTTCCCCTGATTCTGACTGCAGGGGACCTACGTTTGTCTTTACTAACCTTTTTCTCTTTACATATCTATAGAAGCTTTTGCAGTCCATTTTAATGTTCCCTGCAAGCTTCCTCTTGTACTCTATTTTCCCTGCCCTAATCAAATCCTTTATCCTCCTCTGCTGAGTTCTAAATTTCTCTCAGTCCCTGGGTTCGCTGCTATTTCTGGCCAATTTGTATGCCACTTCCTTGGCTTTAATACTATCCCTGATTTCCCTTGATAGCCACGGTTGAGCCGCCTTCCCTTTTTGATTTTTACGCCAGACATGGATGTACAATTATTGTAGTTCATCCATGCGGTCTCTAAATGTCTGCCATTGCCCATCCAATGTCAATCCCTTAAGTATCATTCGCCAATCTATCCTAGCCATACCTTCAAAATTACCCTTCTTTAAGTTCTGGACCATGGTCTCTGAATTAACTGTTTCCTTCTCCATCCTAATGTAGAATTCCACCACATTCTGGTCACTCTCGTGCAATCACTTCCTTCCTATTATATGACGACCAGAACTGATTGCAGTACTATAGCTGTGGCCTAACTAAAGTATTATACAATTTAAGCATAACCTCCCTGCTCTTATATTCTATACCTCGGCCAATAAAGCAAGCATTCTGTATGCCTTCTTAACCACCTTATCCACCTGGCCTGAAGCACCCTTTGTTCATCTACACTATTAAGTGGCCTACTGCTTAATGTGCATACCCTTTCCTTATTCGCCCTTCACCTCACCTCATTCATGCATCACCTCACACTTCTCTGAATTAAATTCCATTTGCCATTACTCTGCCCACCTGACCAGTAGATTGATATCCTCCTGCAGCCCATGACTTTCTTCTTCATTATCAACCACACAACCAATTTTAGTGTTGTCTGCAAACTTCTTAATCATACTCCCTATATTCAAATCTAAATTGTTGATATATACCACAAAAAGCAAGGGACCCAGTACTGAGCCCTGTGGGACCCCACTGGAAACATTCTTCCGTCACAAAAACAACCATCAACCATTACCCTCTGCTTCCTACCTCTAAGCCAAGTTTGGATCCAACTTGCCACTTTGTCCTGGATTCCATGGGCTTTAACCTTGTTGACCAATCTACCATGTGGGATCTTATCAAAAGCTTTGCTAAAGTCCATATACAGTACGTCGTATGCACTACCCTCATCGACCCTCTTGGTTACCTCTTCAAAAACTTCAATCAGGTTAGTCAAACACG
The DNA here is from genome assembly GCF_044704955.1 of Pristiophorus japonicus. Taxonomy (NCBI): domain Eukaryota; kingdom Metazoa; phylum Chordata; class Chondrichthyes; family Pristiophoridae; genus Pristiophorus; species Pristiophorus japonicus. The sequence goes on from NC_091988.1 coordinate 65,844,611, forward strand.
ATCTTCTCTTAACAATCTGCTGACTGTCCCTAATTAATCCCTGCCCTTCCAAATGTAGATTTATCCTGTCTTTCAGGATTTTTTCCAATAATTTTCCCACCACTGAGGTTCGGCTGACAGGCCTGTAATTACTTGGCCTATCCCTTTCTTCCTTCTTAAACAAGGGTACTACATTAGCAGTCCTCCAATTCTCCAGCACCATGCCCAAATCCAAAGAGGACTGAAAAATGATGGCCAAGGCCTCTGCTATTTCCTCTTGCTTCGCTCAACAGCCTGGAATGCATTTCATCCAGGCCTAGGAACGTATCTACTTTCAAAGCTGCTGAACCCCTTAATACTGCCTCTCTCATTATATTTATTTCATCCAGAATATCACACACTTCCTCGATAGCAGCATCTGCATTGTCCCTTTGTGAAAACAGATGCAAAGTATTTGTTAAGAACCTTACCAGCATCTTCCGCCTCCACACAAAGATTACCGTCCTGGTCTCTAAGAGACACTACCCTTTCTTTAGTTACCCTCTTACGCTTAATATATTTATAGAAAATCTTAGGGTTTTAATTTTACTAGCCAAGAATTTCTCGTGCTCTCTCTTAGCATTCCTAATATCCTTTTTAATTTTGCCTCTTAACTTTCTATATTCCTCTAAAGATTCTACAGTATTTAGCCATTGGTATATGACATAAGCTTTCCTTTTTTTCTTTATCCTCGCCTGTAAGCCCCTAGACATCGAGGGGTTCTAGAATTATTGGGCCCCAAGTTTCGGGCCGCGCCTAAAACGGCGCAGCCCGGACCTGGACGCCCGTTTTTCGCGCCAGAAAGTGCGCCTAAAAAAAACTTGCCTATTCTCCGGCTCCCTGCAGGTCCTCTGGAGCTGGGCGCGGCGCAACCTGAGCTGTAGGGGGCGGAGCCAGGTCCCTGCGCTGAAAACAGTGCCGGGACCTCTGCACATGCATGCTACAGTGGGCGCGCATGTGCAGTAGCTCCAGGCGCCCAAAACTGTGGGAGGGGCCCGTAGCACGCAGCCCCTATCCCTGGCCGAATGGCCTCACTGGGGCTACGTGGATAAGGCTCCTCCCACCCGACCGGACCCCGCCCCCCCTGGACCTCCGCGACTCGACCTACATTCTCTCCCCCCCCCCCCCCCCCCCGACCTCTGCGACTTACCCCCACCCCCCCTCCGCGACTCCCCCTCCCCCCCCCCCCCCCCGACACCACCAAATGTAAATCCAGCCCGAAGTCTTGGGGCCCAGCCGTTCAGCCTCCTTCTCTCCCTTCCCCTTCCCTCCCTCCTCTCCTCTTCTCTCCCTCCTCTCTCCTTCCCTCCTCCCTCCTCCCTCCTCGTCGTCGTCCTTGTCCTCCTCCTCCTCCTCCTCTCCCCCCACCCCTCTCCTCCTCCCCCCACCCTCCTCATTCCTCCCCCCCACTCTCCTCCTCCTCCTCCTCCTCACCCTCCTCCTCCTCCTCACCCTCCTCCTCCTCCTCACCCACCTCCTCCTCCTCACCTCCTCCTCCTCACCTCCTCCTCCTCACCCTCCTCCTCCTCACCCTCCTCCTCCTCACCCTCCTCCTCCTCACCCTCCTCCTCCTCACCCTCCTCCTCCTCACCCTCCTCCTCCTCCTCCTCCTCCTCACCCTCCTCCTCCTCCTCACCCTCCTCCTCCTCCTCACCCTCCTCATCCTCCTCACCCTCCTCATCCTCCTCACCCTCCTCCTCCTCCTCACCCTCCTCCTCCTCCTCACCCTCCTCCTCCTCCTCCTCCTCCTCCTCACCCTCCTCCTCCTCCTCCTCCTCACCCTCCTCCTCACCCTCCTCCTCCTCCTCCTCCTCACCCTCCTCCTCACCACCCTCCTGACCCTCCTCCTCACCCTCCTCCTCACCCTCCTCCTCACCCTCCTCCTCACCCTCCTCCTCACCCTCCTCCTCACCCTCCTCCTCACCCTCCTCCTCACCCTCCTCCTCACCCTCCTCCTCACCCTCTTCCTCACCCTCTTCCTCCTCCTCCTCACCCTCTTCCTCCTCTTCCTCCTCACCCTCCTCACCCTCCTCACCCTCCTCACCCTCCTCACCCTCCTCACCCTCCTCACCCTCCTCACCCTCCTCACCCTCCTCACCCTCCTCACCCTCCTCACCCTCCTCCTCCTCCTCCTCCTCCTCACCCTTCTCCTCCTCGAGAAGCTTGATGACTCCAGCATCTACTGGCTTGAAGCTTAGATGTGGTATTCTTTGGAGGACTGACAAGTACCACATACGTTAAACCAGAAATTTCAGGATGCGCAGGACATTTATCCCTAATGTTGAACACGCTTCTACCCTGAGCTCTAACCTTTCTGTCCAGAGATCAAGTGTACCCTTCAAAAAATCTCAGAAGCCATCCAAAATCACTGAAGTGTTGAGCATTTCTCAAACGCCTTTACTGCTGACTTTTCTCGATGAATAAAAACAGCAGCTTCTCAGATCCATCTGTATTGGCGTCCAGAAGAAAAGGCGTGTGCAGCTTTGTTTTGTTTCTCAACCAGCGCACTTCCTGTTGTGAAAGGTGCAAGTCTGCCCTGACAGAACCTCATCACAAGTCTCGCACTTCTGGAGTAATGCGGGCAGAATTGGTGAAAGATACTCATTTGTGATTTAAGAGGTCACTTGGCTTTTCTGACCATTTCTTTGAGTTATGGCATGAACTTGTTTCATCTCTTGATCCATCTCAAGTTAACTTTGGAGAGATTGATAAATCTGATTTCTTCTGAAATATTGATGGCTGTGCAATGAACTTTGTTCTGAAATTTATCATCACTCGCTGAATTGAAGCATTCAAGAAGTTCTGCTCCAACATCAAGTTTAGAAGAGCGCGACTATTTTATTTCATTTCTGACTCACTTCATCACAGAAATCTGTTGTTTGTAGGTTTTGCTGATGGCTGTCTGAGTGACTCCACGTTCTTTTGCTGATTCAGGATATCATAGCTTTTTGCCCAGACCAATGTACTTGTGCCTCAAATTCAGCTGTTTGCTTTCTTTTTTTAATTTGATTCTATTTTCACAAAAATAATACAGGCAACTCCCGATTATCCGAGTCCCTCGGGAATTGGGCTATGCCGGGTCAACGATTTCTCCGTTAGAGCGATTGACATTATAAAGTTAAAACCCGATGCCTTCCCGGGTTGAAAGGACTCTGATGTCAGTGGCCCAATGCCTTCCCGGGCCGAAATTTTAAATCCTGTTACAATGGTTTCCTGTTGGATCCATGTGCAGATAATCGAGAGTTGCCTGTAGTTGTTGTGGGCACTAAAATATTGTACTTTAACAGCTTCTCCTAAATAACATCCCCAGCCTGCTAAGCGATTAGAGCAATTATGAGCAAATGGACTCAGTCAGGTAAATCTGTGGTTGTTAAATTTTGCATACGCACTGAAAACCTGAGAGAATTGAAATATGTTATAACCTTATTCAATCTTTTGTTAACAAGACTGCAAATTTACATACATTACATGAATGATAACATTTTACAAATGTAACAATACACAAACTGAACTAGGTACAAAACATATCAAACATGACCAGGACTGACCGCCGAATGCAGATTATAACAAAGGTGATTTAACATTATGCAAGCCTGACTATAAAAGGAAAGTCTGTGATGGATCAGTTAACCTTTGTAAACATATTTGGCTCGAATACAAAAATATGATCAATATTGAACAAAGTTGTTTCTGAATGGCAAATTGTTATTTTGGGGATTTGGATAAGAGGGCGTTCGATATGGCCCTTATGGCTAAAGGGATCAAGGGGTATGGAGAGAAAGCAGGAAAGGGGTACTGAGATGAATGATCAGCCATGATCTTATTGAATGGTGGTGCAGGCTCGAAGGGCTGAATGGCCTACTCCTGCACCTATTTTCTATGTTTCTGTGTTTTTATGTGTCACTCAGGCTGGCACGGTACACCTGTCACAGTGTAACGTAGGTGTCCGAAGGGAGGACGGAAATCTTCCATGGAGCAGAAGGGCCTTTGTTTGTGTACCAGAGTTTCGGAAAGAATCAGTAGTGACCCTGACGTACTCATGCTTTTAACCTATTAGGTATCAAAGCATCCGTCCTGGAAAATCTCAAACATTGTCTGTCTCGGGTCAAATTAAATAAAGACGTGTAGCATTAGTATAAGGGATGGCCCGTAGATGATTTCTTGAGCATGTGAACACTGTTCCCTACTTGTATTAAATGAAATGTATACAGCAGCATTTTATACAGAAGGTACATAGTTTTGTCTACCGAGATGCACTCAATTCATGTTCCCAATTCACAGAAAACTCCTGCTATTCATTATGATACAGTCATTTGCCATTTAATTCGAGGAACTGATCTGACTTTGGAGATCAGCTTCTGTATCACATCAAAAATGAAATTGACAAACACCGTTGTCAGATTGAAGCTTATTGTTCTGTCATGGCGATCAAAGGAGCCATCTGTGTTCTTTCGCTGTGTGAATTCAGTGTTCAAGAATATGAATCCAGAGAGGCTGGCATTTAATAATGTAGAGAAGGTGGAATTCTCCCATCTAATTTGGGAACGGATGAGGGAGACTCTTGGTCGGGAGGACTGAGATGAAGTGAACTTCTGCCTCGAGGGTAGAAGAGAGATTGAGAGAGAAATGTTCCTTCAGCATGCTTGTTCTGGGCACAGCACCCTCCTGGTGGCAAGGAACATGGACAACAACGCAGTGGCAGATGGGACGGAATAGTTTACTTATCTGATGATGAAGCAGAGCACTTTTTTTTTTTAGTTTGACCCGCAGTTTTCTCCAACTTATCATTGGCAAGGCGAAATCATAGTTTTGGGATCCCGCCATAAACTCTGATCCCTTGTCACCGAATCTATCCTTCTTGGCCAGTTGTTCAGACTGAACCAAACTATGCAAAACACTGGAGTTCTAATGACCTTGAGCTGGCTGACCTTTAAACCCATATCCTGTCCATCACCAAAACTGCCCATTTCTGTGTGCTAAATTGTCCATCTCCACCTCAACCCCATCACTGCTGAAACCACACCATGTTTGTGTGACCTCTAGCCTCTTATTCTAGTGTGCTCTTTTTTGGCTTCCTATCTTCCACCTCCACAAATGCTAACTTGTCCAACACGCAGCCTCTCTATCTTGCTCACCCATCATCCTCATTGCCGCTGGCCTACATCAGTTCCCTATCACCCACAATATTAAATTTGAACTCCTTGTTCTGATGTTTAAATCCTTCTATCGCTGAATGTCAGTTGTACATGTGAAAGCTAACCCCCTGAATGTGGGTATTGTCACTGAGAAATTTTATATTAATCAGACAGAGGAGAGGGCCAAGGATAGATTCTTGGGTGACTCTAAATCATTGCATTCCATTGCCACAATGCAGCACAGTTTAAAATACCACCGTCATCGGGTACATTCTTGAGCCACATGATTTACTGGGAGATGTGCAAAGCCATTTAAAAAAAAAAAAGTATTTAGTTCAGAAGTTATTCATGGCTCGGACATGGTCGAGGGCCATTTCAACCACAGTAGAGGAGAATCCTCGGTCGAGGAAAAAGGAACATTTATCGGAAGCATGAGTGTGGAAGGTGGCGTCATCAGAACAAATGCGGCGGAGACGGAGAAACTGGGAGAATGGAATAAAGTCCTTACAGGAAACGGGGTTGGGGGGCAGGGAAGTGTAGTCAAGATAGCTGTGGGAGTCAGTGGGCTTATAATAGATGTTTGTCGATAGCCTATCCCCAGAAAAGGAGACAAGAAGTGGAGGAAGAGAAGGGAAGAGTTTGAGATGGACCATGCGAAGGTGAGGGAAGGGTGGAAATTGGAAGCAAAGTGAATTAAATTTTCTAGTTCTGAGCCAGAGCAGAAAATGGCACCAATACAGTCTTCAGTATAACGGAAAAAGGCGTGACGGAGGGGACTTGAGGAGGACTGGAACAAAGAATGTTCCATATATCCTATGAAAAGGCAAGCATAGCTAGGGCACATGGGGGTTCCCATAGCAACACTTTTTATTTGGAGGAAGTAAGTGGAGTCAAAGGTGAAGTTGTTCAATGTGAGAATCAGTTCAGCCAGTTGGAGGAGGGTGATGGTGGATGGGCACTGGTTGGGCCTTTGTTCAAGGAAGAAGAGGAGCGCCCTCGGGCTGTCCTGGTGGGGGATGGAGGTGCAGAGGGATTGGTCCATAGTGAAAAGAAGACGGTTGGGGCCAGGAAACTGGAAACCGTTAAAGTGGCAGAGGGCATTGGAAGAGTCACGGATGTAGGTGGGAAGAGACTGGACAAGGGGAGAAAAAATTTATCGAGATGGGAAGAAATCCGTTCCGTGGGGCAAGAATGGGCTGAAAGGATGGGTCTACCAGGACAGTCCTGTTTATGGATCTTGGAACTGAGGTGGAAGCCTGCTATATGCAGTTGGGGGATAATGAGGTTGATAATGACGTGGAGGGAAGATCTCCAGAGCAGATGCGATCTTGATAACGATGGTATTTGATAGTGGGGCCATGGACCAGGGGGAGGTAGGAGATGTCAGAGTTGCCATTCAGCCTCCGCATGGTAGAGGTAGGTTTGCCAAACAACAACAGCACCGTCCTTGTCAGCAGGTTTAATGACTATTTTGGGGTAGGACCTGAGAGCACAGAATGCTGCAAGTTCAGAGGGAGGTAGGTTGGAGTGAGTGAGGAGAGCAGAGAAATTGAGTCGGCCGATGTCACGTCGACATAAGAATTAGTAGTAGGCCATTCGGCCCCTCAAGCCTGCTCCGCCATTTAATAAGGTGATGGCTGATCTTCTACCTCAACTCCACTTTCCTGCATTGTCCCCATTTCCCTTGATTGCCTTAATATTCAAAAATCAATCGATCTCTATCTTGAATATACTCAGATTGAGCCTCCACAGCCTTCTGGGGTAGAGAATTCCAAAGATTCACCACCCTCTGAGTGAAGAAGTTTCTCCTCATCTCAGTCCTGAATGGCCGGCCCCTTATTCTGAGACTGTGACCCCTGGTTCTAGACGCCCCATCAGTTAGCAATGAAAAGGTATAGAGAGGGTAAGAGGCCACAGAGTGGGGTCCAGGTAGAACGAGAATTCTGAAAGTGTGCGAAAAGGTCTGCTGTGCGGGGGGAAGACTCTTGGCTAAAGAAGTGGGCACGGAGACGAAGGTGACGGAGAAAGAGCAAATTCATTGAGGTGGAGGCGTATGGAGATGAAGCTCAGGCGTTCGGGGTCAGAGAGGGGTTGGTCAAAAGGGATGTTGAAAGCACTGCAGTGGGTGAGATTAGAAGAAGAGAATGGGGTCAGAGGGAAGTGATGGGGAAGAAGATTTTACAGGGGGGCATTGGTGTCCAATAGATGTTGAAGCTTGCGATCCTTGACTCCTGAAAGGAAGAAAAAATGTTTCTGCAATTGATATGCAATGCATTGTTTGCTGTCTAGATACAATGCCATTGGTATTTTATGTTGGATAGAATTTGTCTTCAGAGTGGCAACCAATAATCAACATACCATTTTTTTTTTAAATGTGATGATTAGATATTCTCACTGTCTACACATTTAGAATAAGCAATTTGTTCCATTGTTGCTGAAGGAATAAGTGACTTCTTGGCCACTTGATATTTTGCTTCAACAAGCATATACAAACACAAAGAGCGATGCAAAAAGAGATATTCTGAAACACCTGCTGAAAAGTGCTCCGTTTCTGCAGTGGCTGATCACCCCTCTGATTCATTGAAGGTGCGGCTTAGCAGTATGCAGTTTAGACTGAAAAATATGTGTTACAAGTGCTATACAGTTGGTATCTCCAGTATCCTAAAAAGAGCAAGTATAACATATGCTATTATCGTCCAATATCACTTAAGTGTTATACGCAAGGTAACAGAATCTATTAACAGCTGTTTGACAGAAGCATTTATTTCATAGTCTTCAGATAAACTATTCAGAATGTGAATTTTGTGAGGTCATAGCACAGCTTGCTTACTTAGCATATATATGGGAATCTTAGTAGCAGTGCTGTATCATTTGTAGCTGCAGCTATTAATGGGGCTTTAGATGAGTTTGGACATTGAGGTTTGAAGATATTTTTGACCAGTTGCAGAAGTGGTTCAATTTTAATCTGTCAAATTGTCCCATTGAAGTCTGAATAAAGCTTTCAACATCTACAGCAAATAAAATCGATTGTGTTCTTCAAGGAAGCGTGCTGGGCTTGAACATCCCCATGGCATCTGTAAAGTGGACCATTTGTGTAATCTGGCAATTTGAGCAAACTGGTGATCAACCTGCGTGCTGCTGTACAATTGTGCTCAGAAGACCGACTTGAAACAAAATCTTGACGACATCCATTGAAGCAAGGGATGGAAAATTGTACTTGGGCCTACAAAGAACAAAAACATGAAAAACAAGTTTATTGACTCTGGGGCTCAACACCTCCTCACTGACCCAGCAGAGGTCCCTGAGTTCGACCTCCCGCGAGGACAGTGGACAGCGCTCAACTCAATCCGCACAGGGCATGGAAGAATGCGGCCACCTGCTCTATAAGTGGAAGGTGAGGGACAACCCGAAGTGCGACTATGGCCATGAGTGCCAGATCATGGAACGCCTCATCAACCTGCCCACTGAGATCTGTTGCGGGAGGCATCTCATTTCTCCACCCAGTATCTCAGGAGGCATTGAATGGAGAGCCAAACTGGACATGTCATTTATAAGCTTTTCCTGCCATATGAAACAACACTTGATGGTGAGGTTATACAATGAGCTGCAACTGCTGGTGTAGACTTTTACATTACAAAGTATTACGATGTATTTACAGCACAGAAACAGGTCATTCCGGCCCAACAGATCCATGCTGGTGTTCATGCATCACACGAGCCTCCACCCACCCCTCTTCATCTAACCTCATCAACACATCTCAATAAACTAACCAAAAAGTCTTCATTAAGTAAATACCATAGTTAAAACAAACTCATTTCCACGTTTAAAAAAAAGCCTGAAGGCTCTGAGTCTCAATGCAAGGAGCATTTGTAATAAGGTGGATGAATTGACTGTGCGCAGATAGCTGTTAATGGATATGATATAATTCGGATTACGGAGACATGGCTCCAAAGTAACCAAGGCTGGGAACTCAACATCCAGTGGTATTCAATATTCAGGAGGGACAGACAGGAAGGAAAAGGAGGTGGAGTAGTGTTACTGGTTAAAGAGGAGATTAACGCAATAGTAAGGAAGGACATTAGCGTGGATGATGTGGAATCTATGGGTAGAGCTGAAAAACAACAAAGGGCAGAAAACCTTAGTGGGAATTGTGTACAGACCACCAAACAGAGTAGGGAGGTTGAGGATGGCATCAAACAGGAAATTAGGGATGCGTGCAATAAGGGTACAGTCGTTATCATGGGTGACTTTAATCTACATATTGATTGGGCTAACCAAACTGGTAGCAATACTGTGGAGGAGGATTTCCTGGAGTGTAGAAGGGATGGTTTTCTAGACCAATATGTCGAGGAACCAACTAGAGAGCAGGCCATCCTAGACTGGGTCTTGTGCAACGAGAGAGGATTAATTAACAATCTGGTCGTGCGGGGCCCCTTGGGGAAGAGTGACCGTAATATGGTAGAATTCTTCATTAAGATGGAGAGTGACATAGTTAATTCAGAGACTAGGGTCCTGAACTTAAAGAAGGGAAACTTTGACGGTATGAGACGTGAATTGGCTAGGATAGACTGGAGAATGATACTTCAAGGGTTGATGCTGGATAGGCAATGGCAGACATTTAAATATCACATGGATGAACTACAACAATTGTACATCCCTGTATGGCATAAGAATAAAAAAGGGAAGGTGGCTCAACCGTGGCTAACGTGGGAAATTAGGGAAAGTGTTCAGTCCAAGGAAGAGGCATATAAATTGGCCAGAAAAAGCAGCAAACCTGAGGACAGGGAGAAATTTAGAATTCAGCAGAGGAGGACTAAGGGTTTAATTAGGAGGGAGAAAATACAGAATGAGAGTAAGCTTGCAGGGAACATAAAAACTGACTGCAAAAGCTTCTTCGACATGTGAAGAGAAAAAGATTAGTGAAGACTAATGTAAGTCCCTTGCAGTCAGAATCATAATGGGGAACAAGGAAATGGCAGACCAATTGAACAAATACTTTGGTTCTGTCTTTACTAAGGAAGACACGAATAACCTCCCGAAATTACTAGGGGACCGAGGGTCTAGCGAGCAGGGGGAACTGCGAGAAATCCTTATTGGTCAGGAAATGGTGTTAGGGAAATTGAAGGGACTGAGGGCCGATAAATCTCCAGGGCCTGATAGTCTGCATCCCAGACTATTTAAGGCAGTAGCCCTAGAAATAGTAGATGCATTGGTGGTCATTTTCCAACATTCCATGGACTCTGGTTCATGTCCTATGGATTGGAAGGTAGCTAGTGTAACCCCACTTTTTAAAAAAGGAGGGAGAGAGAAAACAGGGAATTTTAGACCGGTTAGCCTGACATCGGTGGTGGGGAAAATGTTGGAATCAATTATTAAAGATGAAATAGCAGCGCATTTGGAAAGCAGTGACAGGATCGGTCCAAGTCAGCATGGATTTATGAAAGGGAAATCATGCTTGACAAATCTTCTAGAATTTTTTGAGGATGTAACTAGTAAGAGTGAATAAGGGAGAACCAGTGGATGTGGTGCATTTAGAATTTTAAAAGGCTTTTGACAAGGTCCCACACAAGAGATTAGAAACATAGAAACATAGAAAATAGGTGCAGGAGTAGGCCATTCGGCCCTTCTAGCCTGCACCGCCATTCAATGAGTTCATGGCTGATCATGCAACTTCAGTACCCCATTCCTGCTTTCTCACCATACCCCTTGATTCCCCTAGTAGTAAGGACTTCATCTAACTCCTTTTTGAATATATTTAGTGAATTGGCCTCAACTACTTTCTGTGGTAGAGAATTCCACAGGTTCACCACTCTCTGGGTGAAGAAATTCCTCCTCATCTCGGTCCTAAATGGCTTACCCCTTATCCTTAGACTGTGTCCCCTGGTTCTGGACTTCCCCAACATTGGGAACATTCTTCCTGCATCTAACCTGTCTAACCCCGTCAGAATTTTAAACGTTTCTATGAGGTCCCCTCTCATTCTTCTGAACTCCAGTGAATACAAGCCCAGTTGATCCAGTCTTTCTTGATAGGTCAGTCCCGCCATCCCGGGAATCAGTCTGGTGAACCTTCGCTGCACTCCCTCAATAGCAAGAATGTCCTTCCTCAGGTTAGGAGACCAAAACTGTACACAATACTCCAGGTGTGGCCTCACCAAGGCCCTGTACAATTGTAGCAACACCTCCCTGCCCCTGTACTCAAATCCCCTCGCTATGAAGGCCAACATGCCATTTGCTTTCTTAACCGCCTGCTGTACCTGCATGCCAACCTTCAATGACTGATGTACCATGACACCCAGGTCTCTTTGCACCTCCCCTTTTCCTAATCTGTCACCATTCAGATAATAGTCTGTCTCTCTGTTTTTACGACCAAAGTGGATAACCTCACATTTATCCACATTATACTTCATCTGCCATGCATTTGCCCACTCACCTAACCTATCCAAGTCGCTCTGCAGCCTCATAGCATCCTCCTCGCAGCTCACACTGCCACCCAACTTAGTGTCATCCGCAAATTTGGAGATACTACATTTAATCCCCTCGTCTAAATCATTAATGTACAGTGTAAACAGCTGGGGCCCCAGCACAGAACCTTGCGGTACCCCACTAGTCACTGCCTGCCATTCTGAAAAGTCCCCATTTACTCCTACTCTTTGCTTCCTGTCTGATAACCAGTTCTCAATCCATGTCAGCACACTACCCCCAATCCCATGTGCTTTAACTTTGCACATTAATCTCTTGTGTGGGACCTTGTCGAAAGCCTTCTGAAAGTCCAAATATACCACATCAACTGGTTCTCCCTTGTCCACTCTACTGGAAACATCCTCAAAAAATTCCAGAAGATTTGTCAAGCATGATTTCCCTTTCACAAATCCATGCTGACTTGGACCTATCATATTACCTCTTTCCAAATGCACTGCTATGACATCCTTAATAATTGATTCCATCATTTTACCCACTACCAATGTCAGGCTGACCGGTCTATAATTCCCTGTTTTCTCTCTCCCTCCTTTTTTAAAAAGTGGGGTTACATTGGCTACCCTCCACTCCATAGGAACTGATCCAGAGTCAATGGAATGTTGGAAAATGACTGTCAATGCATCCACTATTTCCAAGGCCACCTCCTTAAGTACTCTGGGATGCAGTCCATCAGGCCCTGGGGATTTATCGGCCTTCAATCCCATCAATTTCCCCAACACAATTTCCCGACTAATAAGGATTTCCCTCAGTTCCTCCTCCTTACTAGACCCTCTGACCCCTTTTATATCCGGAAGGTTGTTTGTGTCCTCCTCAGTGAATACCGAACCAAAGTACTTGTTCAATTGGTCCGCCATTTCTTTGTTCCCCGTTATGACTTCCCCTGATTCTGACTGCAGGGGACCTACGTTTGTCTTTACTAACCTTTTTCTCTTTACTTATCTATAGAAACTTTTGCAATCCGTCTTAATGTTCCCTGCAAGCTTCTTCTCGTACTCCATTTTCCCTGCCCTAATCAAACCCTTTGTCCTCCTCTGCTGAGTTCTAAATTTCTCCCAGTCCCCGGGTTTGCTGCTATTTCTGGCCAATTTGTATGCCACTTCCTTGGCTTTAATGCTATCCCTGATTTCCCTTGATAGCCACGGTTGAGCCACCTTCCCTTTTTTATTTTTACGCCAGACAGGAATGTACAATTGTTGTAGTTCATCCATGCGGTCTCTAAATGTCTGCCATTGCCCATCCACAGTCAACCCCTTCAGTATCATTCGCCAATCTATCCTAGCCAATTCACGCCTCATACCTTCAAAGTTACCCTTCTTTAAGTTCTGGACCATGGTCTCTGAATTAACTGTTTCATTCTCCATCCTAATGCAAAATTCCACCATATTATGGTCACTCTTCCCCAAGGGGCCTCGCACAACGAGATTGCTAATTAATCCTCTCTCATTACACAACACCCAGTCTAAGATGGCCTCCCCCCTAGTTGGTTCCTCGACATATTGGTCTAGAAAACCATCCCTTATGCACTCCAGGAAATCCTCCTCCACCATATTGCTTCCAGTTTGGTTAACCCAATCTATGTGCATATTAAAGTCACCCATTATAACTGCTGCACCTTTATTGCATGCACCCCTAATTTCCTGTTTGATGCCCTCCCCAACATCACTACTACTGTTTGGAGGTCTGTACACAACTCCCACTAATGTTTTTTGCCCTTTGGTATTCTGCAGCTCTACCCATATAGATTCCACATCATCCAAGCTAATGTCCTTCTGAACTATTGCCTTAATTTGCTCCTTAACCAGCAATGCTACCCCACCTCCTTTTCCTTTTATTCTATCTTTCCTGAATGTTGAATACCCCTGGATGTTGAGTTCCCAGCCCTGATCATCCTGGAGCCACGTCTCCGTAATCCCAATCACATCATATTTGTTAACATCTATTTGCACAGTTAATTCATCCACCTTATTGCGGATACTCCTTGCATTAAGACACAAAGCCTTCAGGCTTGTTTTTTTAACACCCTTTGTCCTTTTAGAATTTTGCTGTACAGTGGCCCTTTTTGTTCTTTGCCTTGGGTTTCTCTGCCCTCCACTTTTCCTCATCTCCTTTCTGTCTTTTGCTTTTGCCTCCTTTTTGTTTCCCTCTGTCTCCCTGCATTGGTTCCCATCCCCCTGCCATATTAGTTTGACTCCTCCCCAACAGCACTAGCAAACACTCCCCCTAGGACATTGGTTCCGGTCCTGCCCAGGTGCAGACCGTCCGGTTTGTACTGGTCCCACCTCCCCCAGAATCGGTTCCAATGCCCCAGGAATTTGAATCCCTCCCTGCTGCACCACTGCTCAAGCCACGTATTCATCTGCGCTATCCTGCGATTCCTACTCTGACTATCACGTGGCACTGGTAGCAATCCCGAGATTACTACTTTTGAGGTCCTACTTTTTAATTTAGCTCCTAGCTCCTTAAATTCGTTTCGTAGGACCTCATCCCTTTTTTTACCTATGTCGTTGGTACCAATGTGCACCATGAGAACTGGCTGTTCTCCCTCCCTTTTTAGAATGTCCTGCACCCGCTCCGAGACATCCTTGACCCTTGCACCAGGGAGGCAACATACCATCCTGGAGTCTCGGTTGCGGCCGCAGAAACGCCTATCTATTCCCCTCACCATTGAATCCCCAATCACTATTGCTCTCCCACTCTTTTTCCTGCCCTCCTGTGCAAAATTAAGGCACATGGTATTAGGGGTAATGTATTGTCGTGGATAGAGAACTGGTTGGCACATAGGAAGCAAAGAGTGGGAATTAATGTCAGAATGGCAGACAGTGACTAGTGGGGTGCCGCAGGGTTGAGTGCTCGGACCCCAGCTATTTACAATATGCATTAATGATTTAGATGAAGGAATTGAATGTAATATCTCCAGGTTTGCAGATGACACTAAGCTGGGTGGCAGTGCGAGTTGCGAGGAGGATGCTTGGAGGCTGCAGGGGGACTTGGACAGGTTAGGTGAATGGGCAAATGCATGGCAGATGCAGTATAATGTGGATAAGGGTGAGGTTATTCACTTTGGTGGCAAAAACAGGAAGGTAGATTATTATCTGAATAATGACAGATCAGTAAAAGGGGAGGTGCAACGAGACCTGGGTGTCATGGTACATAAGTCATTGAAAGTAGGCATGCAGATACAGCAGGCAGTAAAGAAAGCAAATGGCATGCTGGCCTTCATTGCGAGGAGATTTGAGTATAGGAGCAGGGAGGTCTTACTCCAGTTGTACAGGGCCTTGGTTAGACCACAGCTTGAGTATTGTGTGCAGTTTTGGTCTCCTAATCTGAGGAAGGACATTCTTGCTATTGAGGGAGTGCAGCGAAGATTCACCAGACTGATTCCCGGGATGGCAAGACTGACACATGACGACAGACTGGATCGACAAGGCTTATATTCACTGGAATTTAGAAGAATGAGAGGGGATCTCATAGAAACATCTAAAATTCTGACTGGATTGGACAGGTTAGATGCAGGAAGAATGTTCCCGATGTTGGGGAAGTCCAGAACCAGGGGTCACAGTCTAAGGATAAGGGGTAAGCCATTTAGGACTGAGATGAGGAGAAACTTCTTCACTTGGAGAATTGTGAACCTGTGGAATTCTCTACCACAGAAGGTTGTTGAGGCCAGTTCATTAGATATATTCAAAAGGGAGTTATATGTGGCCCTTACGGCTAAAGGGATGAAGGATTTTGGAGAGAAAGCAGGAATGGGGTACTGAAGTTGCATGATCAGCCATGATCATATTGAATGGTGGTGTAGGCTCGAAGGGCCGAATGGCCTACTCCTGCACCTATTTTCTATATTTCTATTACAGGAAAGATGTGATGCACTAGAGAGGGTACAGAGGAGATTTACAAGGACATTGCCAGGACTGGAGAATTTTCGCTACGACGAAAGATTGAATCGGCTGGAGTTGTTTTCTTTGCAACAGTGGAGGCTGAGGGGAAATTTAATTGAGGTGTATAAAATTATGAGGTTGCCCAGATAGAGTGGATAGGAAGAAAGTATTTCCCTTAGCAGAGAGGTCAATAAGCAGGGGGCACAGATTTAAAGTACTTAGTCGAAGGATTAGAGTGGAGTTGAGAACTCTTTTTACCCAGAGGGTGGTGGGGTTCTGAAACTCATTACATGAAAGGGTGGTCGAGGCAGAAATTCTCTTTAAAAAGTACTTGGATATTCACTTTGAAGTGCTGTAACTTACAAAGCTACAGAGCAGGAGCTGGAAAGTGGGATTAGGCTGGATAGCTCTTTTTCGGCCGGCACAGACACGATAGGCCAAATGGCCTCCTTCTGTGCTGTTAATTTGCATATTTTGAGCCAAGTTGTCATAACAGCTGGCCAGTGTCTGTCGATGTTTTTTGTGGTTTGTGCTTGAAATAAAAAAACTCTTGTAACTATAGTATTTACTTAATAAAGACCATTTGGTTAGTTTATTAAGGTCTCATAAAATAGTGATTGCATCCTATTGTCTCTGTTGGTGGGTAGTCCAACACTTGAGATCTCGGTTTTTGTTAAATGCATGGGAAATAAATCCTGGGAATGGCGAACCACATCTGCCTGTGATTTTAACATTGTTTTGCACAGATTTATGTTCAACATATTTGAACCAGTAGTTGCTTCTGATTTTGATGTTTAAGACTTAATCCACTTGCATTACCTTTTGAGCCAAAATAAATGTGCTTAATGCTCTTGTGGGAGTGCGATCTTATTTAGTTTGGCATGTAGTCGTTCAGACCACATTTAGAATTCATTGCTAAAATGAGTTTCTTCGTTGGGTGTGGAAATTTTGTGTGCCACAGCACAGTTTCTGCTTGAAAGGGAGTTTCACTTTGACATTCACCAAGTCGACAGAACTGAGGACATTTGCCAGTCCAGGGAATTGGTAACAAATATGGAGGTAAACCCACTACAAAATGGTGTTTTGCCAATGGAATGCAGAATGTATCCCATTATGTGATTTCTTAATTATTAGGGAATTGCAAAGAAATGTTCAATATTCTGGAACTTGTTCTGGGTCCACATTGTGGGCTAATTTACAGTTCAAGGCTTTAAAAACAAATTAAGAGAAATGCAGAGTTGGTCAGTAGGCAACTCAAAGGCAGTTTAAAATTGAGTGCGACACTTCATACCCAGAGTTTCGATCTATCTTCTCTCAAATTTCAGATTTCTTGACCCACTGTATTTTCTGTGTATTTTTTTAAAAATTCTGTGTGGACTAAGTTGTCTATTTTCATAAAGCATTGTTGTTATGATTTGCAAGGAAAACACTGGCACTCCTCTTCTACTCTGTGCAATTAAGTTTGAAGGTTGGAAACAATCTCACATCTGTGTTTGTGTATTACTTTGATGCAATTCATTTGTCAGTGGAGGTTGAACAAATGAACAACAATACCAGTTGTGTATCATCGATACAATCTTTCTTTGAATGGATTTCGCTCTCTGCACAGCTACCCTTTTGATTCTGTTTATGATCGCATTTACAGCTGTTTTTATTGTCTCAACTTATTGGGCTCAATTTTGGCCCAGCCTGTTTTTCGGCGCACTTACTGGAGATGTGCCACTTTCCTCCGTTCAGAATTGCGCCGAAAACATTCCTTCCCACTTTCGCCGCTGTGCGGCCTCCTCCCTGTGGTCGTGCAGCGTGGCCAGTCGAGTCGAGGATTGGGCCAGCGTCCTGCGCCGAAAACAGTGCTGGGGCGTCTGCACATGCGCAATAGAGTCTGGTGCCGATGTCCGCGCATGCGCAGTAATACTGAAAGTTGGCAATCGGCCATTTTTAAAGAGATACGTAGCTGCTTGTGTTTTGGTGCCAGAAGGAGTGTTATGGAACGAAATTAACTGCTGAATTCAAGAAGCAGTGCTCTGTGTGTTAATATCAGTGCTGCAAGCCTGCAAAAGTGCCAGAAGGTGTGCTGTATTTCTGAAAATCATTGCTGCATGCAAAATAAGGACTGTTTGGAAAAATCACTGTGTCTAAGAGCACTGGAAAAATGTTGTGTGTCTCCGAGCAGCTGCAGCAATGCAACAATGTGCACCAAGAACGAAGAATTTCTTGCATGATGAAGTGGAGATACTCGTTAATGTCATTGAGAACAGATGGTAGGAGAGGTCGCAAAAAAGTGCCACCCAAAGAAATGAAAATGCTGGAAGATTACTGCGCAATGGTGAACACCAAGAGATCTGGAAGCCAGTGCAAAAAGAAATGGCAGGACTTTGGTCAATGAGTTATTGTAAGTAATATTTTCATTTATTCAATGCAATTGCAATTGCAAATGTGACCAGCTGTATAGGTCCTACCCAGCAGAAAGGCACACGCTCTAAAAAGTTGCATTTTCATCTTGGCAGAAAAAATTGTCCCACAACAAAAAGGGAAGAACTCGAACAGGAGGAGGCCCGCCAAATCTCCACCTACTGCCACCCTTGGAAGAGAAGGTCGTTGCTTTGATGGGTCTTACCTGGAGAAAAACAATCAGTGCAGCACAAGCTGGGCCCACACGCGAGGGAGAGGGTAAGTCCTGAAAATTCATCGTGCCCCTTCAAATCAAGCTGCTGCCTGGCCTGCTATGTGTGAGCCTACTCATGCCATCCATCCTGCACCCTCCTCTGCTGCTAACCATTTGACTGTTCTGTTATATTTTGCAGAACCCGATACCAATTTGTGAAGATCCAGAAGAAGATTCAGGGGCAGACAAGCCTGAGGGCAAGAACATCTTCCAAACCAACCCTCTAGACCAACATGGGGAGGGAGGGGGAGGGGATGGAGATAGATGAAGGGGACACTATTCTACTGAATCTTGAGGAGGTCGCCTTAATGGAGTTGGCGATCAGAGCCCCTTCTGTGACTAGTGGTTTGAGTTCTGGTGCGACATTCCATGGTTTCCCACCATCCGAGGTTGTGGTGGGATGCAGCATGGAACACCCAGGGCCCCACCATCCGAGCCTGCACCTCCCACTGGGGTGCCGTAAGGCAGACCCAGGGTGAGGGGAAGGGGAAATCGATCACGCTCTCCTGAGATGCAGGATGCAACAGATGTGGTTCAGATCATGACATTGAGTGGGGAGAGCATTGACCGTACCCCGATCACTCGTGGACAACATCAGTAGGGTGAGTCATGAGATAGCGGGACTGTCGGGAGAAGTAACAGTAATCGCACGGGAAATGGGGACGACGTCCGGGAACATCAGTGAGGGAATAGTGTCCATGAGGAAGGGAATGTCAGAGGTAGTGGAAAGGACGACAGTGGCCATGAGGGAGGGAATGTCGGAGGTAGTGGAAAGGATGACACTGGCAATGAGACAGGCCATGAGGGAGGGCATGTGTGAGTTAGCTGCTGAAATAAAGGAACACACCCAGACCATGCGCCCATTGAGAGAATCAGCTGCCATTCCCACTGCAATCCCCACACCAGCCTCTGAAGAGACCCAAGCTGGGCACTCCACTAACACCTGACCCATCCCCCGCCCCGACCACCCATGAAGAAGTGCACCGAGGTGTTCGAAGGACTAAGCTTGGTACCAAGCCAAAATACACTGCGCCACCGCCTGTGGGCAGGAGTGGTGAAGAGTCCAAAACCAAGTGCGGCGGGCAGTGTTAGACTAAGGGGGATGAGAGATGGGTGCAGCCTTTCTTTGCTGCTGTTGTTGTTGTTGATACTGTTGTAACTGTTTTCAAATTGAATGTTTTTCGTAAGTTATGTAACTTTACAAGTTTATAAGTGATCTTAAAGAGTCATATTAAAGTAAAGTTTGACAGAAGAAGAATTTTATTACATTAAAGTACATTGTAAACTTTTGAATAAAATATATTTTACATTAAAATTGAATCATGTTTCATTAACACAACATTTAGGAACAGCTCCAAAAAATAAACATGTCCATGCAGAATAGTTGTCGCTGAGCTCTCAGGTATCAGTAAAGCGTTCACGGATGAGTTGCTGGCGCAAGGCTCGAGCAATCATTAAAGGAGCACGATGGCCCGCCCTCCTCCGACGTCGTGCTCCGGCACTTGCATGGCTTCCTCATTCTCGTCATCATCCTCCTCCTGCTCGTCACCTGCATCTTCCAAATCATTATCATCAACCACTCTCACTGCAGGTGGGTCTTCTTCTTCCACTATCTGCTCCTGCCGCCTCATGATGCCTAAGTTATGCAGCATGCAGCACACAACAGTGACAATCTCACGGGAATATTGCAAGAAGCCTCCGGAATGGTTCAGGCATCGGAAATGCTGTTTCAAGATGCCAATGGTCCTCTCTATGATGCTGCGCGTCGTAATGTGCGACATGTTGTATTGATGGTCAGCTTCCGTCCGGTTACGCGTAAGGGCATCATGAGCCAGCTGGCAAGGCCGTACCCTTTGTCTCCCAGTAGCCAGCTCTGCCCTTCTGGCTGCTGCTCAACCATGTCAGATATGATGTTGTCGCGAAAGATGAACACATCATGGGTGCTGCCAGGGTATCTGGCATCGACTGACCTGATGCGATGCATGTTGTCTCACACGAGCTGCACATTTACGGAGCGGAAGCCTTTTCTATTCCTGAACAGCTCAGCATCCTCCAAAGGTGCTCGCAGGACGATGGGGGTACAATCAATGCAGCCCTGTACCTTTGGGAAGCCAGCAATCCTGAAGAACCCCACAGCCCTGTCATGGATTGCTTGGGCGGTCATTGGGAACTTGATGAAATAATTCCTCCGCGTACACAATGCACTCGTGACCTGGCGAATGGAGCATGTTGAGAGATGACACACACATCTCCAGTTGTAGCTTGAAATGATCCCGAGGCATAGAAGGAAAATGCAGCTGTAACCTTCACTTCAACTGACAAAGCAGTCCACCTGCCACTTCTCGGCTGTAGGTCTGGTCTCAGCAACTCGCAGATCTCACGGACAACTTCTCTACGGAAACGCAGCCTTCTGGCACAATCTGCATCACTCAGTTCCACGTACGAACGCCTGACTTGAAATTGCTGAGGTGGGTAAAGCCTCCTGCCCAGCAACCTACGGGCTCTGATGTTCCTGATGTGATGAGCTCTAATCAATTGTCTCCGACATAGCACAATGCTGCAGAATGCTCGCAAAAGGTATGGCATTGATAGTATTGCCCCCATACTTAAAGTTAAACCAAGAAGTCAAAACGGCAGGAAAGCAGGCAGCACAGGTTTGCAGTTTTCTTTCTCTCTCTCTCTCTCTCTCTCTCTCTCTCTCTCTCTCTCTCTCTCTCTCTCTCTCTCTCCCCCTCCCCTCCCCCTCCCTCTCTCTCTCTCTCTCTCTCTCTCTCTCTCTCTCTCTCTCCTCTCTCTCCCTCCCCCTCTCTCTCTCTCTCTCTCTCTCTCTTTCTCTCTTTCTCTCTTTCTCTCTCTCTCTCTCTCTCTCTCTCTTTCCCCCCCCGCCCTGCTGCCCAGGTCTGTATATAGACCAGAGCCAAAGGTCTTTTGTCCTCTCCTCTTCCCCTCTCCCCTGAGTCTTGTGTCCTCTCTCCTTCCCCCGCCCCCCCCCCCCACCACCCCATGAGTCTTGTGACCTCCTCTCCCTCTCCCTCCGCCGCTACCCCCCCCCCCCCACAGCCTCTCCAATGATTTTGCTTGCTGCAGCCGCTCTGTGTGCCCCCGAGTCGGCAATTCAATTGCTCACGCCCCTAGCTCAGGCCGAGTGGCCTTCCGGTGCGTTGTCATCCCGACCCTAGCCCAGGTCGAGTGACCTCCCGCACCGGCCAGTCTGCTGCCTTCCCAGGCTGAGTTTTAAGAAAAAGGTAGGACTTACTTCAATTTTTTATTTGTTATTGAATGCTTATTACTTTTTATTTCCAAGGTTTGGTGCTTTGTAAATCTTGATGCTTTAAGTGCAGGTCCTCTTTGCTTCCCTTCCTGTCCCTATCCGTTGTACCGACCTGCGCTGATTTCTTAACTCTCCAAGGGTTTCTGAAGTGGCCACATACGCTGGCCTAAGTAGATTTGGAGTAACTATTAGCTGGCCAAAGTTGCCTAAATGGGCAGAACTGGCGTAGGTGGCTGGTAATGCCTCCTTTTGTGAAAAAAATAACTAAACTAAAAAAAAATCATAACTAACTTACACTGGTGCAAGTTGAATATGCAAAATGGGGATTTTTAAGTGACGCCAGAAAAACCAAGTTACTCCAAAAAAAAACAGCAACTCCTGGCCAAAATTGGGCCCATTGATGTCGCCATATATCGGGGGCGGTGGGCGGTAGGGAAAGCTATTCTTAAAGAAGCACTGAGTACATCAAGAGGTAAGTCAGGAGTGATCACACAATTTTGACAGGTCCTCTTGTGACACATTTTTAGAGGCAGTGTCCTTATTTCCTTCCCCCATGCCTAATTCAAAGACACATTTTTGTATACAGATTAAACCGCACTTAAAGCCAATACATGTAGTCGCTAATCTAAAGATCATTAAACTGCTGTGTGGTGTTGGCAATATATCGGGATGATTGGAAATGTCTTTGTGTTTATATCAGGCGTTCATTGTGGGGCTATTTCAATTATCTCAGCAGCTGTATTATAACCTATGCTTCATAACTGTAATTTGAAGCATTTCATGTAGATGAACACTGCTAATATATAAAATCATCTGTTTGACTGGAATTCCGTTGCAAAGGCCTTTGTCTGTGCATGTAGTTGGTGAAATGAAACCAACTCCATGTAACCATTTCACAATATTTTTTTTTGCTTATGTTTGTGCGTACAGAGATCTTTATTACGAATTTGGATTGAACATAACTGGAATATTTTTATTCATTGTTTATGGATCCTCTCTACTGCAAGAAACCAGTGCTGCAGGGGTCACAGTCTAAGGATAAGGGGTAAGCCATTTAGGACCGAGATGAGGAGAAACTTCTTCACCCAGAGAGTGGTGAACCTGTGGAATTCTCTACCACAGAAAGTAGTTGAGGCCAATTCACTAAATATATTCAAAAGGGAGTTCGATGAAGTCCTTACTACTAGGGGGATCAAGGGGTATGGCGAGAAAGCAGGAAGGGGGCACTGAAGTTGCATGTTCAGCCATGAACTCATTGAATGGCGGTGCAGGCTAGAAGGGCCGAATAGCCTACTCCTGCACCTATTTTTCTATGGTTCTATGTTTCTATTCCTTAACTTAAAAACAAATTCTTTTAAGAAAGTTACCACACTCAATGGCTTCTGCAGCTGCACATTTTTAAATTGCCTTAAATTACGGACATACAAAATTGACATGCAGGAAAATACCAGTTAGGTCCATCAAGCCTGCCCCATGCCATGATGGCCGGATTCTTTTGACTTGGCCTCAAGTATATCAGAAAGAAACCAGTGCTGTATTATTTCAGAAACATATCCTATTGGTAATCACACAAGTGCTGGAAACAATTAGTGTATCATTGAGATATTAAGCCACAACATAATTTATTCAGCAAACGCAGCACTCATCCGACACCAGAGGTGGCCATTAGCATGTTTTTTAAATTATTCGTGGGCATCGTTGGCAAGGCCGGCATTTATTGCCCATACCCAATTGCCCTTGAGAAGGTGGTGGTGAGCTGCCTGCTTGAACCGCTGCAGTCTGTGTGGTGAAGGTACTCCCACAGTGTTAGGGAGGGAGTTCCAGGATTTTGACGATGAAGGAACGGCGATATATTTCCAAGTCAGGATGATGTGTAACTTAGAGGGGATCTTGCAGGTAATGGTGTTCTCAAGCAACTGCTGCCGTTGTTCTTCCAGATGGTAGAGGTTTGGGTTTGAGAGATGCTGCCGAAGAAGCCTTGGTGAGTTGCTGCAGTGCATCTTGGAGATGGTACACACTGCAACCATAGTGTTACAGTCTGTTGTGATGATTTAAAGAATCACTATCATAATTCTGTGGAGTTTTGTACAGGCTCTTCACAAAACATATCAAAATAAAGAGTTAGACAATGAACATTTACCATATAAGAAAGAGCTTGCATTTTTATTATGGTATGATATTCCAATGTACTTAACAACTTTTGCTCTAACCCAAACTTCTGTCTAGGTCAGAAACATTTTTCAATCTTTGGGGTATGATGTCACCTTCAATTTTTAGATTCAAGGAAATAACTTAATTCTGCGAATTGGAGCAGATGAAGTTAAACATTGCTTTGATCAGTTGCCAGTTAAATGGATATGAAGATACAGTAGATTAAAACTGTTGACCATAGTGTTTGATCATGAAAAGCTGGAAAATCTTTTGATTTTCTAAAAAAGCTAGTTGAATATTGTGTTTGTTTACTCATCCACCAAAATCTTTATTGGAGTTGGTCAAGGTCTTGCTGTTTCCTTGGGTCAGGTTCTAGTCAGGTTTGAGTGTGAGTGGTACAAGTACAGGTTGTACCTCGGGGATTCAGGGTTATTTGCAATGCATGTTAACATGGTTATCTTGAAAGCATTGAATCTTGCAGTCAAGCCAAATTCTTTTAGCTATAACGTGTGTTTATTATGCCTTTGTGTTTTTGTATACGCCTGCAGTGATTTGCAAGAAGTGCACGATGATGGCAAATAATTAAATCTCCTGCTTTAAAGCCAAAAAACAGTTCAACATAGAAACATAGAAAATAGGTGCAGGAGTAGGCCATTCGGCCCTTCGAGCCTGCATCACCATTCAATAAGATCATGGCTGATCATTCGCTCAGTACCCCTTTCCTGCTTTCTCTCCATACCCCTTGATCTCTTTAGCCGTAAGGGCCATATCTAACTCCCTCTTGAATATATCCAATGAACTGGCATCAACAGCTCTCTGCAGTAGGGAATTCCACAGGTTAACAACTCTTAGTGAAGAAGTTTCCCCTCATCTCAGTCCTAAATGGCCTACCCCTTATACTAAGACTGTGTCCCCTGGTTCTGGACTTCCCCAACATCAGGAACATTCTTCCCGCATCTAACCTGTCCAGTCCCGTCAGAATCTTGTAAGTTTCTATGAGATCCCCTCTCATCCTTCTAAACTCCAGTGTATAAAGGCCCAGTTGATCCAGTCTCTCCTCATAGGTCAGTCCCGCCATCCCGGGAATCAGTCTGGTGAACCTTCGCTGTACTTCCTCAATAGCAAGAATGTCTTTCCTCAGATTAGGAGACCAAAACTGAACACAATATTCCAGGTGAGGCCTCACCAAGGCCCTGCACAGCTGCAGTAAGACCTCCCTGCTCTTATACTCAAATCCCCGAGCTATGAAGGCCAACATACCATTTCCCTTCTTCACCGCCTGCTGTACCTGTATGCTAACTTTCAATGACTGATAAAACATGACATCCAGGTCTCGTTGCACCTCCCCCTTTCCTAATCTGCCGCCATTCAGATAATATTCTACCTTCGTGTAACCTCACACTTATCCACATTGGGCAAATGCATGGCAGATGCAGTATATTCACATAACCTGTCTAAGTCACCCTGCAGCCTCTTAGCGTCCTCCTCACAGCTCACACCTCCAGCCAGTTTAGTGTCATCTGCAAACTTGGAGATATTACACTCAATTCCTTCATCTAAATCATTGATGTATATTGTAAAGAGCTGGGGACCCAGCACTGAGCCTTGCGACACTCCACTCGTCACTGCCTGCCATTCTGAAAAGGACCCGTTTATCCCGACTCTCTATTTCCTGTCTGCCAACCAGTTCTCTATTCACGCCAGTACATTACCCCCAATACCATGTGCTTTGATTTTGTACACTAATTTCTTGTGTGGGACCTTGTCAAAAGCCTTTTGAAAGTCCAAATACACCACATCCACTGGTTCTCCCTTGTCCATTCTACTAATTACATCTTCAAAAAAATTCCAGAAGATTTGTCATGCATGATTTTCCTTTCATAAATCCATGCTGACTTGGACCGATCCTGTCACTGCTTTCCAAATGCACTGCTATTTCATCTTTAATAATTGATTCCAACATTTTCCCCACTACTGATGTCAGGCTAACCAGTCTATAATTACCCATTTTCTCTCTCCCTCCTTTTTTAAACAGTGGTGTTACATTAGCTATCCTCCAGTCGATAGGAACTGATCCAGAGTCGATAGACTGTTGGAAAATGATCACCAATGCATCCACTATTTCTATGGCCACCTCCTTAAGTACTCTGGGATGCAGACTATCAGGCCCTGGGGATTTATCTGCCTTCAATCCCAAACAATTTCCCGCTTTATAAGGATGTCCTTCAGTTCCTCCTTCTCACTAGACCCTCGGTCCCCTAGTATTTCCGGAAGGTTATTTGTGTCTTCCTTTGTGAAAACAGAACCAAAGTATTTGTTTAACTGGTCCGCCATTTCTTTGTTCCCCATTATAAATTCACCAGAATCTGACTGCAAGGGACCTACGTTTGTTTTCACTAATCTTTTTCTCTTCACATATCTATAGAACCTTTTGCAGCAGTTTTTATGTTCCTAGCAAGCTTCCTCTCATACTCTATTTTCCCCCTCCTAATTAAACCCTTTGTCCTCCTCTGCTGTATTACAAAATTCTCCCAGTCCTCAGGTTTGCTGCTTTTTCTGGCCAATTTATATGCCTCTTCCTTGGATTTAACACTATCCTTAATTTCCCTTGATAGCCATGGTTGAGCCATCTTCCCCATTTTATTTTTACTCCAGACAGGGATGTACAATTGTTGAAGTTCATCCATGGGATCTTTAAATGTTTGCCATTGCCTATCCACCGTCAAACCTTTAAGTATCACTCGCCAGTCTATTCTAGCCAATTCACGTCTCATACCATCGAAGTTACCTTTCTCCAAGTTCAGGACACTAGTCTGTGAATTTAACTGTGTCACTCTCCATCTTAATAAAGAATTTAAAAGAATATTATGGTCACTCTTCTCCAAGGGGCCTCGCACAACAAGATTGTTAATTTGTCGTTTCTCATTACACATCACCCAGTCTAGGATGGTCAGCCCTCTAGTTGGTTCCTCAACATATTTGTCTAGAAAACCATCCCTAATACACTCCAGGAAATCCTCCTCCACCGCATTGCTGCCAATTTGGTTAGCCCAGTCAATATGCAGATTAAAGTCGCCCATGATAACTGTTGTCCCTTTCTTGCACGCATCCCTAATTTTTTGTTTGATGCTGTTCCCATCCTTATTACTACTGTTTGGTGGTCTGTACACAACTCCCACTAGCGTTTTCTGCCCTTTGGTATTTCGTAGCTCCACCCATACAGATTCTGCATCATCTAAGCTAATGTCCTTCCTTACTATTGCATTAATTTCCTCTTTAACCAGCAACGCCACCCCACCTCTTTTTCCTTTCTGTCTATCCTTCTTGAATGTTGAATACCCCTGGATGTTGAGTTCCCAGCCTTGGTCACCCTGGAGCCATGCCTCCGTGATGCCAATTACATCATATCCATTAATTGCTCTCTGCGCAGTTAATTCGTCTACTTTATTCTGAATACTCCTCGCATTGAGGCACAGAGTCTTCAGGTTTGTCTTTTTAAACATCCTTTGCCCCTGTAGGATTTTGCTGTAATGTGACCCTTTTTGATTTTTGCCTTGGATTTCTCTGCCCCCAACTTTTACTTTTCTTCTTTCTAGCTTTTGCTTCTGCCCCCATTCTACTTCCCTCTGTCTCCCTGCATAGGTTCCCATCCCCCTGCCATATTAGTTTAACCCCTCCCCAACAGCACGAGCAACCACTCACCCTAGGACATTGGTTCCGGTCCTGTCCAGGTGCAGACCGTCCGGTTTGTACTGGCCCCACCTCCCCCAGAACCGGTTCCAATGTCCCAGGAATTTGAATTCCTCACTTCTACACCACTCCTCAAGGCACTTATTCATCTGAGCTATCCTGCAATGTCTACTCTGACTAGTACGTGGTACTGGTAGCAATCCTGAGACTACTACTTTTGATGTCCTACTTTTTAATTTAGCTCCTAGCTTCCTAAATTTGTCTTGTAGGACCTCATCCTGTTTTTTACCTATATCGTTGGTACCTATATGCACCACGACAACTGGCTGTTCACCCTCCCCTTCAAAATGTCCTGCACCCGCTCTGAGACATCCTTGACCCTTGCACCAGGGAGGCAGCATACCATCCTGGAGTCTCGGTTGCGGCGGCAGAAACGTCTATCTATTCCCCTTACAATAGAATCCCCTATCACGATAGCTCTCCCACTCTTTCAGCAGCAGAGCCACCCACGGTGCCATGGACTTGGCTGCTGCTGCCCTTCCCTGATGAGTCATCCCCCTCAACAGTACCCAAAACGGTGTATCTGTTTTGCTGTTGATGGATTATGGAAAGCCTAGTGCCGCAGTTACCTAATGTCACTGGATGGTAGTACAGCTTTTTAAAGTAATGGCGGTTCTGTGCTATATCAAAAGGTTCCTCATTTTAGGGCTTTGTATTTCAACTGACATCTGAGGATGTTGTATTTGATCTTGCATCAGAAAGAAAAGAATGACTTGCATTTATATTGCACCTTTTATGCTCTCAGGACGTCCCAAAGCCTTTTGCAGGCAATGAAGTACTTTTTGAAGTGTAGTCACTGTTATAATGTGGGAAACGCAGCAGCCAATTTGAGCACAGCAAGCTCCCACAAACGGTACTGTGATAATGACCAGACAACCTCTCTTTTGTTATGTTGATTGCAGAATACATTTTGGTCAAGACACTGCAGATAATTCCCCTGCTCTTTGAAATAGTGCCATGGGATCTTTTATGTCCACCCGAGAGAGCAGATGGAGCCTCAATTTAACGTCTCATCTGAAAGACGGCCCCTTCGACAGAGCAGCACTCCCGCAGCACTGCACTGGAGTGTCAGCTTAGCTTTTTGTGCTCAAGTCTTGGGAGTGGGACTTGAACCCATAACCTTCTGACTCGAGTGAGAGTGCTACCCACGGAGAAAAATAATACTATTCATAGAAATTTACAGCATGGAAGGAGGCCACTTTGGCCCATCGTGTCCCTGCCAGCCAACAAATATCTATCCAGCCTCATCCCACTTTCCAGCTCTTGGTCTGTAGCCCTGTAGGTTATGGCACTTCAAGTGTACCTCCAAGTACTTTTTGAATATTGGGAAGGTTTCTGCCTCGACCACCCTTTCAGGCAGTAAGTTCCAGACCCCCACCCCCCTGTGGGTGAAAAAAATTCTCCTCAAATCCCATCTAAACCTCCTCCCAATTACTTTAATTCCAAGCCCACTGGTTGGTGACCCCTCGGCTAAGGGAATAGTTCCTTCCTATCCACTCTATCCAGGCCCCTCATGGATAAATAACTTGTTAAAACAACTTGTTCAAATAAACTCTCCAACAAGAGCAGCCTTGTTACAGCGAGCACAGTTTATTATTGACGCTTCAGTTTTGACAGCTCAGAAAATACAGACACTTAATGAATTTAAATTAGGGCTGTAACAATTCCTGAACACCTCAAGGGTTGTTTGCTCTCCTGCATTTCAAAATTCTACCCCTTTTTCAATTATGCCTCTGCTTGCTCCGAGCTTGTATTCTCAGAAATTGCCCTCCACCTTAAGGTCCGCCTCTCAGGGCGGGAAACTGCCAGTGGCTGGATGGCGCGTCCGCCCTTAAAGGGGAGGGCACTCCGCTACAACCACCATTCTATTTTACTTGTTGGCCAACTCTGAAGTCAGCCCGACAGCCTGGCAGCCCGGCACCCTCCTCTTGGCCGAGCCAGCGGCCTGGTACCTGAAACCCTCCTGGTTGCCCAGTGGGTGCCATTAAAGTGGCTGCACAGCTTGCAGCAGCCTTCCCCTTTTACTGAAGAGGAGGAACGTTGCTACGTGTCAGTACGACGAGGCACGTCTGTGTCGCACTGACGACACCGCTCACCTTCCACCTTGCTCCGAAACCACTTCTGCCCCTCAGCTGCCCAAAACACCGCTCGGACAAATTAAAACATTTAAAGAGGCCAATTTCCCGCTATTCTCCGCTCCATTGGATTGGAATGGAGAATAATCATTTATTTCGAAATGTGCACTCCGTTTGGGACGAAGGGCAATTTCGACCGCTAAATCTTTTGTGCTTTGCCGTTTTGATCTCTGCCTTTTATGAATTACATTTTAAAATGAAGGGGAGGGTTTGTTATAAAACATGTTTTAACTAAACTTTATTTTTGCTCCTTTTTAATTATATTAAAGCTATACCAAAACTTCTTGGGCAATCTCTTGTCCCTTTCTGCAGTTGCTGTTTTGTGGATCCACTTCCTACTCTTGATCCAGTCTGCTTACTGCGTCCTTCCCTCTCCTCTCAATCCTAGATTAGCACTCAGTGTTATTGGGAAATAGTAATACCCTTGGGTACACTGTAGATAAAAAAATAAGCAAACTCCATTGCTCGTGAAATAGATATGTGATTTTTTTTTTAGCAGTAATCTTATTGAGGAATTTAGGTTTTGTTATAAGCAATGAGACTGAATCTTGATAGTTAAACCAATAATCCAAATCTTTTGTGTGTAACTTCAAAACAAAATGCATGCACTGAAGTTTGTGGGTTGGGTTTATTCTGATTTGCGTCAGTTGGTTTTGTTTCTGCTCCAGGCTGTCATGGTAACTGGTGCACTTGGTCTAGTTGATGTGTAATGATCATCATTACATGTCGGTGATGGATAAGCAATTGTGTCACGACCACAAGTGGCAAGGTGATCAACACATTTCAAGCAAGATGATGTATATAAATTGCAGATCCAAATTAGAATATAATGTCGTATAAAAAGGGATATCTGGAATAATTAATTAAAAGGTTTTGAAATAACGTAGCTTGGTGACTTTTGAATAGCCTGTTTTGGCTCAACTTCTCCAACTTCATTCTGGGCTCAAGATTTTAAAAAACATTTTTTTTATTTGTTCATGGGATGTGAACATCATTAACAAGGCCAGCATTTATTGCCCATCCCTAATTGCCCTTGAGAAGATGGAGGTGAGCCGCCGCCTTGAACCGCTGCAGTCCTTGTGGTAAAGGTACTCCCTCAGTGCTGTTAAGGAGAGGGAGTTCCAGGATTTTGACCCAGCGATGATGAAGGAATGGTGATATACTTCCAATTCAGGATGGTGTGTGACTTGGAGAGGAATGTGAAGGTGGTGATGTTCCCATGCACCTGTTGCCCTTGTACTTCTAGGTGGTAGAGGTCGTGGGTTTGGCAGATGCTGCTGAAGAAGCCTTGGCGAGTTGCCGCAGTGCATCTTGTCGATGGTACATACTGCAGTCATGATACATCTGTTTTGGAGGGAGTGAATGTTTAAGGTGGTGGATGGGATGCCAATCAAGCGGGCTGCTTTGTCTTGGATGGTGTCGAGCTTCTTGAGTGCTGTTGGAGCTGCACTCATCTATGCAAGTGGAGACTATTCCATCACACTCCTGACTTGTGCCTTGTAGATGGTGAAAAGGCTTTGGGAAGTCAGAAGATGAGTCACTCACCGCACAACACCCAGCCTCTGACTTGCTCTTGTTGCCCCAGTATTTATGCGGCTGGTCCAGTTAAGTTTCTGGTCAATGCTGGTCCTTGGGATGTTGATGGTGGGGAATTCGGCAATGGTATTGCCGTTGAATGTCAAGGGGTGGTGGTTAGACTCTCGCTTGTTGGAGGTAGTCATTGCCTGACACATGTGTGGCGCGAATGTTACTTGCCACTTATCAGCCCAAGTCTGAATGTCGTCCAGGTCTTGCTGCATGAAGATATGGACTGCTTCATTATCTGAGGTCTTGCGAATGGCACTGAGCACTGTGCAGGCTTCAGCGAACATCCCCACTTCTGACCTTATGATGGAGGGAAGGTCATTGATGAAGCAGCTGAATATGGTTGGGCCTAGGACACTGCCCTGAGGAACTCCTGCAGCGATGTCCTGGGGCAGTGATGATTGACCTCCAACCATCACAACCATCTTCCTTTGTGCTAGGTATGACTCCAGCCAGTGGATAATTTTCCCCCGATTCCCATTGACACCAGTTTTACTCGGGCTCCTTGATGCCACACTCTGTCAAATGCTGCCTTGATGTCAAGGGCAGTCACTCTTATTTCACACAGCAACATAAATCTTTGTCCTTGTTTGCAAATACTTTTATGTCTTGCCCTGTACTCCCTATGCAGCTTCTTCAAGGCCTGCATGCCAGTGCACACTTTTCGCTCTTCTGACTTACCTCCTCATCATCCCCTGTCCGCTCCCTCATCAGTGGTGGCACCTCCATCGGTCCATCCTCTGGCTCTTCCTTGCAATCGTCAAAAAAAAACACCTCTAACCGTGTCTTTGCATACCACCCTGTCTGTTTTCACCTGAAGCGACGCAAGACTTTTTCACTGTGTTAAAGGCAGAACATAAATGCAAGTTCTCGAGAAATCATCAAAGCAATTCAATGGTATTCACAAAATCCTATGGTGGAATTCGTGGTCGAATGTGATTTGTTCATGTAAATAAAATGAAGTCGTCCATCAGTTCAGGACTCTTCGGCTCCTTGAAATGAAGCAACCTAGTTTTCTATATTCCAATTGAATACCAACATCCCCAGCATTGAAGCACTGACCACACTTGATCAGCTCCGCGAGACAGGCCACATTGTCCACATGCCTGACGCAAGACTCCCAAAGCAAGTGCTCTACTCTGAACTCCTTCACTGGAAACGAGCCAAAAGTGGGCAGAGGAAACGTTACAAGGACACCCTCCAAGCCTCCCTGATAAAGTGCACCATCCCCACTGACAATTGGGAGTACCTGGCCAAAGACCACTCTAAGTGGAGGAAGTGCATCCGGGAGGGCGCTGAGCACCTCTAGTCTCATCGCCGAGAGCATGCAGAAATCAAGTGTAGGCAGTGGAAAGAGCGTGCGGCAAACCAGTACCACCCACCCTTCTCTCAACGACTATCTGATCCACCTGTGACAGAGTCTGTGGTTCTCGTATTGGACTGTTCAGCCACCGAAGAACTCATTTTTAAGAGTGGAAGCAAGTCCTCCTCGATTCCGAGGGACTGCCCATGATGATGATGACTTTCAGATTTTATTGTGAAGCTTTTTTAAAAATGTTCATTTTGCTATTATTTAATACTTCATGCTTTAAATTAGTGTCGATTTTCTTTTGTTAGCTTTTGCCATTTAAATATGTAAAAATTATGTTTTATAGAGCAAGGAATCCAAGCACTAGTGAGAGCTGTTGTAAAAATATTAAGTCTGCTTCCTCTCTTCCCTTGAGCTTATAGTTGAAAACTTTAAAGCAGCAGTCGTTCACATACTCTAACCGTATGTGACAGTTCAATGCTTTCACAGATCTATGACATTCTGCTTTAGAATACTCGAGTTCATTGTGTGTTACGAGTCTTGAATGAAACCGTAACCCAGAAAGTAAGTGGTGTTGATGTAGTTCAGTTGGTTTGGAGCCTCCCGACAGTGTCAGCAGTTCCGCAAACCAAACATATTTTACATACAAAAGCAAAATATTGCGGATGCTGGAATCTGAAATTAAAAACAGAGAAAATCTCAGTGGGCCAGGCAGCATCTGTGGAGAGAAAAACAGAGTTAACGTTTTGGGTCGATGACATATCCTTGTCATGATTTTCCTTTTGTCAATTTAACGCAATTCAGCATTTTCTTTTTCCAAATTTGATTCCTTTTGAATGTACCTGATAAATACAGCTTGCTGTCCTAAAGAATTTTGAGTTTAATACACCGTGAAATTCATGATTCAGAATGGTGAAAGGCATATGAAGTTTAGGAAAGTAGTGTAAAATTTATCCGCAAAATCTGTTTGCAAATATTTCACTCAGCTAACGTTCTTGGTGATCTCGAGATTGGAATTGAAGAAAACAGCTTAGAAGAGCACTAGCTCAAATTTATCACTTCCAGATAAAACTGAATATACTTTTGTTTGCCCAAATTTTCATAAAGATAGTGCATGATATTCTCCTTCCCCCATAGAATCATAGAATGGTACAGCATAGGAAGCCATTTGGCCCATCGTGCTAGTGTTGGATCTTTGAAAGAGCTCTCCAATTAGTCCCACTCTCTTGCTCTTTCCCCACAGCCCTGTAAATGTTTTCACTTCAAGTATTTATCCAATTCCCTTTTGAAAGTTATTATTGAGTTTGCTTCCACCGCCCTGTCAGGCAATGCGTTCCAGATCACAGTAACTCGCTGCATTATCGGCCTTCCTGCCAGTGGAAACACTTTCTCTCTCTATCTACTATATCAAAATCCCTCATAATTTTGAAAACCTCTGTTAAATCTTCCCATAACTTTCTCTGTTCTAAGGAGAACAATCCTAGCTTCTCTAGTCTCCACATAACTGAAGTCCCTCATCCCGGGTACCATTCGAGTAAATCTCCTCCGCACTCTCCAAGTACTTTACGTTCCTTTTAAAGTGGAGTGCCTAGAATTGGACACGACTCCAGCTGAAGCACAACTGGTGAGTTAGAACAGTTTACCATAAGTTCTTTGCTTTTGTACTCTATGCCTCTAAACCCAAGGATCCCAGGTGTGTTTTTACTAGATTTATCGACTTGTCCTACCAACTTTAAAGATTTGTGTATGTTACAAAGCTTCCCAACAACTCTGCACTATATATATTTTAAAAAACCCGTTCTGGGCATGATTCCAAACAAAGTAACTTTATCTCAGAATTCAATTGATATAAACTGCTTGAGCTTCACTCTCGTGGTTCATGATGCCATCAGAATCCCTTAATAAGATTAGTGCAATCCCTGCTGCATATCCTAAATGAATTTTGAGAAAAATACTGCTCTTATGAACGCACAACAGCCATTTTGTACATATCCGTATCAAGGGAACATCAGCTGTGAGTTTGTGGCTGAGTACAGCTTGAACTGTTTACCCTGGTGGAATGTTGTACAGCAGCAAGAAATAATAGCCTCATTTCTATGTTTGTTGCTTCATGGCTTAGATACTGAGTCAAGAAAAGTGGCGTTGGCAGGGTTTAAGTTTCAGTAATGCTAAAGAATTGCAGTGAGGGTACATCATTATACTTGTTTAATAAGACAGCTTAAGAACAACAAGGCTGCGGGAGTGGATGGAATCCCTGCTGAGTCATTGAAGTATGGCGGAGAGAAACATAAGAAACATAAGAATTAGGAACAGGAGTAGGCCATCTAGCCCCTCGAGCCTGATCCGCCATTCAATAAGATCATGGTTGTTCTGGCCGTGAACTCAGCTCCACTTACCCGCCCGCTCCCTGTAACCCTTAGTTCCCTTATTGGTTAAAAATCTATCTATCTGTGACTTGAATACATTCAACTGCTTCCTTGGGCAGAGAATTCCACAGATTCACAACCCTCTGGGAGAAGAAATTCCTTCTCAATTCGGTTTTAAATTGGCTCCCCCGTATTTTGAGGCTGTGCCCCCTAGTTCTAGTCTCCCTGACCAGTGGAAACAATCTCTCCGCCTCTATCTGGTCTATCCCTTTCATTATTTTAAATGTTTCTATAAGATCACCCCTCATCCTTCTGAACTCCAACGAGTCTACTCAATCTATCATCATAAGGTAACCCCCTCATCACCGGAATCAGCCTAGTGAATCGTCTCTGTACCCCCTCCAAAGCTAGTATATCCTTCCTTAAGTAAGGTGACCAAAACTGCACGCAGTACTCCAGGTGCAGCCTCACCAATACCCTATACAGTTGCAGCAGGACCTCCCTGCTTTTATACGCCATCCCTCTCGCAATGAAGGCCAACATTCCATTTGCCTTCCTGATTACCTGCTGCATCTGCAAACTAACTTTTTGGGATTCATGCACAAGGACCCCCAGGTCCCTCTGCACCTCAGCATGTTGTAATTTCTCCCCATTCAAATAATATTCCCTTTTACTGTTTTTTTTTTTCCCAAGGTGGATGACCTCACATTTTCCGACATTGTATTCCATCTGCCAAACCGTAGCCCATTCGCTTAACCTATCTAAATCTCTTTCCAGCCTCTCTGTGTCTTCTACACAACCCGCTTTCCCACTAATCTTTGTGTCATCTGCAAATTTTGTTACACTACACTCTGTCCCCTCTTCCAGGTCATCTATGTATATTGTAAACAGTTGTGGTCCCAGCACCGATCCATGTGGCACACCACTAACCATCGATTTCCAACCCGAAAAGGACCCATTTATCCCGACTCTCTGCTTTCTGTTAGCCAGCCAATTCTCTATCCATGCTAATACATTTCCTCTGACTCCGCGTACCTCTATCTTCTGCAGTAACCTTTTGTGTGGCACCTTATCGAATGCCTTTTGGAAATCTAAATACACCACATCCATCGGTACACCTCTACCCACCATGCTCGTTATATCCTCAAAGAATTCCAGTAAATTAGTTAAACATGATTTCCCCTTTCATGACTCCATGTTGCGTCTGCTTCATTGCACTATTCCTATCTAGATGTCCCGCTTTTTCTTCCTTAATGATAGTTTCAAGCATTTTCCCCACTACAGATGTTAAACTAACCGGCCTATAGTTACCTGCCTTTTGTCTGCCCCCTTTTTTAAACAGAGGCTTTACATTAGCTGCTCTCCAATCCGCTGGTACCTCCCCAGAGTCCAGAGAATTTTGGTAGATTATAACAAATGTATCTGCTATAACTTCCGCCATCTCTTTTAATACCCTGCATTTCATCAGGACCAGGGGACTTGTCTACCTTGAGTCCCATTAGCCTGTCCAGCACTACCCCCCTCGTGATAGTGATTGTCTCAAGGTCCTCCCTTCCCACATTCCTGTGACCAGCAATTTTTGGCATGGTTTTTGTGTCTTCCACTGTGAAGACCGAAGCAAAATAATTGTTTAAAGTCTCAGCCATTTCCACATTTCCCATTATTAAATCCCCCTTTTTATCTTCTAAGGGACCAACATTTACTTTAGTCACTCTTTTCCATTTTATATATCTGTAAAAACTTTTACTATCTGTTTTTATGTTTTGCGCAAGTTTACCTTCGTAATCTATCTTTCCTTTCTTTATTGCTTTTTTAGTCATTCTTTGCTGCTGTTTAAAATTTTCCCAATCTTCTAGTTTCCCACTAACCTTGGCCACCTTATACGCATTGGTCTTTGATTTGATACTCTCCTTTATTTCCTTGGTTATCCACGGCTGGTTATCCCTTCTCTTACCACCCTTCTTTTTCACTGGAATATATTTTTGTTGCGCACTATGAAAGAGCTCCTTAAAAGTCTTCCACTGTTCCTCAATTGTGCCACCGTTTAGTCTGTGTTTCCAGTCTATAGCCAACTCTGCCCTCATCCCACTGTAGTCCCCTTTGTTTAAGCATAGTACGCTCATTTCTGACACAACTTCCTCACCCTCAATCTGTATTACAAATTCAACCATACTGTGATCACTCATTCCGAGAGGATCTTTTACTAGGAGATCGTTTATTTTTCCTGTCTCATTCCACAGGATCAGATCTAAGATAGCTTGCTCCCTTGTAGGTTCTGTAACATACTGTTCTAAGAAGCAATCCCGTAGGCATTCTATGAATTCCTCCTCCAGGCTACCCCGTGCGATTTGAGTTGACCAATCGATTTGTAGGTTAAAATCCCCCATGACTACTGCCGTTCCTTTTTCACATGCCTCCATTATTCCCTTGATTATTGCCCCCCCACCGCAAAGTTATTATTTGGGGGCCAATAAACTACACCCACCAGTGACTTTTTCCCCTTACTATCTCTAATCTCCACCCATAAAGATTCAACATTTTGTTCATTAGAGCCAATATCGTCTCTCACAACTGCCCTGCTGGCGCGAATACATGACCTCATCTCTCTCATCTGGAGTGGGGAGATTTCAGAGATGCAGTCTTCGTGACCATCTTTAAAAAAGGGGACAAGTCCGACTGCGGCAACTACAGAGGAATCTCCCTGTTATCAGCCACTGGGAAAGTCGTCGCTCGAGTCCTTCACAACCGTCTTCTCCCTGTAGCTGAGGAGCTCCTCCCAGAGTCACAGTACGGGTTTCGTCCGCTACAGCGCACAACGGGTATGATTTTTACAGCGCGACAGCTGCAGGCAAAATGCAGGGAACAGCACCAGCCTTATACATGGCCTCCTTCGACCTTACAAAGGCCTTTGACGCTGTCAACCGCGAGGGTCTATGGAGTGTCCTCCTCCATTTCGGATGCCCCCAAAAGTTCATCACCATCCTCCGCTTGCTCCACGACGACATGCAGGCCATGATCCTTGCCAACGGATCCAGTCTGGACTGGGGTCAAACAGGGCTGTCATCGCCCCAACCCTCTTCTCAATCTTCCTCGCTGCACACATACAGAGGCTGAACACCAGGACATAGTCAACGTATTTACCGAGGCGTATGAAAGCATGGTCTTTACACTAAACATCTGTAATACAGAGGTCCTCCACCACAGCACTGTCCCCCAGTCATCAAGATCCACGGCGGGGCCCTGGACAAGGTAGACCATTTCCCATACCTCGGGAGCCTCTTCTCAATAGGAGCAAACATTGACGACGAGATTCAACACTGCCTCCAGTGCGCCAGTGCAGCCTTCGGCTGCCTGAAGAAAAGAGTGTTTGAAGACCAGCCCTCAAAACTGCCACCAAGCTCATGGTCTACAGGGCTGTAGTAATACCTGCCCTCCTGTATGGCTCTGAGACATGGACCATGTACAGTAGACACCTCAAGTCGCTGGAGAAATACCACCAACGATGTCTCCGCAAGATCCTGCAAATCCCCTGGGAGGACAGACGCATCAACGTTAGTGTCCTCGACCAAGCCAACATCCCCAGCATTGAAGCACTGACCACACTTGATCAGCTCCGCTGGGCAGGCCACGTCGTTCACATGCCGGACACGAGACACCCAAAGCAAGTGTTCTTCTCAACTCCTTCACAGCAAACGAGCCAAAGGTGGGCAGAGGAAACGTTACAAGGACACCCTCAAAGCCTCCCTGAAAAAGTGCAACATCCCCACTGACACCTGGGAATCCCTGGCCAAAGAGCGTCCTAGGTGGAGGAAGTGCATCCGGGAGGGCGCTGAGCATCTCGAGTCTCATCGCCGAGAGCATGCAGAAATCAAGTGCAGGCAACGGAAAGAGAGTGCGGCAAACTTGTCCTGCCCACCCTTTCCCTCCACGACTATCTGTCCCACCTGTGACGGGGACTGTGGCTCTCGTATTGCACTGTTCAGTCACCTAAGGACTCATTTTAAGAGTGGAAGCAAGTCTTCCTCAATTCTGAGGTACTACCTATGATGATGATGATTAATAATAGTAAAAATGTGTGCCACTCCCCATACCAGTTTCAATCCTTTTGATTAATCTTAAAAGCTAAGATATGATACTTTGCTTTGTTTCCTCAAATATTCTAGGTTTGATTCATTGTTGACTAACTGCACAACTCGGGTACAGTATTATTAAGCCAGTAGCTGCTTTTGAATAATTTGGAGTAATTTAATTTTTTCCATAGCAACTTGCAAGGCTTTACTGAAACCGATTGTGCAGTGGATATAGAGAGAAAGGTACTGCAGGGAAGTGACATAAGTGGATAGCGATCATGATATCTGCGCTGTAATAGCTTTTGTGGTTGGCGTTCGACTTGGTACAAAGAAAGATTGGGGGCGGGGGAGGCAAGATTTGGCATTGCTGGCTTGCATAGGTGATCCCCTGATGTTTGGGGAAACTCTCAGTATCCAAGTGAATTGTTCCTGAACCATCTAAGGATAAGGGGTAAGCCATTTAAGACCGAGATGCGGAGGAACTTCTTCACCCAGAGAGTGGTGAACCTGTGGAATTCTCTACCACAGAAAGTTGTTGAGGCCAATTCACTAAATATATTCAAAAAGGAGTTAGATGAGGTCCTTACTACTAGGGGGATCAAGGGGTATGGCGAGAAAGCAGGAATGGGGTACTGAAGTTTCATGTTCAGCCATGAACTCATTGAATGGCGGTGCAGGCTAGAAGGGCCGAATGGCCTACTCCTGCACCTATTTTCTATGTTTCTATGTTTCTATGTTTCTATCTTGGACAATGCCATTGATCTTCCCAAGTGTGAAATGCATGCCTTGTTTGAAGAGGCACAGAGCACCTGTTTGGTACTGTTTGTAATCTGCTAATCAAAGAGACCATAACACTGACCCGTAATCAATTATTTAACAACCTTTTGGGAGTACATTACATCCTGAACATCTGTCCAAGCTGCTCATCTTTTTTTTCCCCGTTCATTAAGAACTGAAGAGTGAAAACATCATTACCTTCTCCTTTGTGGTCCAGCTTTGTTTTAAGCAGTATTTTAATAAGCTGCAATTAATCTAGGTAGATGGGGAGATTGGAAAGCATGAGCATGTTTCAAATGCTATTCTTTATATCTTGCTAAAAACCACTTAGTGGTTTGACGTCATACTGACCTGGGCGAATGGCCAAGGTTTGTTACTGACAGGATATAAGTGCAGATGAAAATGTGTCTCTGCATTGAACTCTTGAGTGCAGTAGGGTGTTATCAGTCCTCCTTACCTTTATTCGGTGAGTTGATACACAGTTCTACTGATTGTACTAGTTGTAGAGGTTGAGTGTATGTCAGTTTTTTAACCCATATTACATGAGGAACAGGTAATGAAGAAAAGTCTTGAGCCCTTGCTAAAGTTTCAACAACCATATGTGACTAACATGAGCAGAGTAACAGTGTTGTGTTGTGCATTCAGCAAGGTTTGCAGAATGAAGAACAAACAACAACAACTTGTATTTATATAGCGCCTTTAATATAGTGAAATGTCCCAAGGTGCTTTACAGGAGTATTGAGATAAAAAAATTTGACACCGAGCCCCAAAAGGAGAAATTAGGGCAGGTGGCTAAAAGCTTGGTCAAAGAGAGGTAGGTTTTAAGGAGCGTCTTGAAGCATGAAAGTGAGGTGCAGAGGTTTAGGCAGGAAATTCCAGAGCTTAAGGCGTAACGAATAGAAGGCACGCTCAAGAGGGCAGAATTAGAGGAGTGCAGAGATCTCTGGAGGAGGCGGGGGTTGTGGGGCTGAAGGCGATTCGAGATAGGGAGGGGCGAGGCCATGGAGGGATTTGAAAACAAGGATGGAAATTTTGAAATCGAGGCGTTGCTTAACCGGTCACCAACGTGTGTCATTGAGCACAGGGTTGATGGGTGAACGGGACTTGGTATGAGTTAGGACACGGGCAGCCAAGTTTTGGATCACCTCTGGTTTACATAGGGTAGAAGGTGAGAGGCCAGCCAGGAGTTGTAGGGGTGTTTACCCTGATTCTTAGACCTCAGGACTTTTCGGGAAAAGGACAACACGTGGCACAAAATTTAGGCTTAACCCAGTGTCAGTTTTATTACGCAAAAACTAACTAAAACTAAAGAACTAGACTTCACAGAAATCGTCTTCCAGGTTGTAGCTATTGTAGGTTTGTGGTCGTTGATTCCATGACTGGTTGGTAGTTCTTCTGGTCGTTCTTTGCAGTGCTATTTCTTCAGTGTACGTTCTGTACCTCGCTTCGCTTCGGTACTACTCTTCCGTTTCCCGCCAAATGATGATGGCTGACTGGTGGTGTTCTGAGCTGCTTCTCGCTCGCATGTTTATATCCAAGTTATGACTGATCTCCCGCCAGTGCGGTTTCAGATAATGTGTTTGCATCGATACGTTGTTTTGTGGTGATCTTGGTTGATTGACTGCAATAAGGGACTCGACTGTTCCCAGTTTGCACACCGAGTCTTCAAGGCTCAAGATGACTCCTCATCTTAACACCTCGTTCCCTAAAAACGTGCACCTGATAGGATCTCTTTGTTGTCCGGTCTTCTTGCAGACTTGGTGTCTCCAGCGAGCTTTGTGTCCTGCCCCCCCCCCCCCCCCGCCAATCAAGTTCACGGCATTATCAGTTAACTTATAAAAATGTAACAACTCCATTGGTATGCATAAAGTCAGTCTGGTTCCTGACCACAGAGAGTATCCTTAATTGGTGGTGAGTTGCCATCATCATCATCATCATAGGCAGTCTTTTATTATGCAAAAACTAACTAAAACTACAGAACTAGACTTCTGAGACAAATCAACTGAAGACATACAATCATCCTTCCAGGTTGTAGCTATTGTAGGTTCGTGGTCGTTGATTCCATGACTGGTTGGTTCTTCTTCTGGCCGTTCTCTGCAGTGCTGTTTCTTCCGTGTACATTCCGTACCTCGCTTTGTTTCGGTACCACTCTTCCGTTTCCCGCCGAACGATGATGGCTGACTGGTGGTGTTCTGAGCTGCTTCTAGCTCGCATGTTTATATCAAGGAAGACTTGCTTCCACTGCTAAAGTGAATCCTTTGGTGGCGGAACAGTCCAATGCGAGAGCCACAGACCCTGTTACAGGTGGGACAGACATTCGTCGGGGAAAGGCGGGGATGGGACTGATTTTTCGTACGCTCCTTCTGCTGCCTGTGCCTGACCTCTGCATGCTCGCAGCGTTGAGATTCGAAGAGCTCAACGTCCTCCCGGATGCACTTTCTCCACCTAGGGTGGTCTTTGGCCAAGGACTCCTCGGTGTTAATGGTGATGTTGCACTTTACTCGGGAGGCTTTGAGGGTGTCCTTGTAACGTTTCCGCTGCCCACCTTTGGCTCATTTGCCATGAAGGAGCTCCGCATAGAGCAATTGCTTAGGGAGCCTCGTGTCTGGTATGTGAACTATGTGGCCTGCCCAGCGAAGCTGATCGAGTGTGGTCAGTGCTTCAATGCTGGGGATGTTAGCCTGGGCGAGGACACTGATATTGGTGCGCCTGTCCTCCCAGGGGATTTGCAGGATCTTACGGAGACATCGTTGGTGATATATCTCCAGCGACTTGAGGTGTCTTCTGTACATCGTCCATGCCTCTGCCCATACAGGAGGGCGGCTATTACTACAGCCCTGCAGACCATGAGCTGGGTGGTAGATTTGAGGGCCTGGTCTTTGAAAACACTTTTCCTCAGGCGGCCGAAGGCTGCACTGGAGGCGATGTTGAATCTCCGCATCAATGTCTGCCTTTGTTGATAAGAGGCTCCCGAGGTATGGGAAGTGGTCCATGTTGTTGAGGGCTGCGTCGTGAATCTTGATGACTGGGGGGGGCAGTGCTGTGCGGCGAGGACAGGCTGGTGGAGGACCTTTGTCTTATGGATGTTAAGCGTAAGGTCCATGCTTTCATATGCCTCGGTGAATACATCAACTATACCCTGGCGTTCAGCCTCAGAATGTGCGCGTGCGCAGGCGCAGGCGTCATCCATGTACTGAAACTCAACGACTGAGGTTGGGGTGATCTTGAACCTGGCCTGGAGGCGGTGTAAGTTAAACAGCTTCCCGCTGGTTCTGTAGTTTAGTTCCACTCCAGCGGGGAGTTTGTTGACTGAGCTGGAGCATGGCAGCGAGGAAGATTTTGAAGAGGGTTGGAGTGATGACGCAGCCCTGTTTGACCCAGGTCCAGATGTGGATTGGGTCTGTAATGGAACCGCTGATAAGGATCACAGCCTGCATGTCATCTTGGAGCAGGCGAAGGATGTTGACAAACTTTTGGGGGCATCCAAAACGGAGGAGGAAGCTCCATAGACCCTCACAGTTGACGGTGTCAAAGGCCTTTGTAAGGTCGAAGAAGGCCATGTATAAGGGCTGGCGCTGCTCCCTGCATTTTTCCTGCAGCTGTCGCGTTGCAAAGATTATGTCTGTTGTGCCCCGTAGGGGCTGAAATCCGCACTGTGATCCCGGGAGGAGCTCCTCGGCCACAGGGAGAAGACGGTTGAGGAGAACTCTAGTGACAGTCTTCCCAGTGGCTGATAGCAGGGAGATTCCTCTGTACTTGCCTTAGTCGGATTTGTCCCCCTTTTTAAAGATGGTCACGATCACTGCATCTCTGAGATCTCCTGGCATGCTCTCCCCTCCAAATGAGAGAGATGAGGTCATGTATCCGCGCCAAAAGCGCCTCTCCGCCATACTTTAGCGCCTCAGCAGGAATTCCATCTGCACTCGTAGCCGCGTAATTCTTGAGCTGTTTTATGGCTTTGCCTACCTCGTGCAGCGTTGGGATTTCACTGAGTTAGTGGCTGGTCGCAGTTGCGAGATGGAGTTAAGAACACTCGAGTCAAAGGCAGAGTCTCAATTGAGGAGATCTTCAAAGTGATCCTTCCAGCGGGCCCTGACAGCCTCGCTGTCCTTGATTAGTGTTTCCCCGTTCTTGGTCAGGTGCGGTGGGGCCTTGGGAGTTTGGACCGTAGGTGGTCTTGACTGCAATGAAGAATCCTTGCAATTTGTGGCTGTCGGCCAGTTGTTGTATCTCCCATGCTTTCTCCATCCACCACTTGTTCTTTAAGTCCCGGGTTTTTTGTTGGACCTTGGCCTTGAGCCATCTGTAACGTTGCTTTGCAGCTCCCGAGTTGGGTTGTTGCTTGAGGCTCAGAAATGCTCTGTGCTTATAATCTATTAGTTCTTGGATCTCCTGATCATTTTC
Source organism: Pristiophorus japonicus (assembly GCF_044704955.1). Taxonomy (NCBI): domain Eukaryota; kingdom Metazoa; phylum Chordata; class Chondrichthyes; family Pristiophoridae; genus Pristiophorus; species Pristiophorus japonicus. Next base: position 65,888,601 of record NC_091988.1, read on the forward strand.
ATCAAACCAATCTTGGTGTTTTCTGGTTGAGTAACCAAATGTCTCTTCACAGGCATCGGTTATGGAGACTTGGAGGGCAGACCAAGCACTGTGGGCATTCAGCATCTCAGGGTCATCAAGGCACGCCAGATTGGCTGTGAGGCGCTGGCAGTATAGGGCTATCTTAGCTGGGTCTTTTAAGTGCCCTGGCATTAACTATTTTGTGGCACTGCTTCTGCTGTCCCCTCTACTTTGGGGCTATGTTTATATTGATGATGGATCGGATTAGGCGATGGTTCGTCCAGCAGTCATCAGCTCCTGTCATGGCGCAGGTGATGTGCACATCCTTGCGACCCCTGGCTCAGATGATGACGTAGTCGAGCAGGTGCCAGTGTTTGGGGCGAGGGTGTTGCCACGATGCCTTGTATTTGTCCCTCTGACGGAACAGGGTGTTGGTGATGAGGAGTTCGTGTTATAGATATTTTGTCAGGAATAGGGTACCGCTGGAGTTGGCTTTCCCTACCCCCTCTTTGCCAATCACGCCTCCCCAGCGGGCTGTGTCTTTGCCGACCCTGGCATTAAAGTCACCTCGGAGGATCAATTTATTGCCCGTGGGGATGCGAGACAGGGATGTCTCGAGTTGGTCTAAAAACCCTCTTTAGCCTCATCCGTTGCATCGAGTGTTGGGGTGTATGCACTGATGACTCTGCCGCATTGGTTCCAGGATAGGGTAATACGAAGCGTCATGAGGCGTTCGTTACCCCGCATGGGGAGTCTTTGAGGCGATCGACCAGTTCATTTTTGGCGGCAAAGCCGACTCCATGAAGGTGGCGTTCTTCCTCTGCTTTTCCTTTCCAGAAAAAGGTGTAACCTCCACCATGTTCCTTGAGCACGCCTTCTCCTGCCCGTCGGGTCTCGCTTAGTTGGCGATGTCAATGTCAAAACTTCTAAGTTCCCGGGCAACTATGGCGGTGCGGCGTTCCGGCCTGTTGCTGTCCATGAGGGTCCTGATGTTCCAGGTCCAGAACTTCAGAGGAGTGAGGTGGAAGATGCCTGTGCGTGAGTTCTTTTAACATGGGGTGGCTGCTGCACACCGGCAACCACACGGGCTCAGCTGATCAAGGTCTTGGTCCAGTGGCAAGGGGGTCTAAGACAACTGGAGACCAGGCACTGCTCTATGAGCCCAATTGCCTACAGCGAGGTGTTGGCCGCAAGCTCGGCGCTGAGTAGCGCCATTGATGGTAGATGGCCTGAGGCTTGGTTCGGGGGCAGGCATTGGGAAGGTCTGCTGCCCGCTGGGGTTCCGAGGGATGTTTTGGGAAGTTTCTTCCAAGATTAAAAATTTCCCCAGAGGTTTCCAAGTTGTTTTAAAAGTTTGAGTTTAAAAGTATTTCCAGATCATTTAAAAAAAAAAGGTTATACAGGTTGATTGAAGGTTTAATAAGTAGATTAAGAGTTGATTACATGTTATCGAAAAAAAGTTCTCCAAGTTGATAAAAAATGTAAAATTTTTCCAGACTTGATTAAGAAGTTTAAAAGTTGATTAAAAGTTTAAAAATTCAGTCCCTTCGGCCGTTCGATGCCGGCGCGGGAGTCCCTTCGGCTGGTTTAGCGCCGGCGCCGGAGTCCCTTCGGCTGGTTCAGCGCCGGCGCGGGAGTCCCTTCGGCTGGTTCAGCGCCGGCGCCGGAGTCCCTTCGGCTGGTTCACCGCTGGTCCCGGGCAGATTGTTTCACAGTACTGCCGGAACACACTACGGCGTTTTCCTTATGGCCGGCGGGCCAGCGGGTCCCGGAAGAATCGGCGGGCCTTGAAGGGTCGGCGGTCCCCGGAAGAGTTGGCGGGCCCCAGAAGAGTCGGTGGGCCCTGGCAAGCTTCGGAAGAGCTGGCAGGCCCAGAATAGCCAGCGGGCCTTGGGGTCCTATTGGCCCGGGGTAGAAGCGGGCCGGTGCGGGGTCCCTTCGGCCTGGGATCGAAGTGGGCCGGTGCGGGGTGCTTTCGTCGGAGTCCTAGGAGGTTTATCCGCACGTCTTGTTCAGCTGGCGTACTGCCCCCCAGTACGGCCCCGGGACACACACCCCCAGGTAAGTCACCACCTGCCCTCAGGCTGCCGCTTTTTTGCTCCCATTGTCCAGTTAATTCCAAAAGCTTGTAGCAAATCAAAGTAATCAGCTTTTGAGTCTGTGGCATTGTTCTGTGCTTTTCTGAAGATTTGTAACCTTAGAGTGCATTAGAATAGTCCAGTCTAGAGGTAACAAAGGCATGAATGTGGACTTCAGCAGCGGATTAGCTGAGGCAGGGACAGAGATGGGTGATGTTATGGAGGTGGAAATAGGCGGACTAAGTTATGCTTTGGATATGTAGTCGAAAGCTCATTCAGGGTCAAATATGACACCAAGGTTGTGAACAGTCTGGTTCAGCCTCAGACAGAAGTTGGAGACAGGGATCGAGTCAGTAGCTAGGGAACGGAGTTTGGCAGGGTCTGAAAACAAAATGGCTTCGGCCTTCCTAATATTCAATTGGAGAAAATTTCTACCCATCCAGAACTGGATGTCGGACAAGCAGTCTGATAATTTAGAGACCGTGGCGGGGTCGAGAGATGTGGCAGTGAGGTAGAGCTGGGTGTCGTCAGCGTACATGTGCAAACTGGCGCTGTGTTTTCGGATGATGTCGCCAAGGGGCAACATGTAGATGAGAAATAGGAGGGGGCCAAGGATAGATCCTTGGGGAACACGAGAGGTAACGATGCGGGGGTTGGAAGAGAAGCTGTTGCAGGTGATTCTCTGGCTACGATTAGATAGATAAGAATGGAATCAGGCAAGTGCAGTCCCACCCAGCTGGATGACAGTGGAGAGGAGTTGGCGAAGGATAGAGTGGTCAACCGTGTCAAAGGCTGCAGATTAGTCAGGAAGGACGAGGAGGGATAAGTTTGCCTTTGTCACAGTCACAAAAGATGTCATTTGTGACTTTGGTGAGAGTTGTTTCAGTACTGTGGTAGGCGCCGAAACCATATTGGAAGGATTCAAACATAAAATTGTGGGAACGATGGGCACGGATTTGCGATAACGCGTTCAAGGACTTTGGAGAGAAAAGAAAAGTTAGAGATGGGGCGGTAGTTTGCAAGGACAAATGGGTTGAAGATTGTTTTTTTGAGGGGAGAGTGATGATGGCAGATTTGAGGCGGGGGGGCGGGGGGCAGTACCTGAGGAGAGAGAACCATTAACAATGTTAGCTAACATGGGAGACAGAAAAGGAAGTTGGGTGGTCAGTAGTTTGGTGGGAATAGGGTCAAGGGAGAAGGCAGTGAGTCTCATGGACACTGAGCTTAGAAAGATCATGGGAGGAGATTGGAGAGAAACTGGAGAAAGATGCGAGGTCAGGGCTAGGGCTAGGGCAAGGGGGCTACTTAGATGAAGTTTGGCTCGGTGGGCTAGGGGAAGGAAGGGAAATGGCAGAGGCGGCCGAACGGATGGTCTCAATGTTAGAGACAAAAGTCCATGAGCTCCTCAAACTTATTGTCGGAGCTGAGGGTAGAGGCTGGGGAGAGGGGTTTAAAAAGACGGTTAGCAGTGGAGAATAGAAGCTGGGGTTTATCTTTACATTACAAAGTGTTTCTGGAATAGTGAGCAATTTTGACAGATGAGAGCCAGGAGCCAATAATGCTTTATGTGGGAAAATGCTTGAAGCTATCATTAAGGAAGAAATATCGGGACATCTAGATAGGATTAGTGCAATCAAGCAGACGCAGCATGGATTCATGAACGGGAAATCATGTTTAACTAATTTACTGGAATTCTTTGAGGATATAACGTAGATAGAGGTGTACCGATGGATGTGGTGTATTTAGATTTCCAAAAGGCATTCGATAAGGTGCCACACAAAAGGTTACTGCAGAAGATAAAGGTACGCGGAGTCAAAGGAAACGTATTAGCATGGATCGAGAATTGGCTGGCTAACAGAAAGCAGAGAGTCGGGATAAATGGATCCTTTTCGGGTTGGAAATCGGTGGTTAATGATGTGCCACAGGGATCGGTGCTGGGACCACAACTGTTTACAATATACATAGATGACCTGGAAGAGGGGACAGAGTGTAGTGTAACAAAATTTGCAGATGGCACAAAAATTAGTGGGAAAGCGGGTTGTGTAGAGGACACAGAGAGGCTGCAAAGAGATTTAGATAGGTTAAGCGAATGGGCTAAGGTTTGGCAGATGGAATACAATATCGGAAAGTGTGAGGTCATCTGCCTTGGGGGGGAAAAAAAAGAGTAAAAGGGAATATTATTTGAATGGGGAGAAATTACAACATGCTGTGGTGCAGAGGGACTTGAGGGTCCTTGTGCATGAAACTCTTTTTGGAGTTCACCTGCAAAACATAAAACATTAAACGGTGCCACCCGACCTGGGTGTCCTTGTGCATGAATCCCAAAAAGTTAGTTTGCAGGTGCAGCAGATAATCAGGAAGGCGAATGGAATGTTGGCCTTCATTGCGAGAGGGATGGAGTACAAAAGCAGGGAGGTCCTGCTGCAACTGTATAGGGTATTGGTGAGGCCGCACCTGGAGTACTGCGTGCAGTTTTGGTCACCTTACTTAAGGAAGGATATACTAGCTTTGGAGGGGGTACAGAGACGATTCACTAGGCTGATTCCGGAGATGAGGGGGTTACCTAATGATGGTAGATTGAGTAGACTGGGTCTTTACTCGTTGGAGTTCAGAGGGATGAGGGGTGATCTTATAGAAACATTTAAAATAATGAAAGGGATAAACAAGATAGAGGCAGAGAGGTTGTTTCCACTGGTTGGGGAGACTAGAACTAGGGGGCACAGCCTCAAAATACGGGGGAGCCAATTTAAAATTGAGTTGAGAAGGAATTTCTTCTCCCAGAGGGTTGTGAATCTGGAATTCTCTGCCCAAGGAAGCAGTTGAGGCTAGCTCATTGAATGTATTCAAGTCACAGTTATAGATTTTTAACCAATAAGGGAATTCAGGGTTACGGGGAGCGGGCGGGTAAGTGGATCTTGTTGAATGACTGAGCAGGCTCGAGGGGCTAGATGGCCTGCTCCTGTTCCTAATTCTTATGTTCTTATGTTAAACAGTTAAGAGAAAACAATGCTCTAGATACCCAAAATTGTGCCATCATTCATTTAACAAAGATTTGCAAGCAAAACTAGTCACAACTAGAACACTTAATCCTTCCTTGGACCACAACTGAAGTATTGAATAAAATGTCTGCTGAGCATATATTTTCCAATCGTTGCAATGACATTGTTTCTCCATGTTATAATGGTATCGTATTTGCTGAATAGCTGCCTGAAATGGCAAAAACAACATAATGCATTGAAATAATCTAGGGGACTGAAAAATATTTTATGGATTTTGTCAATGTCCTAAATAACTAGAAAGATGACACTACGGCCCCAAGTTTCCACACGCGGCAAAACAGGCGCCCCTCTGAGCTGGGCGCCCGTTTCTCGCGCTGAAAATGGCGTGTGAAAAATAACGCGCTATTCTCGAGCGCTTTGCAGCTCGATGTCTGCTTGGCGCGGCGCACAGGGGGCGGAGCCTACCACTCGCGCCGATTTTGTAAGTAGGAGAGGGCGGGTACAATTTAAATGAGTTTTTTTTCGTGCCGGCAACCGTGCGCGTTGGAGCGTTCGCGCACGCGCAGTCTGAAGTAAACATTGGCACTCAGCCATTTTAAAAAGTGCTGCAGAAAAAGTGAAAATTTGTTTATTGAACCCTTGCAAAGGCTTGCATTTTAATTTTCTTGATATTTCTGTGTGTGAGGGTGAGGGAGTGCATTCTGTAATTAAAGATAGACTGTGATAAACAGGACACATGCACTTGTTTGAGACTATTCAAATTCTTTGTAGCTGTTCAATTTTTAGCATTTTTTAATAAAACCACATTGCCCTTCCATGATCAGCACTGAGGCTTCTTGCAGCTTTCTCTCCCTGCCATCGGTCGGGCCCGACGGCAAACGGCTGCCTCAAGCACTGAGGCTTCTTGCAGCTTTCTCCCTCCCTCCCCCTGCCGTTGGTCGGTCCCGATGGCAAATCGCTGCCTGAAAGGCCTGCCTGAAGCACTTTCACACAGGTAGGAACATGGTTTATTTAATCTTTTCTTTGCTTATAAATTTTTATTCAGGTTGGATTTATTTGTATAATATTTGTATAAGTATAACTAAGGATTTATTGTAGAATTTAATGACTTCCCTTCCCCCCGCTACCCCCCCCCCCCGCCCCACCTCACCTCGTTCCCGACGCCTAATTTGTAACCTGCGCCTGATTTTTTAATGTGCAGACAAGGTTTTTTCAAGCCTACAAAAATCTTCACTTGCTCCATTCTAAGTTAGTTTGGAGTACGTTTTCACTGTGGAAACTTTCAAATCAGGCGTCAGTGGCCGAAAAAAAAATTCTGTTCAAAAGTGAAACTGTTCTACTTGACTAGAACTGCAGAAAACTTAAATGTGGAGAATTCTGATTTTTAAGATACTCCGTTCTCCACCAGTTGCTCCTAAAAATCAGGAGCAAATCATGTGGAAACTTGGGGCCTACATCTTTAAGAACCCAGTCCCACTGGGATTATTGTCAAATGATCTTGACCTCCAAAAGCACATTATTCCCAGTATGTATACATATGGACAATCCCAAATGTGGCAATATATTTTCCCTTAAGTAAAGTATGATATACTTTGATAAATTATGAAGAAGTCATAAAATATATACACGTATTCTCAGAGACTAGAGAAACAGGGATTCTTCAACAACAACAAACAACTGGCAATTAAAAAGCACCTTTAACATAGTAAAACGTCCCAAGACGCTTCATAGGAGCTAAAAATTTGACATCGAGTTGCATAAGTAGAAATTAGCGCAGGTGACCAAAAGCTTGGTCAAAGAGAGAGGTTTTAAGGAGCGTCTTGAAGGAGGAAAGAGAGGTGGAGAGGTTTAGGCAGGGAGTTCCAGGGTTTGGGACCTAGGCAATAGAAGGCACGATTGAATGATTATAATCACGGATGCTCAGGAGGGCAGACTTCTCTGGACCGGGGGGGGGCGGGGGGCGGTTGTGGGACTGGAGGAGATTAGGGAGGGGTGAGGCCATGGAGGGATTTGAAAATGAAAAATTTGAAATCGAGGAATTGCTTAACTGGAAACCAATGTAGGTCGGCGAGCACAGGGGTGAGGGGTGAGCAGGACTTGGTACGAGTTAGGACACGGGCAGCCAAGTTTTGGATCACCTCTAACTTACATCGGGTAGAATGTGGGAGGCCAGCCAGGATTGGGTTGGAATAGTCAAGTCTAGAGGTACCAAAAGCATGGATGAGGGCTTCAGCAGTGGAGGCAAGGGCATATGTTACTGAGATGGAAATAGGCGGTCTTAGTTATGTTGCGAATATGTGGTCAAAAACTTATTTCAGGGTCAAATATGATACCAAGGTTGCAATGTGGGGGTGAGAATAGAACCCATTGCAGGTGATTCTCTGGCTACGATTAGATAGATAAGAATGGAACCAGGCGAGTGCAGTTCCACCCAGCTGGACGATGGTGGAGAGGCGTTGGCGAAGGATAGAGTGGTCAACTGTGTAAAAGGCTGCAGACAAGTGGAGAAGGATGAAGAGGAATAGTTTGCCTTTGTCACAGTCACAAAGGATATCATTCATTTGTGACGTTGATGAGAGCCATTTTGGTACTGTGGCAGGCGTGGAAACTGGATTGGAGGGATTTAAATGTTCAAGGACTTGAGAGAAATGGGTGCTTGGATATTTCATTAGAACAAAGAAAACTATGAGGAGATCCAAGAAAGATGTTCAAAATTAAATGTGATTTTAATGAAGTAAATTGGGAAAAATTATTTCCATTGGTCTTAACTAAAATTTAAAATAATCACCAAGAATGAGAGGAGAGGTTAGGCAGTTTTAGGGTGTTTAGGATATGGAATGCCCTACTAGAAACAGAATCCATAATGGCTTTTGAAATGTAACTGGTTAAATATTTGAATAAGGTATTAAAAGGGAATGGAGAAAAGGCCGGGGATCAGACGAAGTGGAAAGGGATGAATGACCCCATTTTGTGCTATAAAATTCTATGATTCCAAGTCAAACGGTACTGTCTTTTTGGGTTAAATATCCTATTCCAGTTTCTTAAAATTATTTTCTAGTGAACTTACTAGGTTTGTCTATTTATAGTACAAGATTGAAAAGCTCGAGCATTAATCAAACAGCTCGAGTGTGAAAAATGCACTCGGTCATGCCTCTTTTTTTACTACACACCATTGTGATGTTGTACTCACCGGG